>NW_026067902.1:9384143-9556972 GCF_014885135.2 Alexandromys fortis
CGAAAAAAAAAAAATTAAATAAAGTTACATTATTTATCCACCCCTTTGAAGGATCCAAGAATAAGAACATAAAAATGTAGATTACAGAAATAGGAATGTAGAAATACAGAAATATAAAGTTGTAAGCCTAGGAGAATGAGAGCAGACTGTCAATATCTTTCTTAGTAGCTCAAGGATTAACTGTTAACAGTGGGTTACTCCACTTTACAACCCATAGCTCTATTTACAAGGCCGAAGCATCTCTGCAAACTGAGAGCCTAACACCCAGGCCATCCTTGATTAATGACAGATATGAGCTGAATTACCTTTTAGGAGATAGAAATATGACCTCTGGGTTACACATTTCCCCTGCTATGTGAAACTGGCAGCATCAAAGGGGAGAGCGCAGGGCTTCAGTAAACACCGCCTGGAAGCACCAAGGAAGACAATAAATTAAGTACAAACACTAGTTTAACTGAGAAACTCTGTTAATGGGGATTGTAAAGTAAGGCAATCTGTATCTGGGTTTTACCCCAAGATTGTAAAAATTCCTTTGTTCAGACCTAATGCTTGGTGCCCCTACTATAAAAAGGTGGGTTCAGAAACCAGCCTTTGCCACCGCCTTATAAAATCCATCTCTAGCTATGGTCTCAGCTAGCTGATAAGCCTTTTGTGCCCCATGGAGATTTTTTATTTTATTTATTTCTGGAATCTGGTTTCTGGAATAGTTTGCTTCTGGTTTATTAGATTTTGGTGGCCTGTCCCCATCTTTGCGCAACCCCCCACTGGACCCAACACTCTTCTTCCTGCAGCTCCTCCTGGGTCCCTGCCCATGTTCTTTCTCAAATCCATGGCCTCTTTTTCTTTAATTATTATTGTTACACACACAATACACACACACATACACATGCACACACACGCATGCACACATGTACACACACACATTCTGCTAAATTCATTTAATGTGGACTAGGGATGACCCCTTGGTAATGGATAGCAAACCAGGGAGCTGATATTGGGTAAGACTAATTCTTCCTTTCCCAATAGCCATCAGTTTCCAGTAGTTCTTTGCCTAGGGGTGGAGCCTCATAATATTTCCTCCTTCTGTGTTAGCATGTTTGTTGGCATTGTACTTGTGTAGGTCTTGGCTAGGCAGTCAGATGGGTGTAGTTTCCCTGCCATTTCTTGGAGACACAACTCACAGCAGACTTCCCGGTCTTTGAGCTCTTACAATCTTCCTTTATGTTCCCTAAGTCTTAGGTCTTATGATTGTAATGCAAATGTATCAACTGGAACTGGTCGCGGCATGATTCGCTGTCTTCTGCAGATTGTCCAGTTGTAACTTTCTGTAATGATCTGCATCTACTGGAAAGAGAGAGCTCTTTGATGGGGGCTGAGGGCTACAAGTATCCGTAGTCTAAGAAGAAGTATTTAGAATTTAGTTAGGAATTAGACTGGTTTAAGAAAGTGGCAGTAGTAGGTTCTCCTATAAAACCCATGACCTTATTAGGCCTGGGTAGCTGGCTGGGTTTCCAGTAGCAGGCACGGTTTCACTCCCGTTGAGCAAGCCTTAAGAACAACCAGACAGCTGTTGGCTACTGCCATGTTGATTACATGGCCACTGTCGTACCCTTAGGGATATCTTGTCATACTGGTCATTGCCGTTCCTAGGTGTCACAGCTGGGGAGGACTGCTGATTTCTCCCTTTCCTTGGCAGCTCGCATAGCCCCTTCTGTTACTGTGAAAGCTAGTCCTTAGGGAAGAGGCTTTCAGGTCAGATGCAGTTTGAATTCTCTGAGTCCTGCCTGTGTCCAAAGTGGATGGTGTCTGCAGCAACAGGGACTTCCTTTCCACTTCCTGTTCCTTCCACTTCCTGTTCCTTCCACTTCCACTTCATGGATGTAAAGTTTTCATTTTAGAGGTATTTCACCTCCTCTGCTTGGCTTATTCTTAGCTATTTTATTTTCTTTGAGGGTATTGCGAATGGGTGTATACCCATTATCTCATTCCCACTGTGTTTGGTAGTGGTGTATTGATTTTTGTAAGATGGCATAGCCCGACCTTTTGCTGAAATTGTTGATTAGTTGGAAGTACTTTCCAGCAGAATTTTGCGAATCTCTTATATAAAATGTCCTACCATCTACAAATAGAGATATTTTGGCTTCTTCTTTTCCTATTGGCATCCTTTTAGTTTCCTTTCATGGAGTCAATTTTAAAATTTCAGTTAAATTTATGAGAAGTCATTATACTTTTCAGTTTTAATTTAAATTTTTATTTTGTGTGTATGAGTGCCTTACTCGCATCCATATCTGTACACACTTGTGTGCCTGGTGCCCTTGGGGGCCAGAAGAGGAAGCTGGGTCTCCTTGAACTGGAGTTACAGACAGTTTTAAGTGGTCATGTGGGTGCTGAGAATTGAACTTTGGTCTACTGGAAGAGGAGCTAGTGCTCTTAACAACTGAGCCATCTCTCTAGTCCCACACTCTACAGCTTAAAAACTTGTATTTGGTTCTTGTTTATAATTTCTATCTCTATATTAATATTCTCTAGATGGTTAGACATTGCCCCTGTATTTTGCTTTAATTTTTCAGACATGTTTTCCTATAAGTATAATATCTGATTAAGGGTCTTGCTCTGGTAGGTCGACTATCTCCTTTAAACCCATTTTTATCAAATACTTTATTTCTTAGTAGGGTATTTTCTTCTTTCACATGAATTTTATAATTTTTATCAAAAGCTGAATATTTGATATAATCAGATTTATGTCATTTTTGACTTCTATTTTTATTTCTGCTCAGATTGCTTAGTGGTCAGCTAATAATTAGAGATCACTAAGGGACAGGACAATACAGTAAGGGTCAGGACAATACAGTAAGGGACAGGACAGGACAGTAAGGGACAGGACAGGACAGTTCCATGTCCTCATCTGTAAGTGCTTTATTGCTGTGAGGAAACAGCATGATCATTGCAACTCTTGTAAAAGAAAGCATTTAATTGGGGCTGGCTTACAATCTCTAAGGTTTAGTTCATCATTGTCATGGTGGGAAGCATGGTGGCACACAGGCAGACATGGTAGCTAAGCGTGCTACATCTGGATCCTAAGGCAGCAGGGAGAGAGAACCACTGGGTTTGCCTTGGGCCCCTGGAACCTCAAAGTCCACCCCCAGTTACATACTTCCTCCAGCAAGGCCACACCTACTCCAACAAGGCCACACCTACTCCAACAAGGCCACACCTCCTAATCTCTGTCAAGTATCTTCCCTCCCTAATGACCAAGCATTGAAATCCACGAGCCTATGGAGACCATTCCTGCTCAGGCCACCACACCATCTGCTTTTGTTTTGTGTCTGTCGCTGTGATCAAACACCCAGGCAAAAACAAATTAAGGGCCAGGCATGGTGGCACATGTCTTTAATCCCAGGACTTGGGAGATAGAGACAGGTAACTCTGAGTTCCAGGCTAGCCTGGTCTGTACAATGAGTACTAGTAGACTAGCCAGAGCGACATAACAAGACCTTGTCAAAAACAGAAACCCAGCCAGGCAGTAGTGGTGCACACCTTTAATCCAAGCACTCAGGAGGTAGAAGCAAGTGGGTTCTCTGTGAGTTCAAGGCCAACCTGGTCTACAGAGTGAATTCCAGGACAGCCAGAACTAGGATTACATAGAGAAACCCATCTTAAAAATCCAAAAAACCAAACCCAAACTAAACCAAAACAAACAAATAAAAAACCCAAGCCAAACTGAAAAAGCCCAAACCCCCTAGCACTGAAGGGAGAAAGGATTGATTTTGGCTCACAGTCCCGTTACCATTGCCAGGAAGTCACCCCGACAGGAGCTGAAGCCAGCTGGTCATATGGCATTTCTAGTTAAGAAGCCGGAAGCGATGGATGAGCACCTCCTTTTTTCCTCTTGTATTGTCTGGACCAGTCAGGGAAGGCCAGCACACTCAGTTACACAAGATAATAGCCCCACAAACATGCCCAGAGGCCCATCTCCAAGGTGGTTCTAGATTCTGTCACATCAAACCAGGGTCAAAATGTGTTGATTTATGACCAGTTTTGTCTCGTTTTTGCCTCGTTTTGCCTTACCCTATGAACGCAGAGCTGGAGGCAAAGGTATATGGAGGTGTTACAAAGGGGTAGCTTTCCTGAGGAGACGACAGAGTGTAGCACTGGGACGAGCTGCTGGTAGCCGTGGAGAAGGCACTGTGGGCTGCCCTTCAGGTTGCGACAAGGTTGGGCTTCTGGCTGCGTATGCATGCGCATGCGTGCTGTGCCGGATCCTTGGCATCCTAACTAACGTCACAGATAGAGAATGGAGTCTAAAGCCCGGTTTCAAGTGCAAAAGCCTGCACCTGCAGCAGTGGCTGGGACTAGGGACGGAAGGACGCCGCGAGAGTTGGAGCGCTTCACACCCTCTACCTTCCACACCAGCACCCAGCCCTTCCTATGTTGGGATAGAGTGAACGCTTTTAACAAGTTTCCGGTGTGCTTTTAGTTAATTCTTTCCAGCTTTGGTTCTCACCCTTGATTGCCCATTGAAGTCACTGTCTTGCGTTGGCTGCTCTTCAAATTCTTCAGGGTAATTCTAGTCTCGCACTCCATCTGCTGGCTGTCACTAATATGACAGTGGGCTATCCCCACTCCCTATCACCCTTGTCCCTGGATATATTTTCTCGATGAATTGCTCCCTTTATTGATAATGCAGTGGCCTTCTTTTGAGATCCACTTTAGCAGATATCAGAATAGCTACACCAGTTTGTTCTTTTTTTTTTTTTGGTTTCTATTTGCTTGATAGATGGTTTTACGTGTTTGACTCTTAGCCCCTGGGTGTCTATACAAGGAAGGTGTGTTTCTTGGTGAAAACAGAAAGTTGGATCCAGTTTTCTTTTTCAATATGTGCAGGCAATCTGTGCCTCTTTATTAATGAGCTGAACCATTTGCATCTAAGTATGCTATTGAGAGAAACTCGCTAATTCCTGTCATTTTTGTCTCGTTTTTCTTTCTTTTTTTTTTTATATTTATCTATCTATTTGTGTATGAGTCTCTCTGTGTGTGGGGGGGTGCGTGTGAGTGTGTGAGTGTGTGCATGCGTGTGTGTGTGAGAAGACCACAAGAGGATTATGTTGAAGGGAGCAGGAAGGGTGGGGCCATCTAGCCCTCTGATAACTGACAGAGCTACGGGGTTTGGAGCTGCCCTCCAGGGTTTTGGTCTTGATTGGTTCAGTGTTTCCTCACTATGCCCTCATTGTTCCCTTTCAGAACAGCAATGTATGAATGTATGTTCTGTGCCATTGTATGTTGGAAGTATGTAATTTACAGGGTGTTACAGTTGAGAGTTTACCTTGAGTCTCAGAAGAGATTTTGAACTTTAAAACAATGTTGAGACTGAAAGCCTATGGGGACTTTGGTTTAATTTGTTTTGTTTTCGAGACAGGGTTTCCTGACTGTTCTGAAACTCACTTTGTAGACCAGGTTGGCTTCAAACTCACAGAGATCCACCTGCCTCTGCCTCCAAAGTACTGGAATTAAAGGTGTGCGCCACCACCCTGGTTTATGAGGATTTCTGAAACTGAACTGAATGCATTTTGCATTGTGATTTGGCTACAAGCCTATGGGGTCCAGGGAGTGGAATGCTATGGTTTGAAAGAGAATGGTCCCATGGGCTCATACATTTGAATACTTGGTACCCAGCTGGTGGAACTGTTAGGGAATGATTAAGAGGAATGGCCTTGTTGGAGGAGGCTTTTGACCAGCTGTAGAGCTTTGTAGTGGTCTGTCTGCGGCAAAAGGTGTTTCTTTGGTGTTTGGGGGTTCTGGTGTCTGGTCTGGTTCCTGATTTTAGGGGGAATGCCAGAGAAGCAATAACAGCCCGTTAAGGAAACAAAAAAGAACTCTGGTCAAAAGAATCGACTCTTTGGCCTGGGTGGAGACCTAATGTTCCGCTTAAGTCAGGTCAGCCATTCTGAAGCACAATTAATAAAAACCCAGAGAGAGATATTGGGGTTCAACCTGAAGATCTGAAAAGCAAAGCAGCCAGTCACTGACTCTTACCTCAACTTCAGTCTGAAATGGTGATCCTGCCTCCAGGAATCTCAGAATGAGACTGTCTCCTCCCGTTTTATAATCCTCTCTAGGACTGGGCTTGCACCACTGGGATTAAAGACGTGCACCATTGGGATTATAGGTGTGCACCATTACCGCCTAAGGCAAGCTAGTGTGGCTACTGGGATTAAAGGTGTGTGTTATTGCTGCCTGGTCTGTAAGGTTGGCCAGTACAGCTGTGTTACTTTTCTGATCCTCAGGCAAGTTTTATTTATTAAAATACAAGTGAAATGCCACTACACCACTCCTAGAAAGGTGGGCTCACCTTAAGCCATGCTAAAGAGATGGGCAGAATAGTTTTCCTCTAATGAGATAATGTACTTTTTCTTTCTTAAATTCCCAGTACAGAGCTCAGGCACGCTGCTTTGTGAGTCTGCTGTCTTGCCCGGATACTCAGAAAGGTGTAACCTTTTCTATTTCCACCTGACTTCTGCTTTCCCTAACCCTTGGACTTCCCCAATGTTTCCGACTTCATGTCTCCTTTTCTACTGCTTCCTTCCCTACCATACGACTGCCCGACTGCCTTGTGTCAGACGTCCAAGCTGACTCAAAGGGTCATGACCTTTCCCCTTATCTCCCCGTTCTCCTTTGGGTGGCTGTTGAGACGTGTAGCTTGCTTGTCTTCTTTGTTTCATTTAAATTCTAATAAAATGTCCTCAAGGCTTCTTTGATAAGAGGTGACAGCTACATTTATCTGTGGGTATAATTAGAATATAGTTAGAAACCATATTGGTTTAGGAAAGTGACATTAGTAGGTTCTCCTCCAGGGTCCGTGACTTTTCTAGCCACGGCTTGTTGGCTAGGTTTGCAGGGCCTGGCATGAACTCCCTCCTGTGAAGTGGAATTAATGTCTAGTCCTATTAGACATCTGTTGGGTACCCCTGAGACAAAGGTGCTGCTGTCACACTGTTGGGGATATCTTTCCTGGCAGGGCATTATTGTGGCTCATAGATTGTGCGGCTGGATAGGACTATCAATTACTTTTCTTCTTGGTATTGTGGACAGCACCTTCCGATACTCTGACAGCTAATCCTCAGGAAGGAGGCGTGGGGTGTAGTTCTAGTTTATCCCTCTAAGTCCTGTGTCCAAAGCATATGGTGTCTCCAGCACTAGGGTCTTAGCTTCAGGTTCTGGGAGGCAATCCCGGGTGGTGTAGCTATAGAGTTTTGAGTTGGTTTACCTTATCTGGCATGGGTTCCCACCTACAGAGTGGACTTTACATCCAATCAGAGAAACAGTCACGCCACTGATACTGTCCTACCGTCTGGGAGATCAGTGTTTCAGCATGCAAGGTAAGAATGCCGAGGAATTTTCTCCTCCAGAGGTTTGCATAGCACCTTCAGGCACTATGCATGCTAGCCAGTCTTTTGGGTCTGTCTTTGATGTGTTTCTTTAAGGCAGGAATCATAAGGATTCTGTTTTCCTTTCAAATTTTATTTATTGATTTATTGTGTGTGTGTGTGTGTGTGTGTGTACATACGTGCATGCGTACACCATGGTGCATGCATGGAGGTCAGAGGGCAACTTGTGGGAGTCAGTTTTTTCCTTCCCCATGGGAGCCTGGGAGTTGAACTCACAGCACCAGGCTTGGCAGTAAGTCTTTACCCACTGAGCCATCTTTCCAGCCCAGGGATTCTGTTTTCTGATCTGATCTGCTAGTGTGTATCTTTTGAGTGAAGAAGTCGAGTCTATTCAGTATTCAGGGTTATTACCCAAGTCCTGGGTTTAAAGGCCTGCGCCACCACCACCTGGCCCGAGGAGTGGTTTTTTAGGAAAACAGTTGGTCTAGAAACATGAGACTAGATATAATTTAAAGTATGTCAGACACAAATGCACGGCTGAGGCTCCAAATTACCATTTAGTAGGCTTTGTGTTGTAGACTATAAAACTAGCCCTCTCTAAGGACTGTTGTGGTGACCCCCGAGACAGTCACAAGCTCTGTAGTTTGCTGGTTAGCCACTTCAGACTGCCCTTTCCTCATCTCTTCCCTTTCGTTTCTACTTTTTTTGTCTGGTGATTTATTTATCCTTTCCCATGACCTTTTTTGGCTTCGTGTCCCCGTTGGCACGGGCAGGCTTGGCTGACAGCCTCGCAGAGTGTCCCTTGGGCGCCCCCTTCGCTCTTCCATTGACCCTAACCTTCCTGTTGGGCATCGTGGTGGTGCTGAGCCGGAGGCATGCGCAGTGCCGAATCTGTGACGGAGCTGCACTGCCAGGATGCCATGCGTGAACTAAAGTCCAACTCTTTTTAGTCCTACCTGTTTTTAGAGTTTCCACTGGAAATTTTGCTTTGGTTTTGGTGGGCCTGCCTATGATCTGACTCGCCCCCTCCTGCCTCTTTAATATGTTTCCTTTGTTAGGTCTTTCTTTTCTTTTATAAACATTACATGGGCGATTCTTTTTCTAGCTCTGTCCCTTTGGTTTTCTTGTACCCAGAAGAACATTTCTTTCCACATATTTGGAGAATTTTCTTCTATGAGTTTATTGACTTTACCATCAAATTTTTCTCCTTTGCCTAAAATTTGCAGATATGGCCTTTTCATAATGTTGCAAAGATCTTACATATCCCATCCATCCATTAAAATATTTGCCATTGCATTTGACTGCACAATCCAGTTCCTGTATACTGTCTGCGGGCGTTGATGTTCTGCCCCGAGGTTCTCCACTGAGATGCCTATTTGACTTACAGAATCTCCTTCCCAGTTTCATTTCGGCTTGGTTTTTCTCCAGTATTTCTGTCTCTGTTGAGTTCTATTTTCACAGACTGAATTGATTCTCTTATTTAATTCAGCGGTTTGTGTTCCCTGGCTTCCCTTCAGGAGACTCTTCATATCTCTTTCAAATCATCTACAAGTTTATCCACGTCCCTTTTTGAATTCTTTGAGCATGTTTGTATCAGCTCTTTTGAATTCTTTCTCTGGAATTTCATCTAAGTCACTCTGTTGGGGGGCATTACCACGGGGCTAGAAAAAAAACCCTGTTTTCAGTGGACATCTCATCCTGGCTGCATCTCACGTGGCTTGTGTTTCTGCGTTGAGCCTTTCCCGTCTCAGTGCATTAGTTTGCTGACTGAGTCTTTCTGACACCCCTATGTTCCGTGAGTGTTTGGGTTGGTACTTGGTGTTTCCCTGGCTTGATAGATCTTGGTTCAGTTCGTGTTGCTTGAAGTTCAAAGTGGTAGGTGAGGCGACCATGGCCACCCTGGGCCAAGGGTGGGGAACCACCACTGACCTCTTTCTGTGTGTTGGAGGGAGATACTCCATTCAGCCTCTGATCTCACAAGCCAGAGTGCACTCAAGACTATGGTGTGTGTGTGTGTGTGTGTGCGTGTGTGCACGCATGCGCATGCATACATGGTGGGATGATGTCATGGGTCCTTTGAGTGCATGAACCTGATGTACATGGAACACCAGGAATGAGCACTGGGGACAGGTAAGTTGTATATCATCTGACTTGCCCCATTGGGGTGTGCTAGAAGCAGAGGGAATCGCACATCCTCCAACCTCACCCGCCTAGATGCACCTGACACCGTACTAGTGTGCACCAGGGTAAAGGGGTCTGTCTCATTCTTCTCTCCTCATCAGTGGGAGCACGTGGAATGCAGATGGGGCGCAGGAGCAAACTGTAGGGATGGTGGGCTCTGAGTCCTCTACCTCATCAGGTAGGTGGGACAGTGGGCAGAACTACACTGGGTGTGGGGAAGGAGCCACATCTGCTGGCTTTCCCAGCTGGATTTTACACAGAAGTGTGTCCTGGGACAAAGAGTGTCAAGACCTCTAACCTCTTCCACGTGGGTGTATATGGGGTGGAGGAAATGTGTGTGGTCAGGAGCGGGTGTCTGGAGTCCTCCAATTCTCCAGCTGGGACAGACTCAGGATGGAGGGAGGGTCAAGGTTTCTCTTTAATGACATTCATCTCTTTATCAACTACGATTGCTCTCCATGTCTGTGTGTCTCAGCCTTAAATTCACATCCTTTTACTCACCAGTGCATGTTCCCACTTTTCTGTACTCCCTTGACACGGATCTAAGAGCAATAAGCAACTACCATTTCACAGCCTGCATGAAGTTCTGTCGCACAATTTCCTCACCAGACAACTGATGTGGGATTTCCCTCTGTATGCTGTGATTACCATTAATGAATAAAGAAAGCTGGTTTGACCCTATAGCAGGACAGAACACAGTTAGGTGGAGAAAACTAACTGAATGCTGGGAGAAAGAAGGGCAGAGTCAAGGAGAAGCCATGTAGCCCCGCCCAAGACAGACACCGCAACTTTACCCAGTAAGCCACAGCCACGTGGAGATACACAGATTACTAGAAATGGGATAAATTAATATTTAAAAGTTAGCCAATAAGAAGTTAGAGCTAGAGAAACCCTGTCTCGAAAAACCAAAAAAAAAAAAAAAAAAAGAAGTTAGAGCTAATGGTCCAAGTAGTGATTTAAGTAATATAGTTTCTGTGTAATTATTTTAGGGCTGAGCAGCCAGGGACAAGTGGCCTCCCTTAAACAAATTGGTGCCTAATGTGGCCAACTAAAATCCAAATTTATTCTCATTCAAATTTTCTGGACAAGGAAAGAATGCAGCCAGATCCTCCATGAGAGTGTAGCATGGGTGATCCCTAGCCAGTTCCCAAAAGAGTCCCGGTTCTTCTCGGAAACACCATGAGCCAGGCCTCTGCTGTCCACATTTCCTGTGTAGTGCTGAGCTTCCACTAAATATCGGCACTGCTCTTGTTGCTTTAACAAAAGCACCTTAAGAAGAACAAGTTTATTTTAGCTTACGGTTTGAGGGTACAGTCTATCACAACCGGGTGGGGAATGAGAGGCAGGAAGGTCTGCTCTGACTGTGATGGCAGGGATACGGGACACTTGGTCCTGTGTGTCCACCATCAGGACAGTAGAGGGCACTGTGCAGCATGCTCTGTGTGGGTCTCCTTTTCTTTGGTCCAGGACCTCAGCGCAGGGTATGGTGCTGCCCATACCCTGGGTGAGTCTTGACCCTTCAGTTAAACCTCTCTGGAAAGACTTTCACAGACATGCTCAGAGGTGTGGGGTGTCTCCTGGGTGACCCTAAACACTGACGAGTTACGGTGGCGTGTAACCATCACACCTCCTTCCCGACACTCCCCAGCACTAACCAGCATTTGGCTTTGTGGTCTGTGCTTATTTAAATGCTCACAGCGTCATCTATTTCCTACCTCTCTCCCACAACCCCCAGGGCAGCTTCCCAGTCGGCATGACAACGAGCTTATAGAAAGTACCAAGTATTGCTGCTGAAGCCTCAGAATCTGACTGGAAGCGGAGACTCGCTAACCACATATCTATCACTCACTGAAACCTTGGGCTGGTAATTTTATGAACTGGTGATATCAGAAGATTACATCATGCAGGATGAAGCATGTCACTGTCCCATTAAAAAATACCCAACTTCTTTAGAGTTAAAAACCCTCAGCTCTTCAAAATTCAAGGCTCAGATTTACAGATGCATGTAATTCTTCTACAGGCCACTAGGAGGTGTCTCTCTCCCATTTCTAAGGACTGTAAAATATTGGGAAGAATGCACTGCACTCTGGGAGGAATGGGGGAATGTAGCTGTCTATTTTAAAACAGCAGCAAATCCTCTTTTTTTTTTACGTACTTAAGCTGTTTTAATGTTGTTAACATTCTTGCATGAAATACTTTGATGTGTCTGCATGTGTGCAAATACTGAAGTTTCATTAGAAAGATAATCTGTTATAGATTGACCTGGACCAGCAAGGTGTTCTGTGACAGGGTCCTGAGAGAGAGGACCAAGAGGTAGAAGATAGAGGAGAGACAATAGAGAAGACAAAACATCTGGGACTGACTGGGAGGTCTTGCATAAGCTGTCTTATGCAAGTAAACTTATTAAGAAGTATAGCATCTTATATATTATTTTCAGGGGAAAAAGAGGGACAGAGTCAGGAGAAACTATCATCCAATGGGAAAAGACAGCAGGAAGCTGATCAAACAATGCTGTACAAAGGGAACACGGGGTGTATCAAGAACATTGCAGACCTGGGCACAGTGACTTGGGACTAATACCTTAGCCCTGTATGGTGGGAAAGAGCAGAGAGGATTAAGGAAGCAGCATCTGGGGTTAGCAAAAAACCTAGCTCTAGAGAAATTCCCAGGAATTCACAAGGATGACCCCAGCCCTGTAGTCAGACTGATAAATATCTTAAATATCACCATAGAACTTTCATCCAGCAGCTGAAGCAGAGACCCACATTGGAGCACTGGACTGAGCTCCCAAAGTCCAGTTGAAGAGTGGGAGGAGTGAGAATATGAGCAAAGAGGCCAAGACCATGATGGGTTCACCCACTGAAACAGCTTACCTGAGCTAAAGGGAGCTCACAAACTCCAGCCAGACTGAGAAGGAACAAGCATAGGACCAAACTAGTCCTCTGAATGTGGTTGACAGGTGCATGGCTGGGGCAGACTGAGGGGCCACTGGCAGGGGCACCAGGATTTATCCCTACTGCATGTGCTGGCTTTTCGGAACCCATTCTTTTTGGATGGATACATTGCTCCGCCTAGATATAGTAGGGAGGGCCTTGGATCTTCCCCAAAGCAATGTGCCTCTCTGAAGATTGGATGGGGGTGGGGGTGAGAGGGTATGTGGAGGGAATGGGAGGAGGGAAGGGGGTCGGAACTTGGATTGGTATGTATAATGGAAAAAGATAGTTTGTTTTCTTTTTAAAAAATTAATTAATTAATTAAAAAAGGGAAGCAGCATCTGTCAAGGGGAAAGGCCTCTTCTTTACAAGGGACAATTCCTCCTGTGCAAGTGTGAAGCTGGTCTCTGCCCATGCAGGGACAGGGGGTGGGGATTGCTTGGAGGGTAATTTGGAACAATCAAGTATGAAGGATTCAGTTTTCTTTTGGTGCCCCTGGCTTCTCTGAGTTTTCTGCATATCCTTGTCCCGCATCGCCCATGTGTCAGGGAATAAAGTCATGGTGGCTAGTGGTCATCTTTTTTTTGCTATAGTGGTAGAAACTATATGTATTAGCTTAGTGAAAGTCCCTCTAACTGATGGCCACACTTCCCAGCTGACCTGGTAGTTAACTGTGACCATGTTACTAAGTTCTAGCCAGTGGGACAGGAACAGACATAAAAATACATAATCTCAGATATCACCTGTCTGATATACTGTTTGCTATAAAAGTTTAATCTTGGGCTTATGGATGTTTTGCTGTGTGTCTGTCTGTGCACCACATGTGGGCCTGGTGCCTGTGGAGGCCGGAAAAGGGCATCGGATCCTCTGGAACTGGAGTTGCGGATGGTTGTGAGCCACCACTTGGTGACCTGAAATCAAACCCAGGTAGAAGAGCAGCAATTCCTTCTGACCACAGAGCCACCTCTCCAGATCTATTATATTTCCAAAACTGTTTAGAGCTCAGGTAGGGCAAGAAGTTTAGTAGATTCATTTCTCAGGACACCCGTGGCTGAGTTGGATAGACACCTACAATGATATCCCTACCTGACCTACCAGGGTGCTGTTTGGACTTTTAGCCCTCCAAACTGTGAGCAGACTAATCCTCTTATCGGGCTATTGCCCAGCCTCAGGCATTTTGTTAGAGCAACCTGGCACAGACTAACACAGCACAGCAGGAGACCTTGAAATCCTCTCCCTGGTGCTCGCGTACAGGTCCTGAAGGAGTTCCCTGAGCTTACACAGAGTTGGACCTGCCTTTACAAGGAACTCCCTGCCAAGGCAACCTCATATCAGGACATTACATTAGGAAGTTTGTACTGGCTTACAGCGTTCCCGTTTTATCCTTGAAGCCATAAAGACAAGCACATTCCCTATGGACACGGATACACAGGAGACAAGGCCACCTCATCTAGCCCGTCTCTAGACGAGGTGACCCCAGTCCCTCCCCACCTTCACCACCCAAGGCAGTGCAGTCTGATGGAACTGACATTGTACGATTGCACGCATTTAACATTTATTTTGACTGTAAGGATGGAACCGGCGTGGTATGATTGCCTGCACTTAACATTTATTTTGACTATACGGTGGAATCGGCGTTGTGTGATTGCATCGTTTAACATTTATTTTGACGCTAAGGGTGTGAGTACTGTGTTATGTGATTAACTCAACTACTCCTTGCCTTCCACGGAGGCTGAGGGAGGAATGGATATCCCAACTGCAGGCTCGGGATCAGCAAACAGTCCAGGCTGGCTTCTTCCCAAGGTGCGTTGAGTTCCTAGGGGAGGCGCCGCTGCTCTGTCCGCAGCATTGATGGGGGCGAGAGATCAGCAGGGCCAAGGGCTCCAAGGGAACCAAGGAGGACATGTGCAAAAATGATCAAGTCCTAGACCAGGGTGGACCTGGCCTAGCTTGAGGTGAGAGGGGTTGGGTGGGGGCTCGCTAGAAGTCCATGTCTGGCAGCCGTGGGGACACAGAAGACTTCTCAAGCTGGACAGCATAGACCGCAGTTTCACTCCCCAGGAGAGCCCTGTCTGGTCTGTGTTTCCCAAGTCTGTGGGAGCGCCGCCGGGTCCTTCATTCGGCCACATCGATGGACAGCATGGCCTTGATGGCTGGGAATTTGTTGCAGGAGAAGTCGGCGACCAGTTGCTTGGTGCCACTCCGGGTGGGAAGAATCTCAAAGCGGATCCGGGACTTCTCCTTGGGACGCAGGGCTGGCACACTGATGGGGAAGGATACGGGTTAAGTGTTAATGTGAAAGTCAGAGGGCTCCAAGTTCGGCTCTAGCGGTGTCAGGCAAAGCTACCATTTCTTCACCTCTCTCTCTAACTGCCTCTGCTAACCCGGGTCCCTAATTTCTGTGACTTCCAGTTGGTGGGGAGGCAGGAAGTCTTGCCATCTCCCAAATATGCCAAGCCCTAAGGATCAGATTTTAGCACTGGCAGTTAGGACTTCAAGTTTGATGAACTCCAAACAAAATGCAAATGAAGATCCTTGGGTACCAAGCCCCACAAAGAATGAAGATGTGAGGCCATGGGGTGTTCTCCCTGTCCTACTTAAAGGCCCAGGGCAGGCCCGCCTGTCCCACATCCGGCCATCCCTACAAAGCTGCTTAGACCCGGGACTTACTCGATTTTGAGGTTGCCACGTAGCAGGCCACTGCCCTCCACCATCAGCACGCAGTCCCTCACTGGCTCATCCAGGGGGTTGGAGAAAAGCATCTGCACGTTCACAGGTTTCCGCACGTGAGCCTCCTCCAGCACCTGTAGGGGGGGTCCATGAGTCAGGGTGCTAGCTGTGTGGCCCCTGCCTGCTGCCCTGGGAGAGCTGAGCATGGTGGCGGGGTGAAAGAGGAACAAGGCCTAGGATGTAGGAGGGAAGGGCGTTTCATTCAGCCGCAACTCTCAGGTGCTCTCCTAACCCACGTGTGGTAGCAAGACATCACTATTATCCCTACGCTGTGGTGGGAAACAGATTCAGAGGGGGACCTGTGCTGTCCTCTGTGACTGGAAGCAATAATATGACAACTCACGGCCTCAGCTCCTCCAGAAAGGGCAGCTCCTCCTTCCAAAGACAGCCCACTGCCAGTTACTTTTCCTGAACCTTTTTATTATTTTTTTTCCTTAAGAAAAATTTTATTTCGTTTGTGTGCGTGTGCGTGTGCGTGTGTGTGTGTGTGGTTTCTGGCCTTTCAAGAGGCTAGAAGAGGACCTCGGTTCCCTGGAGCTGAAGTTAAAGGCCATTGTGACCATGGTTCTGGGCACCAAACATGGGCAAGAATAGTACTTGCTTAAATAGCCATCTCTCCAGCCCCTTTAGTGGTTGTCTTTCTTTTTTTTACCCTTAAAGTCATTCCTGGGAGATGCCAGCTACTGAGGATACACCGAAGACTCCCGAGGTGACTCAGGTAGAGGTTCACAGCCATGGTCCCTTCTGCGCTTGATTACAAGAATTGGGGCAAACAGGCTATTTTTCTGTGGTGACACACAGGCTGCCAATTTCCTTCCCAGCTTCGGGAGCCCAGACAATTCCTATGTGTCACGTTGCGGTCTTGGCAGGGCTCCAACACTGACCCAGCTGGAGTCATAGGGGATGATGTCTTGATTTGGGGTCATAGAAGCGACACAAACTACTTATTCACCCCAAAAGGTGGAGACTGCCATTTATCTGATAAACATCAGCTTCGAATCTGGGCAGACATAGCCGGCCAGAGGGATAATTACTTATCTCTCCCCTTCTAGCTAGGAACAAATGATGTCATGGAAAAAGGAAGCAAGCGTTTTGGAAATAGATGTTGAAATTGTGTGACTGGCAGATTTCTCTCTTTTCTTCCTTTGAGAAACACTGGAGATTGCTGGGCTTGTGAGTTTCATTCCCTTGTCCTAAGTGCTCATGGCTGCCATTGTATAGTGTCAAAGGCCAAGCTCAGACTGATTTGACAGCTTGGGAAACTCACACATTGGGAAAAAGAAGGACTTTCCTGCCCCAAAGCCTAGGCTATTTTTTTTTGACAGACTTTAACACAGAGCAGCACATTGTGAATAAGTGAGGCATATTAAATGCCGCAATTACTGTAATTTCTCTCCTGGAACTCAAAGTATTTGTAATAATTTGAAGAGAAAAGCATAGTTTTATGCTATTGATGTATGACAACGCTCCATAAATAGTACCAGATTCTTCTTGCTGACATTAAATTTATACATCTGTATATTTAGCTATCTTAATTGTTGTTTATTAACCAAGTCTATAAACACACTCGTTTACATTTTCAAATATCTGTTTCTTTTTTTTTTCTTGAGACAGGGTTTCTCTGTGTTCAAATATCTGTTTCTTCATCTTTATGGTTATGTATTAATCTGGGTCTATAAATGCATCCGTCAGACTGGATGGATATGGACCACTAGCCATGAACTTGCAGATTCGCACCCCTTTGGGAAAATACTCAGATTTTATTTCCGATCTCATTGTCTAAGGTCCCCATGTTAACCCGTGTTAACCACCAATCAGCATTAGAGGAGCCAACAGAGTTTCACCCAGCGTACTCTCTTTTTATAGACTTTCTTTATGAGTTTAGAACTCTGACTGCTCTGAGTGAACCACACGTTGACTTGTTTAGTGGACAAAAAAATCCCTGTTTTCTAGAAGCTCCAAAAGAGGGGAGAATGTGGAAAATTGGGTGTCTCGTATAAAAAGGCCCAAGGAAGTTCAGTACGGCCTACTTCCTGACTAGGTGCAGTGATAAAGACGTTATAGTATCTTTAAAGATAAATTAGACATCATATGGAAATCTAAGAAATGTTGAACAAAATTGAATATATGAATAAAAGATGACTCCAAGGATGTTTGAGGATTAGGGAGTAAAATGGGGAAAACTAACTTAATTTAAACGCTCATGGTTTTTGGGCAAGATTTTTTTTTTTTTTTTTTTTTTTTTTTTTTTTTTTTTGGTTTTTTNGACAGGGTTTCTCTGTGGTTTTGGAGCCTGTCCTGGAACTAGCTCTTGTAGACCAGGCTGGTCTCGAACTCACAGAGATCTGCCTGCCTCTGCCTTCTGAGTGCTGGGATTAAAGGCGTGCGCCACCACCGCCCGGCTCTGGGCAAGATGTTTTTACAGCTATGCTGGTCACTGCCCAGTGTTGTTCCCCAGCTTTAGGGAGTGGAAGACAACATTCAGCTGTCCATTGCATCTTGGAAATGCCTTGTGAAGCAAGAAGGGCTGCACCATGCAGGGGTCATGCAGGGATGGCCAACAGCTTCCCTCTGGGAAGGGAGGAAGGGCAGGCCACTAGCTCTGCTGTGGCTAGGACCCACGGACGGTGCTGCTTCTGTTTTATGAAGTTTGTGTGGTAGGATGGGTCCTGGGACAGCAGTGACACCCGTTTTACTGGCATTGACTAACAGATAGGGGGACAAATTGTTATACGAAGGTCTGCTTTTAGCTGGGACAAATGCTTAGAACGTCCTGAGGCTGTGTCACTGGTGACCAGGCCTGACTGTGAAGAGCTATCCAGAGATGCTAACCCTGAGGAAGTGACACCCTGCCAGGGGAGTGTCTTCTCCCTCTGACAGAGTTGGAGCAGCAGACTTAGCTAAAGGACCTGCTCACTTTCCACACTGATAAATCCTGGAGCCCAGCTATAAGGCCAAGTCACTTTAGTGCAAGGCCCACGGTTGGGACTACTGCCCCACGGTGACTGTCTGGCCCTTGAGGTGGGACTGCTGCTGTCCTGAAACACAGCTGGACCAAACAGGACAGCAAGGTTAGCTGCACAGAGAAATGGGAGCCTGCCTCAAAGTGGACTCCCTGTGTTCCCTCTTGATACCGGGAACCCTAGGAGCTACGGACAGCTTAGAAGAGGTGGGACCAAGGTGGACACAATTACCTGGATCCTACACAATGGGCGCATGGGAAGCCGGCAGTGGGATTGTACAGGAAGAGACAAACGCTATGTATAGATACAGTAGGTGACGGTCTTGTGTACACCCCTAGGGGAAATCAGCCTTTTCCGCTCACTTCCTGGTGTCTGGGGAGGCACGCCCCACATCCTCTTACCTCCAGGGTCAGGGTGGGGTTGTCTAGGATGACGTCCCTCTCCACCACCACCTCAGCCTCATCTGTCACCTTGCATATGGCTGTGGTTCGGATCATGTTGTCCGCCTTCAGGTATCTATCATACCGAGAGTACGCGATCTTCACAGGATGCTGTATTTCTGAAAGGAGGAGCAGGGAGTGGGTGATCTGAGGGCGAAGATGGGCTCTGAGATCGTCTTTAGAACTGAATTATGGTGGGCTGAGCTGGTAGAAGGATCAGTAGGTAGCCTATTTACTTTCATTGCTCAGGTCTTGTGGTGTGTGTGTGTGTGTGTCTGTGTGTGTCTGTGTGTGTCTGTGTGTTGGTTTTGGTTTGGATTTTTAGCAGTATATGTTTTAGCAGTATGTGTATGTGTTCCAGAATAGGGATCGAGGAAGTGCCAGGATTCAAGCCAACAAGCAGACTCCAAAAAGGGGGGACTTGCTGAGCTGAAGTATAGATCCCCCTCCCAGGCCTGGGGAATGTGTTTCCTTCTAAGGGACAGGGTAAGAACAAGGATGCTAACCAATTGCCTAATGGCCACAGCGATAAGGATGACAACCCAGGAATGACTGGGAAGGGAAGCCAAGGCCTCAGCCAAATCAATGCTTCAGTCCTCCCAGCCATCCAATAAGCTGCGGTTCCAGTGTGACAGAGCCCTCGACTTCCTTCCTCTCTCTGGCTCCCCCTCACTGAAGCTGCACACACAGTAGCAAGGCAGACTTTAAAGACTGCAGTCTCTTCTAAGTCACGGTGAACCTCCTGTGCTTCATGGCAAACAACTCCCATGGTTCCCTGCTGCCTTAGGGAGCAAGTCCAGACTCTTAACTTGTCCCTGCCCCAACTGTCCAAAAGGCACCGCTTCCCTAAAAAGCCACCCCACACCTTCTTATCATTCTGTATGCAAATCAGGCGTGTTTCCACCACACTTTGCCTTGTGGGTTTTCCCTCATTGGAACGCCCTCCTCTGGCTTCTCTCTAGGCCCCGAGGACTCTCTCTGTGGTGCTGGGAACAGGATCCAAGGCCTCGTGCACACTAAGCTCACACCCTATCAGCAAGCTACATTCCACCCCACTTTCCCACCACTGTAGAGGGCAGGGATTTCCTCCTTCAGACAGTCTGCGCACTGTGTTCCCTTCCCACAGTTGCTCTTGGTGGCCTGGGGATAAGACAGCTAATTAGGAGAAAGCTCCTTCAGCTTTTAAGATGAGAAGAACTGGCAGGAGCTGGAGAAGACCTCCTTGGATCTGCTGATCCCCACTTCTCAGTGCTCCAACTCTGAGGCTCAGAAAGGAAGGAGACTCACCCAGGCTTACCCAGAAAGTCCTCGAGCACTGGGACTCCAGGACCGCTTCACCTGCCTCCTCCCTGTTTTCATTCCTTTCTGCTGTCTTTACAGAGGATTAAAATACTTTTTCCTTCGTATGGAATATTTCTGGCCTACAGAAATAGGTCTTCATGGGTGAGAGCTGTATCTTTGCTAGAGTTCTTGTCTACTATCTAGGGGATCCTGAGTTCCATCCCTAGGTTTCCCCACCACCAAAACAAAAAGGCTCCCTTTTTTTTTTTAAGTGTCAGAGGCAAATAATAGCAACAGTTGTTTCTGATATTGAAATTTCTGCTGGAAGACAAACTGTAATGTGTGTACCTTTTGGTGAAGGTAACAGAGCTCACTTTCTCTTGGCACTCTTCCAAGACAGGCCGTATAATTAATCAGTTTCCATTAATTCTTGGTGTGAGGCAAAGAGCCACCCCACCCTTGCTGATCTGCTTTGTCAGCCTAAACTTTTCATAACAGCTCAAGGATTTTGCCAATGTGGGCACACCTGCGCTCTAATCCCATGGAACCAACCTCCCTCTGCTCCACCTTGTTCCCGTCCCATCTCTGCTGCCCTGAAGCAGCAGTGAACCTCCCAAAAGCTTAGATATCCAAGAAAATCTGTCACTGTCATCAGGAGTCAAGAAATGGCACTCAGACCTTGGGAGCTATGGGCAACATGGGGCAAGGGTTTAAGATCCTGGAATCTATTGCAAGCCACCCAAGGCCACACGAACAATAGGACTGGGGGAGGAGAGCAGGGTGGCAGCAACAAAAATAAGAGGTGACATTGGGTTTAACATCAGGAAACCAAGGACCAAGACCTCAACCCATAATCACTATGGCAAAGCAAGTCACAAGTCTCTGAAGCCTTATGTCAGACTCTGTAACATAGGACTTGAAGTCCACCTCATCTAGAAGGTCAGATGAGGTCACATTTACTATGAAAATCATGCGGGGTAGCACAGACCTGTACAGGACATTGTGCTGTGGCTATGAGCTACCAGAGCCTCCCTTCTTCCCTTGCTAGGGTGTCATAATATGAGGTTAGCACCACGGGCCTTGCTCATAGGACAGCAATGTCCAGAGCATCAGAACTAAGGCTTACCCATGGAGGCCATTCATTACTCCACCCGTAGTGAACTGACTCACCCAAAGCCCAGCAGGAGCCCTTTTGTGATCAGCTCCTCAGGCTTATTGGGTCCCACCAACAACAGCATGAGTTACCTTCCTCGGGATCCAAGGATATTGTGGTGGAGTCCTTCCAAACTTCGTGGACAAGGGTGCCATTGTAGACGATGGTCCAGGCTGTCATGTTCACTGTCACTGTCTTCCTATCTCTTGTCAGGTTTTTGAGCATCAGGGCCAGACTGACTTCTTTGCCCACTGCCAGTGCACCAACGACCCTGAACCTCCCAGAAATGCTGGGCGCTCCTTCCTCCCCTGCCAAATCTCTCGCAGACGTGGGGCCGAAAGATGCATTCGGTTTCAGTTTACTCAAAGCCTTCTGGTGCACTTGTCTCTCCTCACTGGAACCTGTGAGTTGGTGAAAGAAACAAAAACAAAACAAGGACACCTCTTTGTGACCGCTATTCAGACAATGGATGGTATGTCTAACCCCACACCTGAAAGTGACTTAGAACTAACATTGACATCCCTTCTGTGGGTCCAAGTTGCTCCCAGCAAGTGTCTGATCTTGTAAGGTCTCCATTAACACTTCCTAGTATAAGGCTTCTAGACCAACCAGTCCCTGGTCCTTTCTCCGGCAAGTCTACACTGTCAGGAAACCACAGGGAAAGCTGGGTTAGTTCCTGTAAATAAGCACTAAGGGGTATCATCTTTTCTTTGCTTGAAGTTGGATTTTTTTTTTCATTTTCTGCCTCCCTCCCTTCCTCTCCCTCCTCCTTCCTTCCATCTCTTTCTCACTTCTATTCTCTTTCTTTGGATGAAAAGTCTTTTGTGAGCCTTGAAGGACAGTCATTTATAAACAAGTGACAAACTGAGCCAAGGAGTCTTAGAACGAATCCATAAGCAAAATCAGTTACGAGAGAGAACTTCAAAACCCTTCCCCTGTGCCCCCGCCTTGTGTCTATAGGAACTATGGGAGTCAGGAGGTGACACTTTTGTCGGTACAAGTCAACAAGATATTCCTGTGACTGATAAGGTCCCAAGTCATACTAGTTAGAAATTCCAAATTGCTGAGAAATTTGGACTCTCCAAGTGGCGAGGGCTAATCTAGGAGGGCGCCTTTCCCGACTCAGACCCAGGCTGTAGGTGCTGCTGACTCTGGCAGCAGAAGCAGTGCGTGGAGAGCCCTGGTGATACCCTAAAAAGGCACACTGAGAACAGAGCAGACTACTTCAAGCCCAGCTGACTAAGCAGTTCCCTTCTGGTTCCCTGCCTTGACCTGAAGACACAAGTACCATACAGCAGAAGGTCCCGGCTTCCCAAGAAGACAGAAGAGTAACCGTGTTGGCATTTGTGGGCCATGTTGGTGGCCCCTAGGCTTTTTCCAACCATTATGAACATTTCAAGGTAAACCAGAAGGCTTACGATGGGTGCTCTCCAAGTTAGCGAGTCCTTTCCATGAATTATGTATATTTCCTGGCAGGGACTTCAGAGGCTCATGCTAAGAGAAGCTGCTGGCTTGGACTACTCTGGAATTTGGATGAAGGAAGGGATGGCCTCGTCTCCAGGGATCCGCAGCCTGGTCCAAGGATCCTCCCCTGTCCCCTGCTGCAAGAAGGGAGCTGGATTACCAGGCTTGACAGCTCCTGGAGGGCCAGGTTCCTCTGGATGCCCTTCCATTCTTGCTGAGTTCTCAGTCCACACCCAGGGCTGAAGGCTGTGCCGAGCTTCTGAGCCTCTGCGCCTGAGACCTTGGAGCAGGCGTTTGCACAAGGAGGTTCCAGAGCCTATATAGGTCACCCGCTGGGCTTACTCAAGACTATGCTTCCTGCTGCTGTTTTCCCAGCACAGCATTGCTATTGTGTAAATGCTTAGCAACCCATTTTATGAGCTTTTCCTGCCTGGGGCCCTCTGAGACCAACTGGCATCATTAGGCAAGACGATCTGGATACATCAGACAGCTGCTCCATCTTGTCGCGCAGGAGCTGAGGTGCTGCCAGGAGTCCTGTGGGCCCCTCTCTATTGCTTAGGAAGCTGCTAGAATTCTGGAGAGGCAGGATCAAAGTGTGAGAGTAATAGGGACTCTCACAGGCTCAGACAACCAGGTAAAAGGTACCTGAGCAAAACAGACTATGGAAAGGCCTCATTCCAGGGAGAGCACAGACATCCAATGATGGAAGACCACCATCCCTAGTCACGAAGTCCTTGCTGCGTGCCCAGCACTGCACTTCGCACTTTATGTACATGTTTGTGTTGAGAACCAACCCCAGAGAGGCATTGCTATTCTCGTTTTACCGGCAAAGGGACAAGAGAACCGGAGATCCTACAAGCTTGTTATAAGTGGGAGGTAGGACTGAGAGTCGCCTTCCGTCCTGGTTTATTTGTTTCCTGTTTTCTACATTTGCTTTACATCATGACACTGAAAATGCCAGTCTGGAACCTGCCTCTCCAGTGATAGCATCTGCTGTGTTTTATCTACAAGGTACCTGGAGGAGGCATTCAGACAGTAGGTATTCAGAAAGTCATCAGAATCGAAATAGAACCACTTGTGCCCATCGTAACAAAGATAAACAGATACTTGAAGCTGAGAGGTTACAAAGGGAAGAGTCCTTTTCACAAACGCCTGATGGCTGCTTTGGCAAAAGACTACCAGAACCACGAGCTTCACCAGAGGCCACAAATGTAACTCAACCCAAAAGAACCACAAGGACATCTGCCCCGCAACTGTCTGCTCAACCTTGCATCGCTACCACCTTGGCCAAAAAGTACCATCTCAAAACATCTGATGACACTGTCTTCATTTCTGCCTCTGAAAGCATTCTCTTCACCCTTTGAAGAGCCCAATGGTTTTCTACGGTGCGTGTGTTCTTCCAATGCACTACCATTCTCAAACAAGTGGGTTACAGTTATAATCTCACTGGGATTTTTTTGTTTGTTTGTTTGTTTTCATATTGACAGACTCAGGAGTATTTATTGGCTGAGGACAACCTGCAAAATGTCCATCCACTGGTACCTGGAGGGGATGCCCCTGTCCTTGGAGCCAGGCTCCACCTCCTGGAGCCGGTTTTCTCCTTCTGTGAACTCCGGCCAACAGCAACAGCCACTAGTTGTCAGAGATTTCGTCTGATTTTAGGGGCACTGCGGGCACATTTAGAAGGGTGCTTTTTTGCTCCCTTCCTAGAAATTGGCTTTGCAGATCAAGTGAGTCAACTACTTCCAGGTCTTTTGGGAAGAGTGAAGTATCAACCCTGTGGGCTGCTAGAGCCACTGCCAAATGCCCCTGGGCTATTTCTAAAGTCAAACTCCACCTTCAAAAGGAGAACTGCCATCCTTGAGAACTATGATGCTCTGGGTTCGCAAAGCAACTCTAATAGAGATAAGGCAGCTTCACAGCACATGGCCTTCCAAGGGGACTGTAGGATGCCAGCAGGAGTACAGAGGATGGAGATTTCGGGGACCACAGCATTTGCCTCTTCAGGTGACCATATCTCTGGGCTTCTTAGGGGATGGGAACTATGAATGTATATGGCATAAGCCCACATTCCTGGATTTCTTTGTCTATTTTTTGTCGAAATGGCATTTTCTGTTTATGTTCTGGGAGGCAAAATGGACTGATAGAAAAATGTGTCCCAAAGCCCTGAGAACCACGCCTCTCCCTGTGATGTTCAATCATAGTGACATTCGTTCAGTTGTGCAATTGAGAAAGGATCACCTCTGGAGGTGGGCTGGGCTGACAGCTGTCTGTGCTCTGTGGCTGTGTAGCTCGTGTTTTAGCTGCTCTTGGTGTTTCTGTCCCCACTGGAAAAAAAGCAGTTGAGCACTCGATGGTAGAGAGACACACCCTACCACCGGTACAGAACAGACTGAACTGTAGAGGTATTGGGTAGAAGACTTCTGTCCTGTCATTCCCAGAGCTGTCCGCCCATCACTAAGTTCCTTGTGACATCACACTCTGTCAGCACCAATCTTACCTTCTGGATACTTATACTTGTCTGTGACATCCAAGCGAGAGTTGCTGCCCACGGCCTTGGTGCTGATGTATTTGCCAATGGAGTAAGTGTCCAAAGAATTCTGCTTCTGGCTGCCATTGCTACTATTATAGATCCAAGTGATGCGATCAGCATTGACCTCCGCGAAGATGAAGACCATGTCAAAATTCAGGTTTATATCACCGTCTCGTATTCCATTGACGGAAGCTGGACCACACTGGAACACACCTGGCAGCCAAGATGCAGAGTTTGGATGCGCACAAACCATGGTTAAGCTCATCCACTTCCAGCCTGCCTAGGCACTGCTTCCGAGGGCCTTCTGCCAGCATGTCAGCCCTCCGCCTTTCCCTCAGCCAAACTGCAGCCCAGACCGTGACCCACTGGTATGACATAGAACAGCCACCCACCACCATCACTCTGTACCAAGTCCCAGGTCCAGCTCCACTTAAGACAGGCTGAACTGTCTGTCCTACATGTGTGTCACCTGGGCTGACGAAGCACTGCCTTTCTGCCTCTGACCTCACCGTGGCCCAGAGATGCACTGACCTCCCGTTTCTAGAAGTCTTTCCTGAACATCTAGTGCATGGAGTTCCTTGTGCCTCTGCATCCTAACCCCAACCTTCATTTTCTCTTCCAGTATTCAGCACAGGTAGATTATTTGGATACACACACACACACACACACACACACACACACACACACGCCCATATGTTTATAAAAATAACAAAAAGATACACACATAATTTTTTATACTCGGGGGAAAGAGTGACCCAGATTTTTTTAAACCACAAATCACAGAAAGTAAATCTGATATCTTGGCACACGCAAGACATTAGTGGGTCAGTAGTTAGTCTTGGTTCTGATGCTTCATTCTCCTTTCTATTCCGTTTTGTTTTTACTTCTTGGCATGGTTACAATTCGTAAACTTGATTTTATGACCTCTCACAAGTTGCACTGAAAAGTCTAAAAAGTAGTAGCTAGAAACTATTCAAAAGGTTCCCCTCTAGTCCCGAGTTTACAAAGGCTGCCTGTTAGCAAGGTCAGGGTAGGGACATTCACGTGACAATAGGACTGGATTTTTATTCTACGTCCTTTCATAACTTCTGAGCTGCTCTGATACTTTCAATTATTTATGTATATTAGTTATATACATAGTATATATTAATTTATACATTTTTATTGTTTGAAAGGAACAACTCAAAATGAAATTAACAGTCAAAACAGGCTTCTCTAGAGGTTAGAGGCAGAGGATGAAAAACTCCAGAGAGCTAAGAGACAAAAGTGAGTGCATGGGCCCTTGGGAAAGACAAGGCACCGGGTCTAAAGGGGAGGCTAGCCTGCCAGGGGCATACAGAAGCAGAAGCAGCAGCTATTGCCTTGGGTGGGCCTCTGCCCTGGGAGGACCATGCTTTCGGTGGCAGTGGCAGGAAGTAATATTGACAAGGGCAGGTATCTTTTCCCTGTTGCCTGCCATATATATGCTAGGGTTCTCCAGTGGTAGCGAGGTGTCCATTTAAACAGCAGCACAGGCAATACAACATAAGGAGAACTCTTTTTAAAAAAAAAAATCCTTCATCCCACTGTGCATTGGGGAGCTAGAGAGGGCTTTGGGTTACTCCCTCCTGTAAATAACAGAGCCAAGCTCCAGCGGCTTCGGCAAGATTACCTTGGCTTCTCTCCTGGGGGGTGGCATCCAGCACCTGCCATCCATTGTACGAGGGGCCTAGGTCAGTCCGCACGAACCAGCCTTCATTCCAGACGTGGAAATTCCTGCAGACAGAAGCCCACGTAACTAGTGAGTGGCAACAATACATCTCCCACCAAACAATGCAGCGCCCAGTTCCTCCCTGAAGGTGCGGACGCTGTGCCAGAGATCCTGCTGGCCTTGCTGGGCATCCTCACCCGGAAATCTTCCTCCGAGGGCTGTGAGCTGGTTCTGAGACACGGGAGCCACAGCTCGGGTCAACGGAGGGGAGTGAGGGGTCTGCTCTGAAAAGTAAGATTCAAGGAAAAGGACCCCAAATTCATCTATAAGCTGCTCACATGTCTGGGTGAACCTTGTATTCACGAGGCAGACCCAGTAGCCCAGCGAAAATGATGGAACTGAGCTGCCCCCACTATGCTGGGGGTTTCAGATCTGGGTCTCCCAAGGATCTTACTGCTACACAGCAAAGGAATACAGTCGTTTGTCCCACCTAGGGTAAACCAAGGCAACGCAACATACAAAGGACCAGAGACTACATCAGTTTGGCCTCAAGAGAGAAAACGGTCATGTGTTGGAGTTGTCAGGCAAGGCCCTCCCAGCAACTACCGTGTCAGAATCGATGACAAAAAGGGAAATAGATCCACGGAGAACGAAAAGAGGAACTTCTGGTAGATAGATAGAAATATTTTTGAAGAACCAAAAGGAAACTTTTAAGTGCAACCTCCCTGATATCTGAAATTGGATAATTGACTGGGGGAGTTTATTTGGGGAAGAGCTGTAACAGGGGAAGAATAAACACACTCAAAGAGAGATCTGCAGATCACTTGGATTATCTAGTCTGGAAATGGGAGAGGGGAAAAAGACAAAAAAAAAAAAAAAAAACCCAACCCAATAAAGTAGAGAAATAGGCACAACATAGATGCCAGACAGAGACTTACATATTAATAAAAACAAAAAGAAAAGAAAAACATGCCAATAAAGACAGTTTTATTAAGCAGTATAAATGATGACTGGGTATACGACAATAGTTTTAACCTCACTGCTATTAAAAGAAGATTAAAATGACACAGAAAAACCGTGACAGCCATGCAGATTCTACCTGCTAGCCTAGCAGAGATTAAAGTCTAGACTGGGGGCCTTGTGCACTTTCAGTTAAGAAAGCAAGTGTTACTGCATACTACTGAGGATTTAAATTGCTATGACCTTTGCAGAGGGCAATTTGGCAATGGGTATAAAGATCTCTAAAAAAATTTGCATATTCACTAAGCCAGTATTTCCACCATGAGGGATTTCTCCAGGGGGAATTTTTATGAATACGCACAGTCATCTAGGCTAGAGAACTCCAGTCCAGCATTGCTCGTGAGAGCAAGAATGCCAGAGGAAAAACTGGCCAATAAAAGAATAACCAAAAAAAATGTTGCACAGCTATAAATGGAATATCACACAGCTGTAAAATAAATGACAAGCAAAATGAAGCTAGCATTTAACAAGGAGGGGTTCTCTAAAGTACCGTATAAAGTAAGAAAAACAAACGCAAGCTGTGTGTGCGTGGTGTGCACTGTAATCCCGAGAAGCCAAATCAGGAGACTGTAAACTCCAGGCCAGACTGGGCTATGCAGTGACACACATCTCAAAACCAAAACGGACCCCACAAAAAAACAGCCACAAACAAACAACCTCCTTAAGAAATCCCAATTCAGCCAAACCAAACAAAACCAACCAACCGAACAAACAAACAAATCAGCTGGCAATTAGGTGTTCTACAATGAAAGCAGAAACCTAATTAAAAATCAGGTTAGGAAACAGTGTGCACATCTCCACGTGTACACGTGTGTGTATGAATCCTTTTCAGTTAAAAATCCCTTGGGGCTGGCGAGATGTCTCAGTGGGCAAAGGTATTTGCCGCGCAACGCTGCCAACCCGGATCGGATCTTTGGAAGAATGTAAAGGCGGAAGGAGAAAGAGTTAGCTCCACGTCACTGTCCTACACGTATGCTCAGTGCCACCCAGCCCACCCCTCGTGAACACACACAGGGTAATAATAAAATCACTAAAAACAATTGTAGAGGAGTTAGGAACTTAGCTCAGAGGTGGAGCACTTGCCTCAGAAGCTTGGGGTCTAAGTTTGGTCTCCATCATTGGAAAAGACTGAACCGAGTTAGTCCCTAATGATTCAATTGTATTAGCCAAATTAACAGTTTATGATATATACAGTACATATAAAACAAATTTTATATTATTTTTGTAGTGTTTCATTTTTTAATCAGGAAAATTGTTCACTACTTGCATGACTAGAAAACAAATGAATATTTAAAAGATTATGTATACTATAAGAACAAAAAAAGCCAGAATAGCGTGAACATAGAACATTTAGTCCTCTAACTGCCTTCAGTACATTTACTCTTTTTGTGTATGTTGGTAGGGATCGAACCCTTGTGTATGATAGGTGAGCACTCTACCATTGATATACAGCCCCACCTCTGCATTAACTCCTTTAATCTGTGACTCTATAAAATGGAAATAGTTACCATCCTTTTTATGACAATTTATAAACAATGGCACCAAGAGAAGTGATCCAGCATCTTACATGGAGTGAATTTCAATTCAAATATAAGGGAGAGAAAATGGAAATATCATAATATTTGTAGGGAAAGTGAAATGGTTTAAATATATGATGGGTTATATTACACTTAAAATAATTTCATTTTGGAGGATATTCAATGGCAGGAGAGTATGTTTAGGGCTGGAGCTCAATGGTAGAGTGCTTGCCTAGCATGGGCAAGATCCTGGGCTCAGGGCTGGAGAGTTGACTCAGTGGGTGAAGGTGATTTCTGCCAAGCCTGATGACCTGAGTTCTATCCCTGGAAGCCACATGGTGACAGATCTGATTCCCACAGGTTGTCTTTTGACATTCACAGGCTCACTGTGGCACACATATGCCCTCACATATAAACATCCATCCATCCATACATAGACACAGGCTGTTTAGACAAATAATAGATGTAAACAAATTAAAGAGTCTAGGCTAAGTATCTATCCTAAAAAACAAACAAATCCTACTGAGGTCATGAAGAGACTGGCTTCCAAATATGAGACATAATAGACAGACATGTTCTCTCTTGAATTTTGCAGAATGTATTACCTTCATTCTATAATCAATAAAAGGACACTAAGGAATGGATAGGAAACTATCAAATGTTAAAATGTGTGAGCACTATGGTCATAGATGAGTTTTGCTTCTCTTAGGTTTTGAAAATTCCTATAGCTAGAGGAAAAAAGTCATAAAAATTATCTCCAGAAAGATCCAAGAAGTCCATTTTCAAATGGTCCATAAGATTGGCTAGTCCTCACCAAGGACGAGGCCCAGCAGCACCAGTGGGCAAGGGTGTGCTCCATAGAAGGCTGGGTGGGGGATTAAAAGGAAGCCTGGAAGAAATTGCAGAAGATTCCTGACCTAGTCCTTCAATTTATAGGTGGGAAATTAAGACAATAGAAACAGCAACAAGTAATTAAGCCACTGTAGATAGTGAGAGTATCTGTCTCTAGCTGCCCATCTTTAGAGAAGTTACAGCCTGTAAGGGGCTGGTTCCAGGAGTCCCTCGGGTACCAAACTCTGCGGTGCTCAAATCCCTTCCATAAAGAGACATAACATTCAACATAATCTATGTGTAGCATCATATTCTTGACATCATCTCTAGATGACTTATAATGCCTAATATAATATAAATGTGGTATACAGTTATATAATATTTAGAAAATAATGAAAAGGAAAGGCCTATTGTGTTCAGACAGACAAAATCACCAAAGGCCTAACTACACTTGCGGTTCACAGTCTCTTGAGTCTGTGGGTGTGGAAATCATTCATTCACAGAGAGTTGGTTGTCTCCCCTCTGTAGGATGCCCAGGACCCGCCCTCAGATTCTAGACCTCATGTGCTTTCTGGTAGTAGAGACCTATTATAATCTATTTCTAGCTTAGTCACAGATTTACAGTGTGACTTTGGGCAAGTCATTTTTCTTTGTAGCAGCCCCGAGACATGTTTGGTCTTATTAGGAAGTGCCACTTAGTGTTTAATGTGAGCCAAGGAAGCCAGCTCTTCCATCCAAGTGGGTCAGACAGCATCCAGCCTAAGCAGATCCCACCCACCACACCAGGTGGCTGCCCCCCTTTGGAAAATACCAGGATAGGCGTGCTGGGTTTAGGAGGTTTTAGTCAGGGATAATAGCAACAGCGTTCTCTGGTGCTTTGTAGTTTTCAAACCTGCCTGAGTTCAAATTCCATCTCTACCTTCTAGTTATGTCTTTTGGGAAAAGTATTCAACCCTTCTGTGCCTCACCTCCTCAACTGTAAGTTGGGCCTTAAAATAATAAAATAATAACACCTATCTCATGATTTGTGAAGTGTAAACGTTAGCACTGAGCACACTCGTTGGCATGCCACCGTGTACTGACTGTTGTTACTGTTGCTAAGCAATGCAAATTGATCCTCACTTTCCATAACTTAGGGCTCATGTGGATAGGAGTTGAAAGCTTCCAATATTCATGATACAAAGATTTAGACCCAAGACTTTCTGCCTAAAATTAAGCCGTGCTTATTATAACAGGGAAGTAACTCTGCCCTTGTTGGTGTGCTGATGTGTGGGTCTCTGGAGGGAGCAGCTAGATCTCATACCAAACACATGGTCTCAGAATAACAATGCTGTTGCGACTCAGAAGAGCTGGCAAGAGGTCTGAATGTTAATCGAGTCCTAGACCAGCTCTTATGCTTCCCTGGAGGAGAAACGTGGGAAGAGAAGGACGAGGAGGCTTGCACACATCTATAGCAGGTGGGTAGCAGATCTGAAAACAAGGCTCAGGGTTCTCTGTTCTAACACCATCTAGACCTGGTTCTCCACACCCAGCTGTTAGGGAGTAGGGTGGGGAGAGGATGCCATTCCTGTTGCCTTCTGAGAAGGGATCCATTAATGGAGTAGGAGGGCACAAGGGACAGGAATCGCCTGATTCTAAAATGACAGTGGGGCTACCCAAGTCTGTCTCTATCACGCCCTATTTGTCTTACAGGTGATTATATTTCGAATAAATTACTAAGCTGGCAAGAAAATAAATGCAATTTAAAAGCCCCACCTTTCTGTTTTGTTGAAGGTTCTCCAGAGGATTCCTTCCCCGGGTTCTCCCAGGGCTTACTCTGAATCACTGGCCTGGACATCAAACGCTATGCTGCCTTGCTAAGTAGCCACACTCAATGCCCCAGTCCCTTGTCCCCAACACTGCTGTGAATTCTCTCAGTAGAGGAACCCGGGCTTAAGCTATCTGATCTCCTTGCATTTCCTGGTGTGCAGGGTCATCATGGATGGGCTAAACAGAAGGGACTTTCCCCTAAAGCTGAGTCAGGCTGCCCTTGGGTAGCTAGTTGCCTTCCTCCTGTAGTGGAGTGCTGTTCCCCCAGTATTCGGAACTGACTGTGAGGAGATTTCAGACACAATAACAAAGCAAAACTAGAGAAGAAAAAAATACTCGTTTCTGGGAAGCTGGAAAGCAAAACCCTTGTTCTAAGTATTGACGTCTCTGGAGAGAAGGTTGTACATCTGCAAAGCAAGGGGGAACATCCTAACACCATCCCCTGGGAAACATCCTCAAGCCGTGTGACTGTGGGTGGATTATGCGAGCTCACTCTCCTATAGAGCGGAGGGGATGTTTCTGTTAGTTCAGTTGATGACACGGGGTTATGTATTTGCATTAACAGCTTTCCCCACTATTTTCACTTCATTTTATTCTATCAGACTAAAAACAGCTCAGAAAAGTTGGACCTTCTTATTCCGGAAATAATAATATGTTATATAAACAATCTCAAAGTTGAACACAATGATATCAGCTCTAAAATTCACCTAGCCACGTGGACCCTCGTGAGCAGTTGTGCATATGTGTCCTTTGAAACTGATTCAAGCAATGGATTCTTGAGTGTGGGGCTATAGACTCTCAGCCATCTACGCATATACACCGTTTTCAACTGATAACAACTGATAATAATCTATCATATGGTATAACCTTAAATGGTTGTAAGAATATGCATATATATCATACACTAATTGCTATAAGTAGTTATACATTTCTAAGTTTTATATAACCTTCTTCTAGTCGGCATCTATTATAAATTATATCTGTGTGCATATGGCTACCTGTGACAATGGCCTATTTGTAATTAGAAATATATGATACCTAAACATAAAAGTTTTCTTATTTTCACCTGCAACCCAGAATAAAATGTCTTCATTCTGTCAACTAAGATGCATAGTAAATATATATAAGCTATGAAAAAATGCATTGCTTTGCTTTTGCCGTGTTTAAGAAGATAAGCTGTGCGTGATGGTGCACACCTGGAATCTCGGCACTCAGGAGCTGAGGCAGGAAGATCATGAGTTGAGGTTATCCTGGGCTACGGAGTCATTCTCTGTCTCAAAAAAAAAAAAAAAAGGAAATACAAGGAACAACAGCTCTAACAACAACAAGACAAAGTGACCCCTGGAGAAGGAAAAAAATATTCTTAAGTCACCTTAAGTCATCTGGTTGCTTGAATAGAGATAAATTGGTGTTTGGTTGCTGTTGTAGGAAAATCAGTAGCTACAAGATTTTAACTTCTCAAGTGGGACCAGGACTAATGGACTCTACAAACCCAGAATGGTCTGGATTTCTGGCTCTGTCCTCTATTGGCATCAGACCCTTCTATGGGCTGCAATGCAGGTCTCATGAGGGACAGGATTAGCACCGGCCGCGTTTCTGCTCGCAACCATGCCTGCCTCACAGTCACTTCCCTTCCAGTCCCAGCGTGGAGCTGGGCGCCGGGGCAAGGTGGGGAAGGTTGGGGAGGGGGGTTGCTCAAACTTGGTGCTCTATGCCCAGGGAAATGGTGGTTGATGGCTTACCACACGCTGTCGCTGCCTTTCTCCAGGGGATTTCCCATGGCGTCGTAGTACACATCCACACTGAGGTTGCGATCTGTGTCATGAGCTGAGTTGAAGTTGGTGATCACCCGAGAGGGCACCCCCAAGCACCGCAGCACTGCAAACCAAGGTCACTGTGAGGATGCTGGCCGTGATGACGATAGTATGTTAACGTGCCCCATTACCACCCATAAACGCCACACCCCACCCACATACCTGTGTTGAGGGTCCCAGCAAAGACCCAGCACTGGCCATATTGGACTGGTCTGTAGCCAGATTTTTTCCAGTTCTTGAGGATCTCCACACTGCCATTCCAGGTCCTGGGGTCCAGGCCGCCAGCATAATTGCCACTCCAGTTCCCAGCAAGAACACCGTTGTCATCATTGCTGTTGATCTGTGTAGAAACACCCCCACATCCAAGTGAATCAATACCATGTCTTTCCCATAGGAGTGACTTCCAGGATTCAGAACGCTGGGTGGGAGATGGGGACGCCATGGGGTCTTGAGTGCACTTTTCTGTCATGAAAACTGTAACAAATCTCTTAGGGGGAGTGGAGCTCATGAATTTAGAAGTACTTAGTTTAAAGGGACATGTTTGATTGCTCTTGAATGACATCGATTCTGTACTGCAGGATGATACAGAAGTAGGGGACTCCACAGTTTGTCAGCAGCAAGACTGGGTCCTGGAGTCCTCTTTGTAAGAGACAATGGCTGTCTGCTTAGGGGTGTGGGTGGTGCCTGTGGTTGAAGTATGTGTGTGTCTGGTGTGTGTGTGTGTGTGTGTGTGTGTGTGTGTGTGTATGTGTGTGTGTGTGTATGAACCCGAAATTACATTAGAACTTTAACATATAACTTCTTAGAAAAAATAAAGACAGAATATTGCTGTTCCTTTCTTCTTCATTCATTCATTAATTTGTTCATTGATCCACTCAGCTTAAGCTTGGGGCTTGTGTAAGGGACACAGCTGTGACAGGACACTGATAGGACCCTGGCGAGGACTCAGGGGACCTCAGTCTCCTTTTCCATTTCTTTCAGAGACAAACATGAAGTTCTTATAGATGGAACCATCTCGAAGGATGGGTATGCTGGATTCATCAAGTCGTCTGTGGGGAAGGGGTCAGAGAGGAAGTGAGACCAGCCTTCGGTGAACAACTGTTGGAAGTGACAGCAGATATGGAGGGACTTGTGTGTTCCTCTCTACTTTTCAATAGGCCTGGATTTCTTCATAATAAAAATTACAAAAGAGAGTTGAGGATGTACTTCAGTAGTAGGGTACTTGTCTAGCCTGTGATAACTCAGTAGTAGGGTACTTGTCTAGCCTGTGGTAACTCAGTAGTAGGGTACTTGTCTAGCCTGTGGTAACTCAGTAGTAGGGTACTTGCCTAGCCTGTGTGCAGCCCTGGGTTCGATCCCCAGTGCAAGCAGTACAGACTCACGTGCCTCTTTAGATATTCTCATCTCTCCAGGTGAGAGAGGAGGGAGAGTTCAGAAACACTACCTGTTGCCTGTTTCCTTCGTGATCTTGGGAGTCAGTTTGTCTCCCTGACCACTAGGCCTTCCCATTCCAGTACAGGGGAAGTGAAAACTAGAAGCCCCAGAGGAACCTTCCCAGCCATCCCGTTTTCAGACTCCATTAAACTTTACCCTTTATCTCAACCATACAGTGAGAGGCTAGACTGAGACCTCATAGATTTCTCAGCCCATCGGATCCGCCCCTTCTCTTTGGAGCACATGGGTGTACCAGGCTTACGAGAGTGGACAGCAGACACAGAAAAACCAGGACAAGCCACCAGCCTTCCCGAAGCCCCAGCGCAGAGGTGAGCTCTGTCTCACGTCTAGTGGTGCCACGCCAGCTAGGGTGGCCCTGAACGTGGAAGAGCGGCAGCTCACAGGCTCCTGGGTCACAAGTGCTTCAGGGTAGGTCCCTGCTGGCCCAAAGCCCAGCACTTCAAAGCTCTGCATAAGCCATAATTAGCTCCTGGCCTGACCCAGCCCAACAGGAGGGTCTGGAGAGAGCATCAGGGAGGCACGTCTGAGGAAATCGGCTCTGAGATAGAGTGGGTTGGCCCCAGGCTGGGAGTGAGTCAGCACTGAGGGAGCCGGCCGGCTTCCAGATCCGACTCACGTACTCTCTTTGCTGGCAGGAAACTTGGCTTCTTAAGTGACCCTGAATGCGAGTTTTACTTAATCTGTTTTCATTGACTACCCCTTTATCCAAGCTCCTTGCTTTTCGAGGTTCTGCCCAGTCCCCTTTAGTCCATTCTCTGTCCTGGCTATTCTGGATCTTACAGATCTGGTTCTGAGCATCTCTGGGTCTGCCTCACTTCATTCTTGTAAGCCTTTGTTCTAGATCCCATTGTTTTGAGAAGTCCTCCCCATTTAAGCCAAGGCATCAGCCCATGCCGCCCAAAGCCTGTTCCGATTTCTAACAAAGTAACTGGGCAGCTTGGGAATAGTCCAAGATGTGCCTAAACCATGCGCCAACATAAAAAGACACTGAAGGTATTTCTGGATTATTATTTAGTTCAAGAAAGTAAGAGTGAAAGAACTGACTTTGATTGTGAGCCTTCTTTGGAGACAGAGCCCCACTGTGAAGCTCGGAATGACTGGGAACTCCTGATCCTCGGGCCTCCTCAGGCTCCCAAGGGCCATCACATCCCGTGAGCTTTTCATTTCTAAGCATGCAGATCCTTTGGTCACTTTTTGATGGAGACTTCCTGTGCACACTGAATACAGAGCCATGGATTCTTCCAGGATTGTGTGTGTGTGTGTGTGTGTGTGTGTACTATAGTGGGATAGGTTTCTCATGTATGGGTCCATGAGACTGGAAAGAGTCCCTGAGCCAACAACTCAAAACCTTGCTTGACTCACAGGGCACACCATGGAAAGGTCGCATTAGCCCACTGAGCCTCTCTCTGTCTAGATAGTGAGTAGGACAATCTGCTCTCTTCCTGTTGTGGCACTTGAGGGTTCCATGCTGACAAGGAGGTGTACATTCCTGTCTCAGGGGGTACATGCTTCCCTTCCCAGGAGGCCTCGTGATGGAGCAGAGGCTTAGCTTTTCATCACATCCAGGTGAACAACTGAGGGTTGTGTTCCCATCCCATCTAAGACAGGCCTGGCCATATGGCAGAAAGAGCTTTGAAACTAGCCATGCTTGGGTCTGGTTCAGTCATTGCTTCTCAGTTACTAAACTTACAGGAGTTCCATGCTCTATTGGCAAAATGGGCAGGGTCACAGCTACCAAACACGGAGTGCATGGATCTGATGTGTCGTCACACGGCAGCCTGATAAGCAATACTTACTACCATTTCCTGTTACTTACCATGGCACTCAGCACCCGGCAAACATATTTGGGATCATTTCTGCGGGCCACATCAGTAATAGGGTCACGACGGAAATTCAGACTCCTATCCAAAATGGAGAGGCTGATGCTCAGAATGTCTTCTTCAAACTGTTCATAATGGGACCACATGGTAAGAGGGAAGAAACGACCCATTTTGTTGTCATTGTTGTTGGTTAAGGGAACAAGAAGCACAATGGTGAGGACCACAGGACCCCTTTGGCCCTTTTACTCGGTGGTCTTCAGAGCTAACAGCTGCTGAGGAAGAGCCACTGCACCCAGCCTTTCCCTAGCAAGCTCACCAGGCCCCTCACTCTACATGAGCCAGAACCCACCCCACTATTATGAATGGGAGACAACAGGGAACCGTTCATTCTTAGCTTGTCATGAACTCAAGAACAAGTCAGCCTTTCTAGCCTTGGTTTCTCCATCTATTTAATGATGGGTCAAGCGAAATGCATCTCAAAGTTCCTTTGTGGCTCTGACTGTTATCGTGAGCGCGTCACTTAGATTCCTGGAAAACTAGGTCTAAAGATAAAATGTGTGGCTGAAGACATAGCTAAAGCTATTTCTACAAAGTAAGACACACACGGGATTGTTTCACACGCTAGCTCTTGTTGCCTTAAGTCTCTGCATTTGTTTCTCCTTCTTCCTGGAATGTCCTTCTCCAAGACAGCTAGCAGACTTTCTTACCTTGCCAGGTTCAGCAGACCCTTCTTAGAAAGGCTTTCCCAAGCCATCCCACCAAGAGAGCCCCGCTCCCACCCTTGGGTGTACTATATACTCTTATCCTCATCTTCTTCCTTTTAACCAAGTCAACACATACACTCAACTTAGGAACTTGCTGGAGTTGGCTCCATAATAGAACCTGGAGTCTGCAGGAGTGCACCTCCCCACCAACTTCTGGGCATCTAGGTAGCCTGGCTGCCCAAAGTCCTTCATTCTAATTCCTTTGTTTACCACCTGGAAAAACTAAAAGTGAAAAAAACACTCCTAAACATTCTCTAAGCTGAGAAAACCCGGGAACTTGCTGAACTCTGGTGGCAAGGACACAGAAGCTATGACTTTGAAAGGCCAATGCCACACAGCGATGAAGCTTTACCACGTTTCCATGTGACGTGAAAGCCAGAGCTGCATTATTGTCCTGAGATTCTTTGCCGGGCCTGTTATTTATTTGTGTGTCAGGCATCAGAAATATTTCACCTCATCAATTCAGCAATGAGTCCGTCTCACCTACTAGACTGTGACTCACTTGAAGCAGAAAATTTATTCATCTGTATCCTTAGGGTTCAGCTTAGGGTCTAGAGCGGAGTAAACGGTCAACAGATGTGTTCCAAATGAATGAACAGGAAATGAAAGGCAGGAAAGTGAGCAAATCTGCTAGAAGCCCTGAGCCTCTTGTGTTAAGGACAAAACCCTAGCCCTTTTATGGTCCTTTTACCTGTCCAAAGTTCCAGCCAACCATGCCAATTCGGTTTGTGCTGCCCACGTAGATGATGCCAGAGTCTTCCTCAACATACTCTTGTCTTTCGGCAGAGTTACTCATGAAAACATCATCCGCTGTTTGATACACACACACACACACACACACACACACACAGAGACAGACAGACAGACAGACACACACACACAAGGGAAAAAAACAGAAACAAAAATAGATCTTGTAGTGAACCAATGAAATACGCTTTCTTCCCACTCCTGAAGACTGGTGTTGGGGTTGGAGCAAGAGTCACTTGGGCCCATACCACAGTCTGACTAATTTTCTTTCCTTTTTCCTTTTCTTTTCTTCCCCCACCCCCCAAGACAGTGTTTCACTGTGTAACAGCCCTTGCTGTGCTAGAACCGGCTCTGTAGACCAGGCTGGCCTCGAACTCACAGAGATCTGCCTGCCTCTGCCTACTGAGTCCTAGGATTAAAAGCCTGCATCCCCCACCACCTATCCTACAATCTGACTGAAGAATGAAGTCTTGAGCTATGATGCTTGCAGCTCTCACTGTGGGGGGCTCAGGCTGGAAAGAGAAGCTAAGCTAGAATAAAAGCCTAAAACTTGGACCCAAGAATGAGATTCCTTTAGATAGAAAGGTAATGGGGTACCACCTCACTGCAGAATTTTACTGTCATCATTATCTCTTATAATTTATCATGCTATATAAAACGTGCATATAAAAGCTTATACAATTCCTATGGGATCCTGACATACACTCAGTGGGAACAAATTTGAGGATGAGATGGTGTAATTGCCTAGAATCACATGGCTGGGTTAGCTTTTCTGCTCCTCCTACAGTCCAGAAACTTTCTACAATCAGGTCTAGGCCTGTAAGGAGCATATGTCCATCATCCTTATTTTCCACACTCGTTGCTTCTATCAGGGCCGTGGGGGGAGTGGGGGATGCTGTGGTCAGAGACCTACCTTGCAGCCATGGGTTGAAGAGCAGTATAAACATTCCGAGTTTCTGAGAGGAGACCCTGCCCTGGGAGGAGATCTCAACATTCATTGTGTACCACCCGATGGGTGCATTGGCAGGACTGGCGACAACAATGGTCAGATTATTGTTGTTGTTGGCTTTGAGGGCTGCATTCCAGCCACCTGTAGTTCTCCCAGAGATGGAAAACACAGCCTTTGTCCTGGCTGACTCTGAGGGCTGGGGACCTGTCAAGGAAATAGAAAATGAAGGAAACCAAAGGGTGCTGGATAGGTTCTGAGGAGAAATCAGGCTCTAATGACACTGTGAGCTCCTTTAGGTCAATGGTTCTCACTCTATGGTCATGGGCCACCTAAGACCATCAGACAACATAGATATTTACATTATGATTCATATCAGTAGCAAAATTATAGTTATGAAGTAAAATAAAATAAAATAACTTTATGGTTGAGGGTCACCACAACGTGAGGAACTGTATTATAGGGTTGCAGCATTTGGAATGGTGAGAACCACGGATCCAGGATTTCATTCAGTAAAACATCTCATCACAGGGCTTGCGGGAACATGTAGGCCACAGCCTTCTTGATTTGAAGATGATAAGTCTCATGCTCAGAGATACAGAGCCACCAAAGTCAACCAATCAGTGACATAACCCAAAGCCCAATGACCCCTCAAGGGCAACTCAGCTGTATGCATGTGCAGAAGAAGCAGAATGGGTACCTGTAGAAACAACAAAGTTCAGATCTTCTCCGGACTCGAGACTTCGGTTGCAGGATATTACCATCTCCCAGGGCTGTCCTCTCCGAACAATGAAATCCCGGCTGGAGTACTTGTCTGTGTGATGTGCCCTCCGGTTCACAGGCATCTGCCAGTTGACATTTTGGACTTCTAAAGCTATGAGACAGAAAGCAGAACCTGAAGTCTTGAGGGGTCCTTACATAGTGTGCAGTATACCAAGGACAGCCGTGGGTGAGGAGGCAGGGTAGAGCTGAGCTTCTAGAAGGAGTCACATTAAAGCACAAAAGCTTTGACTCTGCCTAGCAGGATGGTCACCACTTGTTCCCATCCAACCTTTCTGTATTCAAATACTCCAATGCACAGGACCCAAGATCACATGAGCGCGTGGCCTTTCCAGACCATTCCACACACTATCCCTTCTGCTCAGAATCTCTCCATCCGCCTGGTGCCTTGTCGTCAGGCCTTGAGGAGCAGCTGAGCACTCAGGGAAACAGCACCCAACCAACTAGAAGAGGAGTGTCAGAAGAGACTGAGAAGACAGTGTGGTGGGTGAAGCCCTTGCTGGGAAAGTGTGAGGACCTGGGTCCAGACCCCTAGCACCCCCAGAAACGGTGCAGCTGTAACCTCAGCACTAGGGATGGAAACAGGCAGATCTCCAGGGCTTGCTTACCCTGCAATCTAAATGAAACAGCAATCTCCAGGTTCAGGGAAAGGCCTACCTTGAGAAATGTAGAAGGGGGCATTGAGGAAGGTATCCCAACACCAGCATCTGGTGTCCACATCAAAAATAACTGTCTTGGGAGCTGGAGAGATGGCTCAGAGGTTAAGAGCGTTGCCTGCTCTTCCAAAGGTCCTGAATTCAATTCCCAGCAACCACATGGTGGCTCATAACCATCTGTAATGAGGTCTAGTGCCCTCTTCTGGCCTTCAGGCATGTACGCAGAAAGAATATTGTATACATAATAAATAAGTAAGTTTTTTAAAAAAAAAATAACTGTCTTGGGGCCTGGAAAGATGTCTCAGTGGTTAAGAGCATGGCTGTTCTTTCAGAGGACTCAAGTTTGAGCCCCAGAACCCACATGAAGGCCAAGAACTGTCTGTGATTCTAGTTCCAGGGGATTCTACACCTTTCTGTGGCTTCTGCAGGCACTGGACACACAGATGATGCATAGACGTGCACACAAGCAAAACACCCACATACATAAAAGAAAAATAAACAAATACAAAAACCCAAACAAACCAAACAATCCTGTTTTAAATACAGCTCAAAATGCAATCCAAACAACAAGGTAAATTTGGGGTATTCAAAGTGTGTGTGTGACCAATTATTTGTAAAGCACTGTTAGACACATTGGAGTAGAAAATGTGACAAGCAGTTTGACTTTTCAAAGGTCTTCAGTAGTGAAGAAGTGAGACAAGAGAAAGACGCAGTGAACGATGGCGTGGGAAGAATCCATCTCTTTCAACTAGAGGTGCATGGGAAATGCAGTCAAGAGAGGAGCATTTAGGTTTTTGTCTGTAGAGGTCAGAAAAGGCTTTCCTAAAAATGCTTGCCCTTAAAAGAAAACATAAAAATGTCAGAAAGGCACAGGAAGGTTTGTAGTCCTCAGCATCTCTAATCACCAGGAACTGTGAATCAAAACAGATGCTCTTACCCTGGTAGGAATCGTTACTACCAAGAGAAGTGATATGAGAGGAGAGGAGCCCTTGTGCCCTGCTGGAGCTGCATGCCTTTAATCTCAACACTCAGGAGGCAGAGGCAGGCGGATCTCTGAGTATGAGGTCAGCCTGGTCTACAGGGTGAGTTCCAGGACAGCTAGCACTGCCCAAAGAAAACCCTGTTTTGAAAACTCTACCCCTCCAAAAGGAAATGATTACAGCACAGCCATCATGGAAAACAATATGGAGGTCCTTCAAAACAAATTAAAAATTGAACTGCCCCATGGGTATGTATCAAAGGAAATGAAATAAGTAAAAAAAAAATCTCTAGTTCCATGTTTATTTTATTTTGGGGGATGAAGGAGGCAGGATCTTGCTCTGTAGGCCAGGCTGGCTTGGAGCTCGCCATATATCCCAGGCTAATCTCAAACTCATGACCTTCCTATCTCAGTTTTCTGGGGGCTGATTTTTAAAAACCCTACCTCCTACAATTTTGCTCACCACCTTCTGAGCATCCCAGATGTGGAGAAATGGTAGCGCTTTGCTTTTTGTCTTGTTTCAAAGAAAAGAAGGGCTTTGTCAGGTGATGGTGGTACACACCTTTAATCCTAGCACCAGGGAGGGAGAGGCAAGTGGATCTCCAAGCCTGAGGCCAGCCTGTCTACAAAACAAGTTCCGGGACATCCAAGGCTACATATACAAAGGAATCCTACCTCTAAAAACAAAACAAAAACAAACAAAAAAATTTTAAAAAAGGAAAGGAAAGGAAAAGAGAAGGAAAGAAGGTCTTTATGTGATAGGTGATCAGACCTCTTGAGCTCCCTGGGCTTCTTGATTCCCCAAATGATGCATGACCAGAAAGTAAGACTCATTCTGCTAAACCATTAGCTGTTCGGGAGCAGAAAGCATATTCCAGATGGCCCTTCGCTGATGACAGGGGCAAGGACAGGAGGGTGGGGAGACCCACATTTATGGTTGGCATCTGTTCCCCTCCAACATGTCTACCCCCTTCTTTGTTTTACTAACAGTTATGTGCTCTGCGATAGCTGTGTCTTTTTCATTCCTCCCAGGTCAAGATGAACTTCAGGGTTCCTAGGCTGTAAGGACCAGGGAAGTGGCAGATGGGTCAGGCTCAGAGTGACTGTGGGGATGATGACCAGAACCTTAGCTGAGGTTTACTGGACTTTGATGCGCTTGTCATTGTGCCACGTCTTTACATGCCTTAGCCCATTAATTCTGGGAGTTGCATTCAGAGTCACCTGCTTTACAGATGAAAGAGCCAAGACGTGGGGAAGCCTTGGTCATGGTTACTTCATCCCTGAGTGGGGTACAGTCACGAGAGTCATTCTCTCTGCCTGTCTTGACACCAAGTATCTGCTCCCGAGGGGTGTGTGTGAGAGAGACTGGAAGGCCTCCCTGAGCTGAAGGAAGGAGGACAGGTGGACTCACACTTGTCACCTGCATGCAGTGTGTCAGCTGGTGACGGCACACAGAACCCGTGATGTATACTATTGATGAAATCTGACAACTGAAAACCAGCTCAGGAGACCCGCATCTTACCCTGCACCTAGAAGTCAGCAGCACCCGGGCTGTGCTGTCTGACACAGTCAAGAAAGGAGATTTGGTCTCTGCCTTTTCCTGGCATAGGCCTTCTAAGACATTTAGAATCCTTGAAAGGGTGGATGTCTTTTTAAACTAATAAAATGGGAGTTTCCAAGAGCTTCAGGATAGTGGCTGGTTGCCTAGGAAACCAACCACGTGGTCCGAGGGCTAGAGCTTTCAGTGCCGTGACACTGATCTTCAGGGAAGGAACACTGATTCAATCATCGATGACTATAGTCACCATTAATCATTAATTAACTCTGTAATCAATCAAGCATGCCTTTGTAACAAAGCCTTCATAAAATCGGAAAGAGGGCTCGGAAAGTTTTTATGCTGGAGAATGTCGGAGCTGCTGGGGCGGGAGGACATACGCTGCCCTTTGTGTCTCTCCATCTGCCTGGTCCTGCGTTGTGTCCTTTGACAATAAACAGGCAATCTAGAAAACACACTGTTTTCCCAAGTTCTATGAGATATTCCAGCAGACCTTTGGTCATGAGTGAACGACCCCCTCCCAATTTTATAGCTGGTTGGTCAAAAGTAAGGTAGTAGGGGCAGCTGAGAAACCAGCTAGTCTCCATTTTGTTCCTAGGAGACATTTTGAGTCTGTAGCTAGGTTAAGTTTCTGTTTTTCAGAGTGGGCTGCACCCTATGCTGTAACTGTGAAATGTTCTACGACAAGGTCTCCAGAAAGATTTCCTTACCTGCTTCGTAAAATCCTAACTGCCTGGTCTCTCCTGTGGAACCACGTTTATTTGCAAAAATCTCCCATCTTTTGGGTAGGCCCTAGAAAGGGGGCTTGGGAAATTGGCTCGGGACTGGTCTCACGAACCCCACCTTATGGGGAGACAGTCGCTGACTCAGCTCTGATGTGTACATGCATAAAGCTTTCTTTATTTGGCCATAATTTGGGTAGGTGGTCTTTCTCCTGAAGTCTGTGGGATCCACACAGGCCTGTGAAACTGAGTCCTTAACCCACAGTGTCTGTGCTAACTCCAAACAGTGTTAAGCTTGAGTCTAGCCATAGGGCATCTAGGTGGTGCTCTGAAGAACTGGCTTGTGTGGAAATGCCATCCATAAGCAGTCTAGAAGGAAGCAGGGTTTCCTCTCCACCAGATCTTACTGACTCTACTCTGTCACTGTGTCCCCCGCTTCTTCTATTGGAAATAGATCCCATGTGAGACTCAGAATCCAGAAGCAACTGTGTGTGGGGGTGGAGGGGTAATAGGTCCTCGGGGTGCACTGTCTACCCTGACCTTGTATCCCAAACATGTAGGCGACAGAAGGACCTGCAGGGGAAGAAAACTGTTCTTCAAGGACAACCTTTAGGGTGAGCTGAGTGAACGGGAGCCCTCTGCCTTTCTGTCCCTGAGGGAGCTTGAGGGAGCTGCAGGGGAAGCTATGTGTTCAAAAGTCCCCCCCCCCCTCCCAGCTGCCTCCCTCAGGCCTTGTCCCAGCCATGAACCTCTGAATCGTGGGTGCCAAGGGCCTTTGGCTAAGCCCACCTCATTGCTCTCGACAGCACTTTGTCTATTTTTCCAGAGGAGCAGGGAGAGAAAGGGGAGAGACGGAGTCAGCCAGCTCAGGGTCTCCTCGAGTTGGAAGCTCATGAATATATTTTAGCCTCAGGGCTGTTTTCTCCACCAGTCTGGGTGGAAGGAAGAGATGAAGGGAGGGCCTCATTTGCCCGAGGCTGGCACATCAAGTCAGACACTTCAAAATCACGGGAGGGAAAAGAAAGGCTGGCGGTAGAGTGCGGTTCAGGGCACTGGACTAGAATGCACACATCCGGGTTTGAGCCCCAGTACTGGAAAACACAGGGAAAAGACCCCAGAAACAACTCACAAGCTTCCGAGCTGCAGGAAGAAGGGGAGGGCGGGAAGAAGCAGCTGCCTCCAAGCAAAAGCCCCTGGTACCCCAATCTGCACTAGGCTGAGTTACGGCTTGGCTCCAGTGTCAGGATGAAGATGTCTCAACACCCACACCCCGAAAAATCAGTGTCACCAGCATTCAAATGGGGAGCTGCTAACTTCTATCCCAATGTTCACTCGCTCCCCTTTCCTATAACAAAACCCCTATCTTAACAGGCCATGCATTGCACAGGTCACCTCAGCTGGATGGACACGAATCGTGTCTGGCCAGTGGCTTGTCGGCCAGAAGTTCCAATGAGTTTTTCAAAAATATTTTAATTGCAATAATATGTACATAACATAAAAGCTAACATCATAAGCATTTTAAGGTGTGTCTTAGCATATCTGTACATTGTGTGAACTCTATCCAGCTTCTGAAGGCGGCCTGTGGCGTTATAGTCTCTCCTCACTCCCTGCTGTCTCCTGACCACCTGTCTGTTTCCTCCTCTAGGGCTTTGTCTATTTTGGAATCTGATATAAATGGAATCACACAGTAGGTGACAGGTTTAGGTCCGCCTTCCCTTGCCTGTTACAATGCTTCCCAGGCTCATTCATAGGGTGCGCGGGGCAGCTTACTCTTATGGCTGAACCACATTCTTTTATATGAACATATCACATTCTGTTTCTCTTTTCCTCAGCTCATGGACATGGGTTGGTTCTACATTTTGGCTGTCATGAAAAGTGCTATTTATGAAGCAAGTATTTCTTTGAAATTCTGTCTTCAATTCTAAAGAAGATATTGGGTTCTGAGATAGTCTCACTATAGAGCCCAAGAGGGCCTTGAAGGCACGACCCTATTCCACATGCATAGCACTTTGAATACGCCCAATTGCGCCTGAACTTTTGATCCCCCTGCCTCAGCCTCCCAGTACTGAGGTGACATCACCTCACCATTGCCATCACACCCAGCTACAACACCTCTTTAACAGTACTTGGCAAATGTGCTTGGCCTATTTTCCTCCTCCTTTCTTCCACCCTGCAGTCTGGGGTGTGGAGTGAGGTGGCTAGGGCTCGCAATAGTCGTCTCAGATTACATAGGGCCATACATGAGGGCTAGTAAGCTGGGAGGCCGGGCAGAGTCTGCCCACTGAGAACTGTGTAGTTCCTGTCCCTTCCTGGGTCTACCTGCATTCAAATCTTCTGTAAAGAGGAAATGAACTTCTGTGTTGTTTATTTTTCTAAGTTGTTGTTTGGGGGGGGGCTCACTACCATTTCCAAGTTAGTCTGACCCCGTGACCCCATGATCAGATCCCTTGCCCATCTATTCTGTGGCTCACACTTGGCAGGGCAGCAGGAGAGGATGGCAGACTGTGGAAAGATAACTATCAACTGACCCGACCCTTATCAGCCTTGCTCTCAGGGAATTGCTGGCAGCAGACAGGTGAGAATGGCTTGGTTGCTAAGCATCGGGCTGAGAAAGGGAGCTGGCGGGATGCCAACGTGGCAGGACAGACAGTTATGGGGCTGGGCTCCCACACGCACTTGTCTGGACTCAACTCCCTATTATGTCCTCTTTAGACAAGGAGGTATCTTTCTATTAGAGATTTCTAGAGTTAATGAAAATTTGATTTTACTTCTTTTTTATGTGTATGAGTGCTCTGCCAGTGTATGTGCCTGTATACCACTTGCGCGCCTGGCACCCCCAGAGACCCGAAGAAGTCATCGGGTCCCCGGGAACTGGAGCTATGAATGACGGGGACACCATGTGAGCTGGAGGAGCTGACCCTGGGTCCTCTGCAAGAACAAGTGCTCTGAACCTACGGAGCCAGGTCTGCAGCCTCAACGAACGGAAATTCTGAAATTAGATCTCAGTATATGGACCGCATTAAGAAATATATACTAGTGTGCTCGTACATTGATCTGTAACTGAATACCATATCGTACTCTGATCTTACTTCACCTGACAGAAATACGCCGATCACAACCCACTAAAGCTGACGTCACAACCTGAATTGGATTGCAGCGGACATCTTGGAAAACAGTGATATAACCCAATACAATTCTCATAGTATGTTTTCAAAAAAACTGAGCCTTCCACCCCCACCCCCACATAGCAGAAGTGACCTACTGAAATCACAGGGTAGTCTAGAAGCAGGACTAGTCCTAGAAGCCAGGTCTCAGAGACAGGTCATTGGGACACTGAGTCTTCTGAGTGCCACTACCCCAGCCTCCAGGTCCTGGCAGCCCCACCCCTGGCTCCTAGGACTACTGCCCAGCCACTGCTCCCCATTTTTTTTCCAGTCTGTGTCAGGTACTTTTAGCTTCTCCCGACCCTCAAGTCCGCTGCAGCACACCTGGCGGCATTCCCTGGCACTCAAGGAAGGACTGGTAAAGTTCCCTGGGGTAAAAAGCAATAAACTCCGGACATGCCAAGGGGCCTTGGATAAGGACCTCAATGTCTCTGAATTGTGAGTGCCTCAACAGTACAAAAGGAACTGTGAGACCCCAACACCTTCTCTTCTAAGGGTACCTCTAAAGGTTGGAGAGCACAGGAGCCTTACTCCTTCATATGTAACAGCAAAACAGCGAACAGCAAAACAGCGCAGGGTCAGGGCGGCTTCAGCAGCCTCCCTGCCAAGCACTAAGCGTTTGCATCTTTTAGCACAAGAGCCTGCGGCGTTACCACAGTTTACAGGTGGGGATTTGTAAGTTCAGCTGGCTGAACTCATTTCTCCTGTATCACAAGCTCAAGCAGAACCCAGACCCAAGTCCAAGCTGGAATCCAATTTTGCTCGACAAAAATCTGACTTCAAGCTGCTAGCTGCGGCGGCCAACCACCATTGTGCCGGGGAAGCTGGCAGAGAAAAAACCCCAACCACAAACCGCATCCCACTCCACGCCCAGGCGTCCCGCTGACAGGAAGCAAGGAAGGACTCCTCACTCTTCCTTTCCAAAAGCGAGCTTGTAATCTCTCCTGACAGGGACATCAAGCCTTGGCACAACCCAGGGGAGTCACCGGGAGAGTGATGTCTGGATCCAAGAGTTTCCCAAACCAACCGAGCCAGGATCTCCGGATTAGAAGCATCCCTGGCATTTAAAAGCAGCCTCCTTGCTGATTCTAAATGTGTAGCTGGGGCTGAGAATAGTTACCTTAGGCCTACACTTCATACTTGTCAAAGCTCCTTCACACTAACGGGGTGGGGGGGAGCTGCTCCGCGGGGGAGGCAGCGGAGAAGCCACTCTCCTCTCCCAGGGGAGGGAGGCTCAGCAAGGGGAACGTGGTTTCTTGTGCAGCCCATCTCTCAAGCTCAAGAGACCCAGCCTTCTTCCTTTCCTCCCAAGTGATAAAAGGATCTCTGAAACTCCGGCACACACCCCAGCCTGGCATGTGGGCCCCAGGGAGGAGAATGACCGCCCCATGTCCACATCACAGCCCTGCAGGGTAGAAGCAATGTAGAGGAGCCACTATAGGCGATGAAGAAGGATGCATGGACCCCAGGAAGGCTGGGAACATGTGACAGGGAGCTGGGGAGGAGGCTGGGGTGATGTGTGCTAGGGAGGCGCCTAACAGAATGGGTCCTCTGGGAATCACCTGGGAGTAGAAAATGGATAGCATCTCATGGGGTTTCTTTAAAAAAAAAAAAACACAGAATACCCTTTATTTATCCTTTGATGACTCCATACATGGAAACAGTGTGTCTTCGTCATATGCATACCCAGTGTCCCCTCCCTCTCTCCCTTGGCACCCCCAACAGGTCTCCCTTTCTCCTAAAGTTTTCTGAAGATCCCAAGACAGGAGGGAAAGAAGCTCACTAAAGAAACTCCCAAGTACTAATAGTTTGTGCTAATGAACACTCTCTAGGTGAGAAAAATCCATTTTAGGGGCGTGGAAAGAGACTCGTGGGGTAGAGGACCCCATGTCTGAGGTCACCAGAAGGGGCAGGGCTGAAAGCCAGTTCCTTCCACAGCCTTCCTCCCGGATAGACTCTGAAAGGGCAGCTACAGCCTGAGCAGCCCAGAGGCCAAGTGAGTTCTGCCTCCCATGAGGAGGGAGAGAGAGGTGAGGGAGGGCACTGAGCCAGGGCAGGGGCGTGGCAGCTGGCCTTCCCTGCACACACTGGGCTGGCTGCAGTCTCCAGAGAGGGAGTCCAGAGAGACGGTCTGCTTTTCAGGGAGCATAACTATTTCTCTGGCCTAAGTAACTGAAGAAGGACTGTGAAAAAAAAAAAAAAAAAAAAGTCTTGGGAAGTTGTAGATGTATCCAAGGAAGTTAGGAGCCCAGGAGGAATTTCTGTCTTTTCCCTGGAGAAAAAGTGACCCAAGTCCTAGTTCAAGAAAAGGGTCTGGGCTCACCTGCTGAGAATCATGTCTGAGCCTAGATCCGGACACAGACATGGGAGAAAAGGCACCGTTGGTGCTGGGGATTTGGTTCATTTTTTGCTACCAGCTTGCTGCTTGACCTGGGTAGGCTCTACCCATTCCCAGGTATCAGTCTCTTCCTGGCAGAAAACCCTTCCCTTTTGGTCAAGTTTTTTAGTCCCCAGAGCTCCTTTGGTTAGCATTCCAGCCACGCCTGCATTCATGTGAGGGAATGGGAGCGGTAAGAAGCAAGCATTCCCTGTTCTCTCTTCATCTGGAGTTTTCTCCAGTGGCCACATCCACCATTCACATCTGGATTGGTGCTTTCCTGTGCTCCTAACCACCATTCACCAGATTTTACAGGTTTGACTCATGCCTTGTTTGGGTTTGGCATTGCTGCCTTCAAGGTCCGAGGCCGATCACCATGACAGGCAGTAATTAACAGGGCCCAAATCCTCGACAGTAACCACGGAGTCAAAAAACCTGCATTTCTTGTTCCTTTTCAGTCGCCTTCCCCGGTGCTGTCTGGAGGGATAGCCAGGATACGCTCACTTTGCTGTGTCTGCTACTGGGCCTCCGCACAGCTAGTCAAGTCAGGGAGGTTGCCGGTATTACAGGAGCTATAGTTTACTTGGGAGCAGTCCAGCTGAGGGTTTCTCAATGCTCAGCTTCCACGTGTGTCTCTCCTCCCTGTATCGCTGTGAAGTTTGCTTTTCTTTGTCCCTGCCGCTGACAGATGGTAAAACGTGTGCTGAGAAACGCAGAATGCTATCTGGCTTGACTTTCTAGGTAGCAACCAATGTGTGCTACCTAAGACAAAGCTTGCCCTCAAAGGGAACGTGACCCTCCCCCGCTGCGTCAGACACCCTGCTCACCGCTCTATACATTCTGGTCGTATTCCACCACTGAGACACGCCAGGGGAACCCAGCAGGTTCTCCAGAACATAACTCTACAACACGGAAGCCCAGCTTTCAGAGCCCCCACGACAGACAGCTGTCCCAACTGGCTACTCTGCCAGAGCCCGAGGGCAGTATGGGTTTCCCACAGGGACCTGCCCGAGAGACACAGCACTCACCACTCATGTTGGGCTTCTTCTGCCTTTCCTGGGGCTCCTCTGGGAATGACAGAGATGGTGTGGGGAGACAGGCGCCGAGGATTTGCCTTACCATTTATAGGAGCCTCTCCTACACACCCCAATTAGGATTCTAATGAGGTGGGCGAGGCACCAGGTCATTCCTGTGGTGCCTGTAAGCGTTTCACTTACAACATACCCGTCACCCAATGGAAGGTCATCACGCTTATGCAAGACTGGCTTGGAAAGAAGAAAGGAGATGAAAGAAAGTCGAAAAGGTTTGCTCTTCTGAGTCTTTCTTTCATTCATAAAGGTGAGTGGCTTCCTGGACCACCGCGCTTAGGCAACTTGTCTGGAGCTGAGGCCAGGAAGTCTTGTATGTTAAGGACATGTCTAGAACTTAGACACATCCTTTCTCGCTGCACACATATATTGTTAGGGCTGTCTGCTTCCACATGCCACAGTTCACGGGCTCAGGGTTGAGTATAACAGGAAGCACATTTTGAGGTGGAAAGCCCTCGCTCGGTTCCAGTGCTATCTGGGTCTGGGCCATCCTTCAGATTTGAAGCTTGGAAGCTTTGTTTAGGTTTGAGGCTCATCATACCTACGCTCTCACCTCACAAGGATGAAGGATTAATTCAGCATGATTATTCAAGTGGAAAGTGAATACATGTGTCTCACCATGAACTAAACCAAAGGTCTTTTGGAAGCAGAAGGCAGGTGAGGAGAACCACAGTCTTTTTTTCTTCATGGAGCACCAGAAATAACCACTGATTTTCCAGTTCTGCCACACGCTCTCTCTAGGACCGTAGGAGGAGTCATTGATCTGCTTTTCAGCCCAAGCTCGTACATCAGTTTTAACAAGGAGATTAAGGGCTGGAGAGACGGCTTAGTGGCTAAGAGCTTTTGCTGCTCTTCTAGAAGACCAGGGTTTTGTTCCCATCACCCACATCAAGTGGCTCACAACCACCTCCAGAGGTGGTGTGCGGGGACACAGCTGTAATCACAGTTCTTGAGAAGCTGAGGCAGGAGGATCACAAGTGATTGGCTAGCTTGGGAAAAGGTGTGTGTTGGGAGCAAAGCTCATAGATCGAGCATCAACACAGAGGGCCTGGGTTCAATTCCCAGCAATGCAAAAATAAAAAGAAGAAAAAGAAAGAAAGAAAGAAAGAAAGAAAGAAAGAAAGAAAGAAAGAAAGGAAGAAAGAAAGAAAGAATTGAGCATTTAAGATACAGCAGTTATACACTGCCCTGTCCTTTAACTATCTACTGAATGTGCCTCCACCCCTAGACTGGAGGTACGGGCTGTATGTTATTAGTCTTCTCCTCAAAACCTAGATGAGTACTTGACATTAACACATACTTGTTTTAATAAGCATAAAATATATTATTTTTATTAGTGTGTGCCTTGCGTATGTGTGCACACATACATGTGGAGATCAGAAAACAACTTGGAGATCAGAAAACAACTCCTGCCTTGCTGAATGAAGTAGGGTCTCTCTTGTTTCTGCCATGCTGCTACTCTAGGCTAGCGGGCCCTCCAGATTCTGGGCACTTCTCTGGCCTCTGCCTCCCATCCCCCTGGGACTGCAGCTATGTGCCTCCATGTCCAGCCTTTGATATAGGCTCCTGGGACCTAACTCTGGATGTCAGGCTGTTGTGCCAAGCAATCTTATCTACTGAGTCATCTCACTGTCCTCTGTTTGAATACACCAGTCAATCAATCAATCAATCAATCACTAAAAGGATGATAACAAGTACCATCCTTGTAGTGGTTCCTGTGGCCAAGAACTGGCCAATGCTTTCATATGTATTACCTTTTCCCATCTCCACATACATACCCGACATATGTTCTATTATTATTGCTATAGAAGAGAGGGGACAAACATGAACTCGAGGCTATGCAACTGTAGAACTGAAGTGACTTCAGATCCAGTGTGCTGAGCCTCTGAGGTCGCTGCCTCGATGATGAGGGAGCTTGGTTGCTTTAGGGTTCTGATGGTTTTTGGAGAGCTAGCTTGGCACCTATTCCTGGTGGACGGCCAAGAAGAAAGCAGAAGTTTCCGAGCTATCTTGGCAAAGAGCCTTGAACCCCATGCAGAGGTCTGAGGGTGGTCTTGGCCCCTGCCGTGGCACCAGCTGTGACTCTGGGAGAGGACTTACTTATTCAGGGTCCATACTGCTAGGAGCCCCAAAGGTTGCTGCGATGAGCGGATGTGGAAGCATTCACGTACTCCTCCTGAGCGTGGTACAAGGAGAAGGAGGAGTTTACTTATTAGTACTGGTATTTTTGTTGGCCCCGAGAACCAGGAGGAACTGGACCCCAGGTATTCCTTTGAGTCATGTGACGAAGCAACCTGCAGAGACAATAAGCAGGTGGCACTGCTCTAGGGGAGGAGCCTGAGGTCATACAGACCTGAGTTCATATTCTGGTTTTTGTCAAGTCACCTTGCTGCCATTCAGAGCTTCCGTTTCCTTGTCTGTAAAACTGAGGCAGAATTGTTGGGAGAATTAAAGGAGTCATAAAGAGCTTAATTACATGTCCTTTGGCACAGCCCAGTGCAAGAAGTTAGCACTGAGAGTATTAGAATTACTATCATCCTTAAAGGATTGCACAGTTCCGACTGTCTATTCTGACGTCTGGCCATGGGGTCTTCCCTTGGATCAGCCTTTACCCCAGTGCCATAGATAGATACAGACACTGGACTGGGAGACCCAGATGCAAATCTAGGCTCTAGAGCTTTCCCACTGGGTGGCCTTGGAATACTTTCACACCTGGCCTCTGCAGCCCAACCACACATCCTGCCAAGCAGCAGAGATACCCAGAACCGCCTTAGTCACTGCTAGGAATCTTCCCTGAGACATTGTTTGGGCCAGTTTCCCTTGCCCCCTTCGCTGCTGTCCAGCTAGACTGGCTAGCAGCCTGTTAACTCACCAGCAGCAGGCTGCAGCAGGGAGTCTGCCTGAACCTACTGCTAGCTGTTGGAGGATTGCATCATGGCCACCGCCACAGCCCCAACCTGCAGGCCAACTATAATTGCTAGCTGTGTCACAATTTCAGCTAAATGATTTTCAATTCAGAGTTGAGTCAGCCAGCTATACGCAGGATGAAATTCCTGCTTGACCACACTCGGCAGCTCAGACATCAGGGAAGATGGGGCACGCAAATGCAGGCTTTTAAAAGAGGAGCCCATTGATCACTTGCCTTTTTTCTCCCTCTAATTAAGGGATTTAGGGTGCTGAGGATGTCACAACTTGCAAAGCACAGATTCTGAGAAGTTGTCCAGCCTGGATAGATCTTTAATGCAAACCCCACACCCAAGGCTTAGGGAATATCACAGTGGACAGAAAGGCATGAACAGCCACAAGACCTGGACATAATCTGTGTATCTTCTCTATAAACAGGGGAGCTGCGCCCATGAAATCTCAGTAATATGGCTGCCCAAACAAGACCTGAATCACAGCAGCATCAGTCGGCTGGCATGGATGGGGAAGCTTTCGTGGGCAGTACCCCTAGAAGAAGAGCTAGAGGCAAATTATGCCTGACGAGAAGGGAAATTAGTTTTCCCCAGGGATGTGCTCCCTAATTGTTTATCCAGGACAGGTGGTTAAACCTAAACGCACACACACACACACACACACACACACACACACACAATGAATAAGTATATAAATTCAACTTGCTGAGTTTAAGTTTGTATGTGTGAGTATGTGTGTGTGTGTGTGTGTGTACAAGCATTTGAGAGGGAGCATAGGGTGGGGACATGGGAGGAGAAGATGGAGAAAAATTATATAAATACAATATACATTTATAAAAAATTTTTTAAAGAAATTAAGAAAATGAGAAAATCTGTAATGTTTTATTTTAGAAATGTAAACAATGTATACAGTCTTATATGTGGTGGAATGGGAGGTACTTAAATTCTAAGTTTTTCTTTTTTGAAAAAAAAGAAGAAAATGTTTATAAGGAAAAAAAAACCTAATAAATAGTTATGTTTAACCATGGGGAAAAAAAAGAAATTAAGAAAGTGAAAAGTAAGTTTTTAAAAAAAGAAAAAATTCTGTAGTACATTATTATTACCCATGCTTTCAAGCCCCTTTCACTCAGAGTTTGGCTGCTTCTCTCTCTGCTGGGACGTGGCGGGACTGACGGTGCTTCTGTTGCCCTGTGAGTTCCCTGTGGACCCATTGCCACATCCAGGATGCTGACCATGTGAATTCACATGCATGAATACACAGTGCATCAAGGGCCGTCATCCACAGTCTTGGGGATATCATGGGCTGACTGGTTTCCCTCCCCATGACGAGGGAGAACAGAGTGAGGATGACTAGACCAGCGAATTCCCCTGTGGCTGCTGTGGCTACCACCGGGATCCACACCTGTTCTGCTACCAGGGGGGTGATGTGGGATTCCCTTCTGTATGCTGTGAATACCATTGGTTAATAAAGAATCTGTCTTGGGCCTGGCAGGGCAGAATAGAGGTAGGCGGGAGAAACTAAACTGAATGCTGGGAGAAAGAAGGTGGAGTCAGGAGGTGCCAAGTAGCCCTGTTAGAGAGACGCCGTGGTCGGAACTTTACCTGTGAGCCACAGCCACTTGGCTATGCACAGATGAATGGAAATGGGTTAATTTAGGATGTAAGAGCTAACAAATAAGAAGCTAGAGCTAATGGGCCAAGCTGTGATTGAATTAATACAGTTTCTGCATGGTTATTTCGGGGCTGAGAAGCCGGGAACAAACAAGCGGCTCCATACCACAGGTGGGGGTCCTGAAAATCAAGGAAAGGCAAAACAGTAAGTGGGTGCACAAACAGATCTGTGATCCCTGGTGAACGTGGCACTCCCTCACATCTCTCCCGCAGCCTCTTCCTTCCTCTCCCCTCGAATTAGAATCCCACCCTGTGGTTTAAAATAGCCGGTGAAATCATATATTACCATGTATGGGAGACAAAGAAGCAAAACTCTAAAAGGCTCCATCTCACGGTATTTGGGGCTTGGTTCTTTGAAATAGAAGTTTAGCTGAATTTGCCAGCACAATTAAAAGCTGTTTTCCTGAAGAAGCTCGGGGCCCCCACTCATTGATCAGAATCTTACATCGGGAGCTAAGACAGACACAGATTAAAGTTGTCCTGGAGACACCTCATGATCTTAGTTATACTGGCGCAGGGTACCTATTTGAACAATGGCAATGGATATCACACAGAGCCAGTGGACTTAACCTTTATTTTAATTGCCTAACAGACTCAGTGGAGATGAGATTTATATAAGGACTGCAGAGTTCAGATCATCACACACAAGCATAAACCTTTCTTTCCTAAAAACATAAAGCACAGGGATTCTTCATGCTTCCTTTTAAGATTGAGCACTGACTGACCAACAAGAAAAAGAAGCTGTCCGGTTCAATGGTCCCCCAGCACACTGCCCTGCCCTGCTGTATATCCCATGACAAGTCTAGTCTTGGTCCTCACTCCTTTGAAAGCCGTCTATGTAGAGAGTCTCCAGAGTGGTTCCAGGGCTGACCCTATGTCTCTGCGGAACTAGCTCCCTGAGGACTGGTGTCTATTTCAGCACTGATCCTTAACAGCATGTAAGGTCTGCTGCTGCTGCTGAAGATGACCAACTGTTTCATTCTTTTTTTTCTCATTTCTTTTTTAAATTTTTTTATTTTTTTTAACTTTTTTAATTGATTTTATTGAGCGCTACATTTTTTTCTGCTCCCCTCTTTTCCTCTCCCCTCCCCTTCTACCCTCTTCCATGGTCTCCATGCTCCCAATTTACTCAGGAGATCTTGTTGTTTTTTTTCTACTTCCTATGTAGATTATATCCATGTATGTCTCTTTTAGGGTCCTCTTTGTTGTCTAGGTTCTCTAGGATTGTGAATTGTAGGCTGCTTTTTTTTTCATTTCTAAAAGACACTTATGAGTGAGTACATATGATAATTGTCTTTCTGGGTCTGAGTTACTTCACTCAATACGATGTTTTCTAGATCCATCCATTTGCCTGCAAATCTCAAGGTGTCATCATTTTTTTCTGCTGTGTAGTATTCCATTGGTGCTGGCATAACTGGATATAAACACTTAGAAGAATATACCCATATCTATCGTCATGCACAAAACTCAAGTCCAAATGGATCAAAGACCTCAACATAAGGCCAACTACACTGAACCTTATAGAAGAAAAAGTGGGAAGTACACATGAATGCATTGGCACAGGAGACAACTTTCTAAATATAACCCCAGTATCACAGACACTGAGAGAAATGATTAATAAATGGGACCTCCTAAAACTGGGAAGCTTCTGTAAAGCAAAGGACATGGTCAACAAGACAAAACAGTAGCCTACAGAATGGAAAAAGATTGTCAGCAACCTCACATCAGACAGAGGGCTGATCTCCAAAATACATATATAAAAAAATCCTCAAGAAATTGGTCATCAAAAAAGAAAATAATTCAATAAAAAAATGGGGTACAGACCTAAACAGAGAACTCTGAACAGAGAAATCTAAAATGGCTGAAAGACGCATAAGGAAATGCTCAACATCCTTAGCCATCAGAGAAATGAAAATCAAAACAAGTCAGAGATTCCATCTTACACCTGTAAGAATGGCCAAGATCAAAAACACTGATGACAACTTATGCTGGAGAGGATGTTGGGTAAAGGGAACACTCTTGCATTGCTGGTGGGAATGCAAGCTGGTACAACCCCTTTGGACGTCAGTGTGACGATTTCTCAGAAAATTAGGAAACAACCTTCCTCAAGACCCATTAATACCACTTTTGGGTATATATCCAAAGGATGCTCAATTGTGCCATAAGGACACGTGCTCAGCTATGTTCATAGCAGCATTGTTTGTCATAGCCAGAACCTGGAAACAACCTAAATGCCCCTCGACCGAAGAATGAATGAGGAAAATGTGGTTCATTTACATGTTGCTATTTCTGATGTCAAGTTCTGTGCTAAGCATTCTATACTTGCTAACTTCCAGTGCTCCCTGGGAAGCGCTGATCCATTTCATAGCTAAGAAAACAAAGACTTGCAGAAGCTAGCTGCTTTGATAAGGTAATGTGGGCCCACCAGGATCTGCTTCCCGAAGGAGTGATAGAAACCAGTCGTGGAGAGATGGGAGGTGTGATTATTAATGAGGATGTGTTTGAGACAAACCACAAAGGTGAAGGTCATGGAGAGGCATTCAAGCCAGAACAGTGAGGGAGCATCCACACTCCCCTGGCTGCACACGACTTTGTGTGGAGCACACAGCGCCTGGGGTCAGTGGGGAAGGTTGGAAAGGCTTGGCTCCACCTTTAGTCCCAATGGTCACCCTAAGTTCTTAGACCTAGAGGGAAAAGCAGCCCACTGCAAGTTTCTGTCAGAAAGACTGGCTTCTCTGCCAAACTGTGTGTTGGCCATTTGTGAGCACGGGCAGGACAGTCAAACACAGAAAAGAAACTACAAGCCACCACTTGGTTGCTGATGCCACAACTGGAGGACCAAGTTGTATCTTAAGAGCACACCAGGAAAGTCAGGCAGTGGTGGTGCATGCCTTTAATTCCAGTACTCGGGAGGCAGAGACAGGCAGATCTCTGAAATCCAGGCCAGCCTGGTCTACAAGAGTAAATTCCAGGACAGTCAGGGCTACTTAATAAAACCTTGTCTCAAAAAACCAAACCAAGGCAAAACCACTCCCTGCATGTACCAATTAAAAAGAAGAAAGAAAAAAAAAAAAAAGAAAAATTGTACTCCATACACCATAAATTGATGATGACAAGAGGTTCACTGGCTTATGTCGAATTGCAGGAAAAAAAAAAAAAAAACAGACCGGAGGCCATCAAACTCCTTTCACTTTTCTGATGAAGGACCCAGCCTGAAGATAAATGATCCGCCTAAGATCACAGAATGCTGACCGGACTGGCAGAGAGAGAGAGACCGGCCGTCTCCTTTGGTGACTCTCATTTCACTTCAGCCACGGACACCAAGGCCAGTGCACCTGGACCGCCCAGCTGCAAGAGCTGCTTCTGCTCTGCCCCTCAGTCATCTCCTGCTTCAGTCCAGAACCCCCGCCCCCCGACGCCTTCATATATGTAGTATGATTTGAAACACGTTCTTACTGAGTTTGTTCTCCGGCAGCTTCATGCATGTGGATAGAGCAATCTGATGATCCTCACCCGACCCCCTCTTAGCTCCTGTCCCCCCACTTACTCTCTCCTCCCTACAACTCACCTCCCATATTTGTGCCTCCTGGTTTTGTTTCGAACGCCACCAAGTTTGACTAAGACAGTCCGTGTGACCGTGGATTTGGAGTGATTTGATTTTGACATATCTTTAACAAACAGAGAAAAGTTTAGAGTCTAGAATGTGTGTGACAAATTATAAATATTTTATATTCCCTGTTGTTGTGCTGTGTCTACAATGTTTCTAGTGTCTACAAGAAATACACAGAAATTATGCACATGAGAGAAAAGTCAGGTTTTATTCTTCTTTTTCTGAGGAATGATTAGTGAAATAGGGTCCTGCCTTTACTGAGATGATGACCTCCAAGAGGAGAACGCATAGAACACAGATTCACAACAGGGCTCAGAAAGGTTTGCCTACTGGATGTAGCAAGGAGTCACAAGGAAGAACATTTCACCATGGCATAAAAGATAAACGCTAACGGGAATCTGAAGGGCATTCTTGTTAACACAGAGGTAGGAAGACGGGACTGAGTGCACCCATGGGATGACATATGGAAGGGGCCTGACCGCACATGATCAGGGCCCAACAGCACGTGATCAGGGGCCTGATGGCACATGATCAGCTCTTCTCTCAGCCCCTCTCCGGACCTAGCATGCCACAATACTTAGTTTTCTGTAGCTTTTGAAATAAGGCACTGTGAACCAGTACAGAAGGCACAAGGTCTGTTCTCAGTTGGTCTCATCATCTGCTGGATGAGTTAAATCAAAGGTGGTTCCTCCGCTGCACCACTCTCGGGTACACAGCTGAAGAAACCAAAGTGGGCACACAATAGAGACACCTGACCACTCGTCCTCCCAGCGCTACTCACAGTAGCTGCGTCGCAGAAGCAGCCTTGGTACCTGATTCTCAGTAAAGCAAAGCAAAGGTGACGCATATCATATATGTGAATTTTAGGTCGCCATAAATTAGAATGAGATTATATTATTTGCAAAAGAATGGATGAAAAAACAAGTTAGATGCAATAAACCAGAGTCCAAATACAAATACAGCATATTTTTCTCATATGCAGAATCTAGTTTTTTTTTAAGAACTACAGAAATGGAGAAGTGGGCCTATTGGGAGGAAGGACAGAGAAGTGGGAGGGAGACAGAGAGGACAAAAAGGAAGAAGATCAAAGTACATACATTGTGCGCATATACAAAATGTCATGGCAGGATCCATTATTTTCTACAATATTTGCCATTAATTTCTTTAAAGAATTTAGCACTAAAGAAATTTCAGCAATGAATTTGGTGCTAGGAACGGTGCTTGCCTCACTAGACGAGTTCTCTACCACTGAGCTGATCTGCCAGACAGTGCATTACTTTATGCTTGGGAAATCTATTGTCCATTGGATGCATTTAACCAGGAGTCCTCGTCTTCATCAAACTGACTCAATACTAAAGGTTCTTTACTCCGCAGGGGCAAAGCAGGAATTCCCAGGCATATTTAGGTCTTAGGTTTCATGCATTGGCAAAGAGAGCCATAAAATAAAGGAGTCATAGAATTTAGAGGGCTGATAGCTTATTCTGGTACAACAAAGATCTCCATGGCAGGATGCCAACAACTTTAAACCGGAGAAGTAATGTAGGTGAGGCTTTGTCTACCAGACTAGACTGCAGGAAGAAAGGAGATGGTTCTAGAAATGGCTTTGTCCACTTCTCTGACATAAAAGAAAGGTCTAGAAAATCCAAACGAGGTTTGCTCCTTGCAGTATGGCAATACTCTCAGGGCCTTTGCTGAGGGAACAAGAAAGGAAATGGAATTATTAATTTAAGTCAATTACAACTCAGAATAAATAATCTCCTGTCTTCTTCTAGGAAGACCCCAGCATTTTCTTGATTTTCCCAGTCCTCTCTCTGGCTCAGAGTCTATGTCCCCAACGGTTAGGGAACACAGAAGCCTTGTGCATTAGTTAACTGGGGACTTGGGGTCTAGTCAAGACTTGTCTTTAACATATCTGGAGACCATGGGGTATGCAGGTTTGGTTTTAATCGGGAGGGGTTAACCTTCTCCTCGGCCGTTACCATCATCTCGTCTGCAAACCCACAGCAGCATCTGTCATCAGACTCAGGGATCGCCAGGAGACACGGCCACCCCTCCCCATGCCTGATTCCCAGTGAGGCTCTCTGAACAAGATGATCAGAATGTAGTTTGTATCCTCACTCAACCCCACTCCTAAGTTTTAGGATTCTACATTCAAATAAGAGCCTTGAAAAAAACAGACATCGATGTAGTTAGTTATCCTTGTATACTGTTTAGTAATACCTGGAAAGACTTACAGGAAGATGCTAACTGTAGTTTCCTCTGGGGACAGGATCTAGGAACCTGATGATGTGAAGACTACAGTCACTGGTTTCGACATTTGCTTTTGTGGTAGTGGGGGCTGAGCCCAGGACTTTACACACGCTAGGCAAGTACTTTCCCATTGAGATATATTGCTAATTCTCCAATATTTGAAGTAGCGTTTCACCATGTGGCCCAGCTGGAGTAGGACTTTTGATCTGCCTACCTCAGCTTACCAAGATAGAGTATAGGTACATGCCACCGTGCCCAGAGTGCTTGGGGAGTTTCATTTGACTGCATACCACAGAGTCACAAAGAATTGATCTTAATCACACAAGTGTTTTTATCTTCCTTCTAAATGAACCGTTTAGACAGGCTACCCAGGGCTGGCACATGGTTATAAGAGGATTGCTTCCAGTTCTATCTGGCTTTACCTGGCCTCAAGCTTATGGTTAGCGCACCTCTGGGTGACACCCTGCGCTTCTGGCAGGAAGGCAGAAGGGCAGAGAACATTGCCAGCTGGTTATATAACGAGCTATGCTGGAAGGATGCCTTGGCCACTTCTGGCGAAACTGCAGCTCTGCTGCAGCCGCACGTCGCTGCTCCCCCTCAGGTGTGAGGGGCCAGGAAAGAGAGCTGTCCTCTTAGATTGCTGCCATGCATGTCCCGCGTGGCCAGTGAAAACTAGGGTCTTATTAGTAATAATGGAGAGATAGGGTACAGACCTGGGGGTCCACAGTGTCTATAGCCCATGCATTATCTTCTCAAACAATAACGCAGGTGGAAGAAAGCTTTGAGAACAGAAGTCACAGCATAAGAGGTGACCATGGGAACGACCAAGTGGAAAACTCACCGGGCTCCCACCACAATTACCATGAAATAACCTGAAATGTCTTCTCAGGCCACACCGCGGGTGAGAACAAAACACATGTATCTAAGGATCTAAGGAAATGTTCTAAGCCTTGGAGGGAACAGCAGGAGCTGTACCTTTTAGTCATGTCCTGTCCTGTTCTCCCTCTGCTCAGGTAGCAAAGTCCCAGTCCAGGTAGCAGACTCCTCCAATGTTCACTGCTCTGCATCCTGTGAGGACTGGGCCTCCAGGGAACAGGGTCTGGGGTTTGGAGCTCTCTGGCCCATGGCTTTTGCTTTAGTTTCGTTCTCACAGATGTACCCACTTTAAAGGAGACTACTTGGTCCTTCGAGGGCTGGGAATTCCTGCCACAACAGAAAACAACAGGACGGGTAACTGAGGCACCTGAGTTGGGATGTGCTGTTATTTTCCTGGCTTCTAGAGACTGCTGCCCCTCTCTGAATGTCCATTCCTTCACAGGGGGTAAGGGGGGACAGACAGACAGACAGACAGAGATACAGAGATACAGACACAGACAGAGACACAGAGAAACAGAAAGAGACAGAGAACCCTAGCAAATAGACATCTCACACTGCCGAGAGCCATGATCTGACCTGCTGGCCCTAGACCTCTCCTCTCTCTCTTTCCCCTACTCCGTCTTCTCCTCCTTTCTCTTGTTCTCTCCAGCTCTCTCCTTCTCTCCCTCCCTTTTCCTGTGAAAATATTTACCACCCGAAACTCCAGGAGACATGTTGGCGACGGAGAGTTTCACTTAGTACAAGCTGTTAGAGCGTACAATGCCCCCATTAAGGTAAGAGGACCTGGGGCGGGAGCGTCCTGATGGGAACCTAGGACCTATAGATGGGAGAAAATGGAAGTAATGGGGCAATGTATACACATGATAGCTTCAGCCAGAAGAGCAAGGTCTTGCACACTGAAGATGTAAGCACTTCCGTTTTCTCCCCAGCCTTCTCTCCCTTTCGAGGCCGTGAGAGCACAGGAGGGGATATGACTTCCTGCCGTATTCCAGCCCCCACTTGCCTTCCTGTGAATTCTGAGCTTCCCAGGCTAAAGCCATTTGCCTGAGTGTCCCCTTATGTCCACACCTGCTGTATCCTTATTTATTAAATATTTTCCTTAGAATATTTTTTTCTTTTTTTTCAACTTGTATTTCTACTTTAAACCCATACCAGTTATTGACACAAGAGAGTTTGCTTTGCTAGTGATTTGCTAAGGCATATGAAAACAAACATGTCTGGAACGGAAAAGTATTCCCATCTGAAAGCTCACACAATTCTGGACCCATTGGCTAGGATTCCTCCAAACCCTGCAACTGTTCTCTAAGGTAGGGATCACCATCATCTCACGCAGGAAGAAGCTACGTTTCTTTGAGAGATTAAGCAACTTTCCCAGGAATACAAAGGCATGGAAGACAGAGGAAGACTCAAAGCCACTATTGTGCTCTTTTATTTCAGTTTGCCCTGTGATGGGGAGGGAGTGGAAGAAGAGGCCTACAAAAGCAGAATCGGTTTGCAGGGCCTTGTTCCGTACTCACAAAGACCCAAGCTCCAACATCTGTCCTTCCCTCCTTGTAGACAGACTGTCCCCTCAATAGTCATGCCTGCCACCAAGCCAAGGCTTTGATGCGTTTGTCAAACGGTGGCTTTGTATCCCAGCGTCTCCCACTATGGCTCTTGTCTGTTCGGAGTCGCTAGTAGCCTTCTTAATCTCACCCTTTCAGAGCCCTAATCCAGCTCCTCCCCAATGTTTGCTTTTTGCTGGGGCAAACACAAGACTTTGCCTTACATAGGGCTCTGAGAATCAGTTTGTTATCACGGTAGTAGGCTGTGGGCACTCATTATGGAACAAATGGATAGCATTCTTGCAACCTCTCTTCATAGCCAACAGTACCTAGTTGCCTAGCACAGATGACTCACTTGGTTGATAAACAAAAGCAGGGTTCTCTGCCACCTGCCCTTTGGTCCCTTCACCTTGGTCTCCCCACCAAGCACCTGGTCCATGAAACCCAGTGAACATCCAAGGGTCACGTGAGGGCCTGGCCCTGACTTACCTCCCTGCTGTTGTCTCCTCTGACAGCAGCTGGGGCTGAAGCTTCAGAGATAGGGAAGGGCGTAGAGGAGCATGAGTAATGAGCAGGGCAGCAGGTGTTTACTGTGGGCCTAGAGCCCACACTGCTATGGATACCTGAGTCTGTTACCTCATTTAGCACCACCGATAGCTTGCAATTCCAACAGGTAGGCATCACCAAACCCACCTTACAGATAAAACCCCAGGGAGGAACTTTAGGGCCATGGCCAAGGCCACACGGCTATTAACCGAGCAGAGTGAGGATTTGAACCTGGGTCTATCTAACTCTAAAGCCCACACTCTTCATTACCTCTAGATGAGAGAGAATGGTTTCCAAAACCAACTCAGAGTTATCGAATCCAGTGCTTCCAGAACACCAGTTTCTTAGATCAGAAGAGAAAGAGCCAACGAGGGTTGGAGGACGCTGGTTAAGTGCAATCAGAGGTCTCCACTGTAGGATCTCTGAGTCTTTATGAAGTCCACGTGAGTCTCCAAAAGTGTAGCGTGTCTCATGCGCCACATCACCAAAGGAGATTATTTCTATGTGAAACAACACACTCGCACGCACGCACACACACACACGCACACACACGCATACACACACAGTGTTTTACAGAATAATTTGGAAATTGCTCATCCTTCACATCCCCTTGAGTATAACAAGGAAAGAGGAGGTGTGCCCAAGTAGCAAGGTAACCCAAAGCGAGGTGCTTCATGTACATCGCACCTCACTCCTGTTCTGTTTGCCTGTTTCCACAGATGATGCTCAGTTGGTCATTAAGAAAGTACACCTGCCAGGCGCCAGGGTAAACAAGCCACGATAGCAACCTCACAGCAGAGCGTAGTTTGCATTGACAAGACCATGGCCTGGGGTTAGGGAAGCCCTCTGTGGGGAGGAGTGAGGAGATGTTTTCCAGCCCTGCAAGGTGCCAGCGTGCCTTTTGGGAATCTGAGATACCTCCTGTTACTAATCCATCCATCACTAACAGCAAGCCATTGTCTAGTTCCCAGTGCATCCTCAAAATTCTTACCCTTCTGCTCGTACAAGAAGCAGTTGACATATATGTGCGTATCCCTTTGACTTCTGTTAATTCTGGATGAGTCTGGATGAGGGGACACCTTGATTCCTGGAGCACCTAACTCCAGAACCGGCACAGAATGTTAGGCGGAAAGAGATCTTGGTGACTCAGCAATACAAAAACCCAAGCTGTAAATGAACAAGGAACACTGGAGGAGCAGGACTTGCTGTGGGCGCCAGCTCTTGGAGACCCGTTCTGGTTGGTGAACCTGCTGTACTCGCTAGCCTGCCATTTATGTTCAGTGTGACGCCTAAGCCATCTGGATTGGAATGTCAAAAATCCTTCTGCACAGACGTACATAACCATGCGGTCTTGGGGAGGTCACTCTCCATCTCTGGGTCTGTTTCCTTACTATAAGAGGGAGGAAGTTGGATTTGAGCTTTCCTCTGGCTCCAAATTTCTATCCATGTTCCACTGGAGAGGCCATCTAGTCACAGGCTGTCAATCTCCAGATGCTTCTCGGTGCCCCTGTCTTGTCCACTTACTGGCCATATGTTCTCTGACATTATGCTCCATACTCCGAGGTCTCAGATGGGTGGGACTTGCTGCTGGGAAAGCACGAATTAAAGCTGACATGCTGGGACAAGGGTGGAGAGATGGGATAGTCGCTTTAGCTGCCATAAGTTCTGCAGTGTCTGTTTGCATTGCTGAGTCTTGACTCAGAAAGGCGTTAACTATTTCTTCTTTTTTTTGGTCTCTTTCAGATGTTGGACAGAGCCTAAGTATGCTTCTTCTGGTACTGTGGGCTTCTACAGTCTCGCTCTAAAGCTCGCCTCCCTGCCATATGGCTGCATCCTCACCATGCAGCTGATGTCCATGCCCACTTAACTCAAACAAGCACACTGTCCTCCCCCCCCTTCTCTTCTCCATTCCCCTCCTCCTCCTCCAGGCAATGTTGAGATTTACAGCTTGCCTGCCCTGGGATTTTTCTCTTAAACTCTGATAAGATTGTGCTTTGAATAAACTTTGCGTTTGCCTAACTGAAAAAATTAAAAGGGAGGGGTGGCTTGGTGGGGTTGCTGCTCCTGAAGATTTCTCAGGGGCAGGGGAATCCCTCTCTCTGCAGATCCTGGAGTTACAGGGTAGAACACGACCTGGAACAGCGGCAACACGAAGGTGCTGAAATCGTGCTAGTAGTTGGCTTGACAAGCTAGCACAGGTCTTGGGCGTCCCGTCACTGTCCCTTGATTTGTGGACAATACATTGCAAAGGAATGGTCCAGAGGAAGCATCTCTCCAGATGAGCACATTGCTGGGGTCCAGAGGAAGCACCTCTCCAGACCAGCAAATCCCTGGGGTCCAGAGGAAGCACCTCTCCAGACCAGCCCATCCCTGGGGTCCAGAGGAAGCACCACTCCAGACCATCACATTCCTGGGGTCCAGAGGAAGCACTTTTTTAGATCAGCACATCCCTGGGGTCCAGGCTCCAAGCCTCATCTGGAGCCAGGAAGGTGGTCCTGGTGTTTGTAGGTCTGGAAACCCAGGTGGTTTCCACAACTTGCAACCATTTTCTCCTGGGACGGAAGCATCATAGCTGGTTACTGAGGAACAGGTGTACTGAAGAGGGCTTAGCCTTGGTTGGAATGAGCTCTAAGGTCTGGGCCTAGCATAAAGCAGCACTTTGGAGAACTCAGAAGGAAATAGTGTTTCACAGGATGGATTTGCTAGTCCTGAAGACAGATGCAGGCTCAGTTGCAGCAGCAGCAACAATATTTTAGAGACATCAGGCTATCCTGTCAATTTATGTTCTCCTTCAGTCTGGAGAAAGGAGTCCTGGGAAATGTCTAACAAAGATTTCCTTGACCTCTGGTAGACACCACCCATTCGTACTGGAATCCTTCCCGAAAGAAAACAGTGTGAACACCTCTCCCAAAACACCTCCCTCTATGGGAGCCACATCCTTCCCTCACCCCCAACCCCATCATTCATTCCTCCTGTGAGGTTGATAGTAAACACCTTTGCAGCCATGAATTTGAAAGAGAGCAAGGAGGGGTTTATGGGAGGGTCTGGAGGAAAGAAAGAGAAAGGAGAAACGATATAAGTTTATCATAATCTCAAAAACGTCATATTAACATACAAAATGAAGCCATTTCTCATTTCTGTCTTCCACACTGAAACTCCTGGAGAATAAATAAATAAATGTTCTCCATGGGGCCATCTGCTCTCCCATCTGGGAGAGACATCAGTGCCAGGTGCTGCTTGGGGGGTTTCCCCATGTTTATTTTCTGCTTTCTTCACCAAGCAGTTCTTATTTTCCATCTGTGATTGGTGGCTCATGGATTAGTGCTTCTGCTTTGATTTCTTGATGAGATAATTGGGAAGTTGGCTACTGTTCCCTACCATTTTCCACTCTGCCTTGGGCTCCTTTGGAAGCCAATGCCAATTTGATATTTTTATGGCTTTTCCAGGAGGGTGTGAACAATGATTTAAATTGCAGCCATGCCAGTGATTAGGAATGTCTACAGAGACCCTAAGTACTCCCGAGTCCCTGTTTCATGAAAATCCATACAGGAAAAGTGCGACTGTTTCCCCTTGTTATATTACATAGAGCAAATTTCTCTAGGAGAGATTAAATCGGATCCCAATAAGACCTGACTTCAGAAAATACAGAAAATTCAGTGGTTCCCTCCCTGAGACAAGCCACAACGCATCTACTCTGGGCCTCAGTTTTATTATCTGTAAAGTAGAGATTGATTTGTTTACTTACTCGACAGATATTTAGATATTTGATTGCAGGCAACGCAAAAGCATCGTGTGCAAGACCTTTCTCAACTACAGAACTGTCACATTCACAGATTTGTGTATCTGTGGAAAGACTTAAAAAACAACTAATGTTTTAAGTTAGCATAGAAAGCAATGGGTTCCTTAAGGCATATCCATGCATTGTTTTTTCATCCCTACCCCCTGCCCTCTACTCTCTTCCCCACCTTCTCTAACTGTTCATCCCCCTGTTGCTGACCCCCTCCCCCAGACCTTCTCTGCGTTCCTGTCACATCGATTTCATTACCCTCACCTCCCGTAAGATTGCTTAGTTTCTCCTCATTGTCCACTACTGGTTTACACACACACACACACACACACACACACACACACACACACACACACGAGATAGAGAGAGATTAAATCTAGGTTCTAACTTGAGATTTGTCGAGTCTGACTTAATTTGCTTAACATAGGATGCCTAATTCCATCCATTTTCCTGCAAAGGCTGTTATTTCATTTTTCTTTACAGCTGAATAAAACTTCCCTATGTTTATGTGCATTTTATTTACCCATTCAGTTATGTACATTTTATTTATCCATTCATCTAGCCTAGTTCCATAGCCTAGATTAGTGTGAAAGACGCACTTCATGGAACGTTGAGTCCTTTGGGTATGGGCTCAGGGGTATCAGTGGCTCACGTGGTAGTTTTATTTCTATTTGTTGAGAAAAAAAAAATCTCTGTATTGATTTCCATAGCGGCTACACCAATTTACATCCCCGATAGGATTTTTCTTTCTCTGTGCTCCTTCCAGCAATCGGTTCCTTGATGCTAGCCGTTCTGGCTAGGGTAAAATAGAATCTCAAAAAGGGTTTTATTTTATTTTTAGTTATGAGTATACACCCGTATCTGTGTGTGGATTTGTACGGAGGCTAAAGGTGCTGGATTCCAACCCTGGAATTGGAGTTAGAGAGGACTGTGAGCTGCTAACGTGGGTGCTGGGAACTGAACGCCAGTGCTCTGGGCTGACAGTGTTATTATATATAACTCTCAACCACTGAGCAACCTCTAGCTCCCAAAGTAGCTTTAATTCGAATTTCCCTGATGGCTAAGGATGTGAAACCCTTTCCAAGTATGTACTGGACACCTGGGAGCTTTCTATTGAGAACCACCGAGTCGGTTCATTAGCCCATTACTAACTGGGAAAAAAAATGGTGCGCTTTTTTTCAGTCTTTTGTAACTTTGAGACATTAACCCCTATCTGATATACAGTTGTAAAAGGTTTTCCCCCATTCAGTAAGCTTCTACTACACTCTGGGATGACCTCATTCATTGTGCAGAAACTTATTGATTTCATGTGATGTTATTTGTCAATTTTTTGAGTTATTGCCACTGGGAAAAGAACAAATGTCCTTTTTTTGAAGTTCTTATGTGTGCCTATATCTTAAAGTGTTTTCCCTTAGAAGTTTCAGAGTCTCAGGTCACATTTATGCTTTTTTCTTTTCATGTGTACGGGAGTTTTGCTGGCCTGTGTGTCACTCGCTTGCCTGGTACCTGCAGAGGCCAGAGGAGGGCATCAGATTCTGGCAAGTGGAGTCACAGACAGTTGTGAACCACCATGTGGGTGCTGCAAGTCCAACCGGGATCTTCCACAAAAGCAACAAATGTTCTTAGCCATGGAGCCATCTTTTCAGTCCCCAAACCTCCTATCTTTGAATTGTGTTGACTATTTGTTCAGGAGATAGGTGTCTGGTTTCATTCTCCTAGATGTGGACATGGAGTTTCCCCAGTATCATTTGTTGAAGAGGCTGTTTGTTTTGTTTTATTGTTTTTTTTTACACGTTTGTCAAAAATTAGGTGACTGTATCTGTGTGGGCTTATTTCTGGGTCCACTATTTTATCCCATTAGTCTACATATCTGTGGTGTGCCCGTATGTGGGAAGGTTTGTTAAACTATTAAGTGTGTTATGAAAAGAAGGGTGTGTCCCACCGAGATGCAATCTAGAATACGTTTTCCTTTTAAATTAAATTCATTATGTCCATTCCCAGGGAAATGTTTCTTAGTGATGACCTTTCTGTGGCCAGTAGCACTGGAAAAACAGATGGCCTCTGATTTAGGATGAGATTATGTGCCAATAAACCCAGTGTAATTGAACATGTAAGTAAAGGGGCTGGAAAGATGGTTCAATAGTTAAGAACACTTGCTCTTGCAGAGGACCCAGGTTCAGTTTCCAGCACCATCCATAACTCCAGCTCCAGGGGACCCAACACCCTTCTCTAACTCCTTTGGGATCCAACACCCTCTTTAACTTCCTTGGGTACCAGACACATATATGGAACACAGACATGGGTGTAGGCAAAACACTCATACACATACAAATAAAATAAAGGTTTCATTAATTATTAAAAGAAAAACCATGACAAAGGCATTGACTATATATACCTAATCCATCGAGCATCAAAGTTTAGCAACAGCTGGCATTATAAGGAACAGTTGTTGGCCCACATGGTTCTAGGACGGATAGGGACCTTTGTTTTGCAGCTAAGGCCCGATGTTGAAAGAGAATTACACCCTGGGAACAGATCAAATTCAAAAGTCTAGCTATTATTTCATTTTTTCATCACTGGAAGTCAAACCATTGCAAACATGACTGTCTCTATAGAAGAAAAGAACAACCATTGTCTTTTACTTTTATCTTGCCTATAGGGGAAAAATAGTGCATGAAAGGATGGAGCCCTGCCTGTTTCTATTCTTGAGTTAGCTTAGAATGATGCTCAGCAGCCAGGCCCTCTCTGCGCACACTCTCCCACAAAGCTCCACAGGTTCTCTAAGCTGGAAAAAGCATAGGGGCTACTTTTTACTGTCTGAACAACAGCAAGACGTGGAAAGGACAAACAAAAGCAGAAACTCATGGTGCCCGCAGACGGCTTTGCCATTTCCCAGTTCCATCACTCCACCATGTCGTGTTCTATAAGCTGAGCATCGTAACACAAGCCACCACCCGTGCCGAGCAGCTCCGATGCTGTGAAAGCAAGCACTCTGTTAAGCTAAAGGCTGTCAGATTCTTTTCCAGTGCTCATCACCTGAACTTGTGTTAGCAATTGTCATGCCTTGCCATCCCTCTGCGTGGCCATTACCGTGCCAATGTGTCCTGCAACCCAAGTCAATTTTCCTCATCACTATTATTTAATACGTTTCTAACACTTCTACTTCCTGACTCCGTCTCCCTCCTAAATATCTGAGTAGAATAATTTTCCCAGCAGAGAACTGGATCCGATTTCTTTGGATCATCCACCTGTTGGGAGTAGTGACTACTTGGTTGAGTGAGGGATCTATTTATTTATTTATTTATTTATTTATTTATTTATTTATTTATTTATTTATTTTTGGTTTTTCGAGACAGGGTTTCTCTGTGGTTTTTGAGCCTGTCCTGGAACTACTCTTGTAGACCAGGCTGGTCTCGAACTCACAGAGATCCGCCTGCCTCTGCCTCCCTGAGTGCTGGGATTAAAGGCGTGCGCCACCACCGCCCGGCCAAGGGAGGGATCTATTTCCCCTTTCTCCTTAAACTGCAGTCACACCTAAGTCAAGGATTCCTAGAGGCTAACGAGGACCATGTTTCCAAGCCCAGTGGCAGTGAGGAGTCCCAGCACCACGCCTTGCAACACTTAGTTAGACATCTTCCCAGAGTTAAACATCCTGATGTTGCTGATGACTGCACAGCATGCTCGTAGCCCTTGGAATTTATGACTGTTTTATTAGCTCCTCCTTAGAACCTCCCAAAATGATGGACAGAAACACTGTGATGAAATCGAGGTCTCGATGACACCTTGAGTGTGACAACTCATGGCTTCCACGGATGAGGTTGGGTGGCTTTAATATTTGACATTAATAATAAAGAGATTGTGAGCACTCCATGTACCAAGGCAACGGCAGTGATTAGCGTGGGTGATCTCCGAAGACGGCTTCAGTAAGCAACTAAGTTTCCAGCGGTACTGTTTCCTCTGACTGCTGTACGTTTCTTCCCGGATGTCTTCATTTTCTCAAAAGGTAAAATAGGAAGTCTGGGTGAGGCCTTGAGAAAGGAAGAGACCTGCTCTAAGTTACTGTGTTGACTTCAAGGCTTGGCCTATAGTACTTGGCACAAAGGAGGCGCCCAATAACCAGCGACTGAATTCCAATGTCCTCTGCGTTTCTCTCCTCCTCGTGCTCTACAAGATGCAACGCTCCTAACATGGATTCTCCTCTTCCGAGCTGAAGTGGTTTCCCCGGCCACCGTGACAGATATGAACGAGCCTTATGTGGTGACAGAGCACTCTACAACATGGGTGATCCACGATGATACGAGCTGTAATTCAATCTCAGTGTATTCCTAATAGGTTTTCTTGATGAGGTTCAGGCTGGACTCAAACTCTTAGTCCTTGTCTCCCAATATGTTGGAGTTGCTATGGCTAGCCTTTAACCTGAAGTCTTGAACACTTACCATGAAAAAAAAATGGAAAATGTCTCATTGCACTGTGGAATGGCAATAGCTTTTGTATTCTGGACTAAAAATATATATCACACCATGAAAACTGATCGCTGTTTCTCCACTTTTTCAACAGGTAAAAGCACTTATGGTGAAAGCAGAGGAAAGTTCAGTCCCTGGAACCTATGTAAAAGAACCAGATGTGCCAGCACATGTCTGTAATAGGAAGCAGATGTGCTGGCAGAATTCCTAAGATAAAAGCAGAGGCAGGGATGTGAGAGTTGTCAGGATGATCCAAGACCAGTCTGACTGGAATACACAGTGCAGCAGAACAGAGATATTATTTCAACAGAGTTGAAGGATAAAACGGACCCCCAAAGAGTCTTCTGACATCTGCATGCACACTGGCATTTATAAAGCTGCACACTCACACACACGAAGAAACATGCATGTGTACATGCATGTGTACCCATGGATCTGGAGAGTCAATATGGCGAAAAAGGCCATAAAACCAAAAGAAACCTGCAAGTTTTGAGGCCATCAAAAATACAATAGCATTTTCCCCGGGAGTAGAAACAATCTTAAAATATACATGGCAATACAAAAGACTCCAGATCACCAAATCAATTGTAAGCAATAAAGACAATGCTGGAGGGTTCAACATATCTGATTTAAAATTATACTGCAGAGCCCAATAAAAACAACATATCAGCATAACAGGCATATGGGTTATTGGAACAGACTAGAGGACACATGAATAAAGTCCCACCCTTAGCTGAGAAGCCATTAGCAACAGACAGCTCCTGGGACAGAGATAGGCAGTTTTCATTGAGGGCGTGGCCCCTGGTAGCCCGCGATGCTCCCAGAGCAGCAAATAAGATTTGATTAGTTAAACAAAAATAGAACATAAGGTTGGGTGAACGAATCTTGAAGAAGTTTGGGGAGGGAGGGTAAATATGACAGGATACGGACAGACCCCATTTTGTACAAGTCTTACTGTGAGGGCAATGGCTCTGCCATATCAAAATGCCATATGTGGAAGATAGAGAACAGGCCTGAACAGAGACCGCCGCTGAAGGGCTTCCCTGCTCAAAAACAATTGTCTGGGCACACAGAGGCCACCAAAGCTTCCACGACGGGTCCTGCTCCATCTTGAGTTGGCAGCAGAACTTGGCAGTGTTGTTCTTTTAAGAATAAAAGAAGCAGCAGCATCTCTGCCAAGGACGCCACAGACGCCACGCTCAACAAATTCAAGCTACTTCGAGATTTCATCTTACCCTTGTCAGAATGGCCAAGATTAGTAAAACAAATGACAGTAGACGCTGGAGAGGAGGCAGAGAAAAGAGAAAAATTATTTATCACTGGTGGGAGTGCAAACTGTAGAGCCCCCAGGGAAATCAGTGTGGTGGTATCTCAAAAACTCAAAAATAGATCTACCACAAGAACCAGTTATACCACTCTTGGGCATATCTTACTATAAGAGGTATTTGTTTATCTGCGTTCATTGTTATGAGAATGAATGACGACAGATACCTGAAGATAGCACTGCTTGGAGGAGTGCACGGGATAAGGAAGAGGAAGGCGCCCCGCCCCCCCCCCCCAAAAGAACACTAGATAGACAGCGCAAAGGAAAACTGTGGCACCTCGGGTATGACAATAGCACAAGCATCTAGGGCTGCCCAGGACCGGAACAACTGGAGGACCGCCATAAAGGGGCTGCCCATGCGCGCTTAAGCTGAAATGATGATGAATGATGATGTTCATTGCTACCCATTCCCAACAGACAGAAACTGGAGACAGCCTAGATGCTCATCAACTGATGGATGCATAATGAAAATGTAGTCATTTGCACAATGGACTATTTATTATTCAGCTGTTAAGAAGAATAAAACTATGAAATCTGCGAGTAGATGGATGGGTCTGGACACAGTCACCCTGAGTGAGGTAACCCAGAAGAAGAAAGACCAACATTGCGTGTGTTGTCTTATATGTGGATGCCCGATTTTCAGCCTTAGATACTGTTTATTTCATTTAGGACATCCACAGAGGTTAGGTAGATTTGAGTAGGCACAAAAAACTATAGATATGAGATCCAAGCCATCACGCACAGCTGAATGAAACAAGGAACAAAAATAGGATATGAAAGTGGAATTCCATATAAAGAGAAAGGAAAATCTGAAATACTAAAAACAAAAAATTTGACAAGCCAAATAAAATGCTCAGAGGAAAGTCATACTGATAGAACAGGAGGAAAGTTTATCAGAGCTCAAAGCAAGGCAGGGGACTTGCAGCTCAGTCAAAGAGGAAGATAAGCTAATTAAAATGTACAGATGGATGCACTGATTAAAAGATACCTGCTGACTCTTTTTAAGTCCAGGCCCAGATGGATTGACTATCAAATTCTATCAGACCTTCAAACAAGCATTAACACCGATGCTTCTCAAACAGTTCCATAAAATAGAAAAATGCCACAGAACTCTTCAGTATTACTTGATGCTAAGCAAGATAAAGAAACAACAACAAAAAAAGAGTAGACCAAGTTCCAATGAACATAGATACAAAAAAATCTTAACAAATACTTACACGCCTAACTCAATAAAATGTTAAAAAGTTCATTTGCCATAATCCAGGGAAGCAGAGATGCTTCAACATAAGCAAACCAATAAATTTAGTACATTGCATAAATGGATTCAGAGACAGAAATCAGATAGTTATTTCAATAGTTTGGAGAAGGCGGTTGAAAAAAAAAATCCAGCAACCATCTATAATTAATAGGGCTGAAGAAACTCAGAAAAGGGAACAACCCTGAATAGATGAGGGCTTCATATGACAAATCTACATCCAATACTATATTAGACTAAAAAAAAAAAAAAAGCTCAGATCATTTCCACTAAAAACAATACAAGGGTTTCAATTTACTCTTATTCAGTGTGGTGCTTGGCACCTTAGCTGGAGCAGGAACCAAGAGAAGCGAATAAAGAGATGCAAATGGGAATGGAAGACGGCCCACGATCCTTGTTTGCAAATGCTCTGGTTCTATAAACGGCTCCTGCGGGAAACTCTTAGACACGGAGAGACACGTTCAGCAAAGTGGTAGGGGAGGAAATTAATATACAAAGTTCTGTAGCCTTCCTACGTACCAATAACAAACATGATATGGAAGAAACCAGGGAAACCATCACAATGGCTTCAAAACAAAATACCTTTGGATAAACTTAGCTGAGTGAGCAAACAACCTCTATAATGAAAACTTTAATAAATCGCTCAAGAGAGAAATTGAAGAAGGTTCTAAAAGGATAAAAGACGGCTGTGCCCTTGTATTGGAAGAATGCTGCTCCAGCCACCTGATTTTTGACAAAGATGCTAAAAATATTCATTGCCAAAACGACAGCCTCTTCAACAAAAAGTACTGGGAAAACTGGACATTCACGTATAGAAGAATGAGACTAGATACTATTTACCTTCCTAAAAAATAAAATCCAAGCTGGCTATGGTAGGACATGCCTTTCATCCCAGCACAAGCAGGCAAATCTCTGTGAGCTCGAGGCTAGCCTGATCTACATAGTGAGTTTCAGGTCAGCCAAGGCTACAAGTGAGACCTTGTCTCCAAATAAATAAATATAAGCTCCAAAGCCAGGTGGTGGTGGCGCACACCTTTAATCCCAGCAGTTGGGAGGCAGAGACAGGCCGATCTTTATGAGTTCGAGGCCAGCCTGGTCTACAAGAGCTAGTTCCAGGACAGCTGGGGCTGGAAACCCAGTCCCCCCCCCCCCCCAAAAAAAATCTCCAAATGTACAGAAGACCTTAAAATGAGACTGAAATCTCTGAAACTGCTAGATGGAATATTAGGAAAAATACTTCATGATCCAGGCAAAGCCAAGGACTTTTTGAGCGGAACTTAAGCTGCTCAGAAGGCCAACGACTGACAACCTAGAACCTAATAAAATTTAAAAGCTTCTGCACACAGGAAGCTGTGAGTTGGGTGAAAACGGCCTGCAGAATGGGAGAAAACCTTTGCCTGCAGAACGTACCGAGAACACAAATCACAGCAATCAAGTTCAGAGGCCGAAGAGAGAATTATCCAAATAGAAAACACAAATGGCCACTAAGTGTTTTTTAGATGTCAACATCTTTGGCCGTCATAGAAATGCAAATCCAAATTAGTCTGAGATTCCATTTCCCAAGTGTCGCAATGTCACCATCAAGGAAACAAATAGCAGAGGCAGGAAAGGGTGTGGGGAAACAGAACACTCATTCAGTGCTGGTGGGAATGCAAACTGGGACAACCATTAGGGAAATCAGCGTGGAGGTTTCTCAATAAGCTAAAAATAGGGCTTCCATATGATCCAACTACACCACTGACCAGGCATCTCTCCAAACAAGCCTGCATCCTATTACATAGATATTTGCTTATCTATGTTGATTTCGACCATATTCATAACAAGAAGGAAATGGAATCAACCTAAATCTCCATCAATATATGAATGAATAGTGAAATGTGGTATATATATACATATTGGAATTTAATTCAGCTGCAAAGAGAGAAAGAATCATACAGGTTGCAAAAAACTAGATGTAACCGGAAAATGTATTAAGTGAGGCTCAGAAAGGCAAATGCTGCATGTTCTCTCTCACGTAGACTTCAGCTTGTGACTTTTTATAGATTCATATCTACGGGAAAGTGCAGGGGAACACAAGCCGGGAAACTACAAAGGGGGGGGCTCATAAGACGAGAAAGAATTCTTTTCATCAGAAAATTACCCTGTAATTAGAGCTCATGGCTGGTATTTATTTAACGCCCAAAAGATTGCAATTAGTTAGATTAGCTTCTGGCTATTTCTGAGAAATCTTAAATTCCTGTTTATGTCCCTGTTAGAATTCCCGTTTAAATACTGGTGACGTGGCTCAGTAGGTAGGAGTGCTTGCTGCTAAGCTTGGTGACTTGAGTTCAATCCCCAGGACCCACATGGTGGAAAGAAAGAACTGATACCCATAAATTGTGCTCTGGCCTCCCCAAGTGTGTTGTTAGCACACACACACACACACACACACACACACACGCACGCGCACACACACACAGAGGGGGAGGGGCAGAGAGAGACAGAGAGTAATAATGTTGTAAAAGATCCTGTTTAAATCTACTTCTAGATGTGTTTCTTCTTCTGACCAGCAATGTTACTTACTGTGGTTCTCAACCTTCCTAACGCTGTGATCCTTTAACACAGTTCCTCATGTTGTGGTGACCCCAACCTTGAAATTATTTTTGTTGCTACTTCATCAACTGCAGTTTTGCTACTCTTGTGAATCATAATGTAAATATCTGATATGTGGCCCTCGAAAGGGTTGAGAACCAATGCTTAATATGCTGTGGTGAATTGTAATTCACATTTCAACATGTTAACTATATCTATTGCTTCCTTTCATCTTGATATTTATGTCTTTCATCTTTTGTTGGTTCTGATTATGTGAATTTAAATCTTATAATAAAAAATTTGAACAAAACAAGAAAAGCATACAAACAGAACACGCAAGGTCATTGGTACACCATGAAAAGACCAAATCTGTGAATTACACACATAGAAAAGTTCCATGCCAAAGACATATCAAACATTTTCAGTAAAATTGTAACACAAAATTTTCAAAATCTGGTGTAGGAGCCTACTCCTACAATGTCAGCTAGGGTTCCTGGATTGGGGGTCAGTAAGGCTGAGGAAATGTCAGATTAAAGGAACTGAGACAGAAAATACAGGATATAATTAAGAGGTCTGTTTGGTCATGCCAAAATAGCCAAACAGCCCAGAGTTTATTTCAAAACTTGCTTATATACAAAGCAAAACAACTCATGTACAGACAGTCAGTCAGCATCTAACCACAAGACCATTCCTGTGCTTGGGTGAGCAGCCAACATGTGCTTGCTGCTCGGAAGCAGCCTTACTTTCTATCTTGAGGTTCCTGAGGTTTGTCGTCAGCAGTAGACTGTCTACGAGATAGAGTGTTCTTTTCTCACGGGCTAAATCAGAAGTCTCTCACAGCCCTCAAGGTTACAGGAAAAAAGTAGAGCAGGCAGGCTTGAACTCAAATGACTTCTTTAAGTCAGAATGGACTCCAAATGGAAACTGAGTCACACGTAGATCCACCTGCCTCTTGTCCCACAATCTGGGACAAGACATATTCTTCCCAGTACAAGAAACATACATATATATATACATATATATACATATATATATGAAACATGCATAACACCAAATAGACAGGGCCATAAAGAAATACTCCATATCTTAGAATAGTTAAAACATTAAATGTACAGAACAAAGAAACTGTTAAAAAAAAAAAAACTGAAGGAGAGAAAAACCAAGTCACACATCAAGGCAGGCTCATCAAAAAATAGCTATTTCCCAACGGAAAATTTAAAAGCCAAAGGTCTTAGAATGATATATTTCAGTCTTGAAAGGCCACAGCTGCCAACACACACTACTACACCTAATAGAAATATCTGTCATAATTAAAAGAGAAAGGAAAAATTTCCATGATAAAAGCAGAGTAAAAGAATTTTGATCATTAAACCACTGCAACAGAGAATTCTGGAAGGAACTCTTTGGACTGAAGAGAAAGATAAATATATCCAAGAGTGAACAGGAGAGAATCAACCATGCTAAAATAGTAGCTAAGCAAATGAGGATTGGGAATCCACTAAATACTACCAGATGAATTGATACACAACTTTCAATAAAAACTGAATATTAATGGTCTCTGTTTCCCAATGAAAAGGCACAGAATATCAGTTTGGACTAAACAGCACCATCTGTACTTTCTTGTCACCAAGAAACAGACCTGGCCATTAAGAATAGACACTACCTTAGAATATAAAGATTTAAAAATTATTCTGTGAAAATGAAACTAGGAAACAAAAAGGCAGTAATGTTCTAACATTTGATAAAACTAGGTACAAGAGATAAAGTTACTTCATATTGTTTAAGGAAACAATCTATCAGGAGGATACCACAATTCAAAACATGTATGTATAACTATAGGTTATACACAAAACCTCAGTTTCATAAAACCTATTGTATTCTGCTAGATGAAAGACACACAATGATAGTAGATTACTAAAATACCCTATTCTCACCCTTTGATAGGTCATTTTAACAAAAATAAACAAGCATCAGAATCAAATGTCATCATAGATCAAAAGTGGACTTAACAAAAATATACAAAATATTTCATGTAAACACGACAGAACACATATTCTCAGAAGCCCATGGGACTTTCTCTCAAGCAATACAGGAAAATAGATTTCTGCACTCTGATCAAATAAAATAAAACTAGAAATCAACAGCAAGAAAAACTACACAAACCTGTGGAAAGTAAACAAAACACTATTGAATGGTAAAACATTGAAGAGATAAAAAGACATCAGAGTAATTTTTAGAACAGAATGAAAATTAAAACACAGTATATAAAAATTTATAAAATACTTCAAAGGCAATTCTAAGGGGAAAGTTCATAGTTATAATTGTCTACATTCAACAATTGCAGAAATCTTTTTTTGTGTGTCGGGCGGGGGGGGGGTCAAGACAGGGTTCTTCTGTGTAGCTTTAAAGTCTGTTCTGGGACTTGCTCTGTAGACGAAGTTGGCCTCAAACTCATAGAGATCCAACTGCCTCTGCGTCCTAAGTGCTGGGATTAAAGGTGTGCACCATCACTGCCCAGCTAACAATCACAGAACTCTTAAACAAATAGCACAACACCAAATCAGCAAACAGAAAAAATTAAGTAATGCAGAATGCAAAAAAAATGAAATGAAGAATTGGCTCTTTGAAATGACAAATAAGATTGACTCTTAGCCAAACTAACAAAAAGAAAAAGAAGACCCAATTTAATAAAGTTAGAAATGAGAAGGAAGAGATTACAACAGATACCAATGCAAATTTTAATATTATAAGGACATAGTCTAAAAACATATTCTATAAGATTAGAAAATTTAAAACAGATGAATTATTAGATGTATATGACTATCAAAGTTAAAACAAAAAGAAACAATTTAAACAATTGTAATAAGCAATGAGATTGAAAGCATTAAAATACACACACTTCCACAAAACCAAACTTCCCAACTAAAGATGCATGGACCCAGATAATATTCCCTGCAGAATCCTACCAGATCTTAAAAAAGATAGCAGCAATGCTTTGTTGTAGAATATTATCTTAAGATGTGGGTTACATTTGTTTATGCTGTGGAACATTTGTTTAATGGTGCAAAGAAGTGTTGCATTCTTTTATGTGACATTTGTTAGCTGTGATACTTTGCCTGTCTAAAGCACCTAGTCTAGTAAAGAGTTGGATGGCTAATAGCCAGGCAGGAGAAAAGACAGGTGGGGCTGGCAGGCAGAAAGAATAAATAGAAGAAAAATGAGCAAGAAAAAGAGGAGAGGAGGACATCCGGGGACAGCCACCCAGCTACACAGTAAGCTGTGGAATAAGAAAAAAGAAGGGTATACAGAAATAGAGAAATAAAAGTCCAGAGCCAAAAGATAAATGGGATAATTTAAGATAAGAAAAGCTGGATAGAGACAAATCAAGCTATGGCCAGGCGTTTATAAGTAAGAATAAGTCTCTCTCTGTGTGATTTATTTGGGAGCTGGGTGGTGGGTCTCCAAAAGACCAATAGCTAAAGAGAAAAAGAGTAAAAAAATCAACCAACAACATTTTGGCTTTCCAACATGGGGCTAGAGTAAAAGAAAATCCAACAACAATGCTTCTCAAATGATTACAAAATAGAAAATGAAAGAATACAACCGACCCCATCTTACAAAGCCAGTTTTACTCTGATGTCAAGACCAGAAAAAGACACAAGAAAGAAAATTATGAACTAATCTCTCTGATGAACACATATGCCAAGTCTTCAATAAAATACTTACAAACAATGCAAGAACACATTTTAAAAAGGTCAGTCACCACAATCAAGTTGGCTTCATTCCAGAGATTCAGAGATTAGTCAGCATATGTTAATCAATAAATACACTGTAGAACAGAAATCACAAGATCATCTCAACAAATACAGAAAAAGCCTCGAACAAAATCATTTCATGATAAGAAGTCCCGAAGACATGAGGACTGGAAAGATATTTTTTTTTTCTGGACAAGATCTGGACAAGATCTGGTTGCTCTGGAACTCACTTTGTGGACTTTTCTGACCTTGAACTCACAGAGATCCACTCTGCCTCTCAAGTGCTGGAATTAAAGGCATGTGCTACTATGCCTGGCTCTAATATCATGCTTAATGGAGGAAAAGTTAGCAGCATTTATGCTAATATCAGGAACAAGACACTCCATTATTCAATATAGTGCTTGAAATAATAGCGCTATAACACAAGATAGACGTATTTTCAGAGCAGGGATACAAACAGGTAAGAAAAAGGTCATGGTGTTCTTATTTGAGATTATATGATTCTATGAGCATGGGGCTTTCTCCTTTTTAAAAATAATTCTTTACTTAAGGACCATATTGATGCAACCTACAAAATCTCGTATTATCCTAAAACATTCTTTTTAAATTAATAATGTACTTCGATAGTCAGATCCTTTCATGTATCTTCTTCCTGCTTGTTGGTTCCTTTTGTGGAAAAAGAATAATCTGAGTGTCATACAAAGTAAAGCACAAGCAAAGCAAATGTAACTCAACAAAGCAGTTTCTTTTTGCAGAAAAGGCACACCAGAACCTAACCCAGGCTAGCATGCACACTCTTCCAAGATGGCTTCTGCCTTTTATCCCTGGCTCAGGTATGACTGTGTCTAATCCCAATAGTGAGAGCCTAACTTCACAATCTGATGTAGCTGCATAATTGGCATGAAGGGATGGGGAACATGAACTCTTACAAGTGCTCCAACAGCATTCTGAACCTGCGTGATGTCACGGAACGTATCCCAATAGTCTCTCGACAACCTTTTACAACGAGCCCCTTAGAGAGTGACCTCCATCGTGGTCTTCACTGGGTACTATGAAACAGTGTAGTATTGTTTAATACTCTTGGTAGCCCGAGTGAAGGAACCACCTGTGCTCAGACCTCAAGCATCTGACTTGTACAGTCGTCACCCGCTTTGTTTCCCTGTGTTGAGTCCCCTTTTGGTTTATATCATGATCTTCATTCGACATCAAATCTTGCTTCTAATCAATTGTTTCCATTGGTTTTGTATTTCCCGTCCATTCATTTGTCTACAGTTTGGGTGAAAGCTCCACCTCATCCCCTCCCCTCTCTCTCTCTCTCTCTCTCTCTCTCTCTCTCTCTCTCTCTCTCTCACCCTGCCCCCTTTCGCTCCTCCCCCAAGCTGCTCAAGACCACGCCTCCAGAGTATTTAAGACCCAGCCATAGACCTGCCCCGTGACTTCTCTCTAGCCTTTCCGAGAGTCACCAGGGATTTGCTTTGCTCTGTTTATTAAAACCTGGTCTTATTAATTTGGCTGGATTTGGCTTATTGCATCGGCAGAGAAGCCCCCCAAGCAGAGATTCAAAAATATATACCACAATTCAAAATAGGTAAAGGTAAAATAAAAACTTGAGTCCATGACCCCTTTCATCTCTCTGGTTACCTCTGCCCCTTCTAAGAATCGGGAGTCAGTGGCACCATTAAGCTACTATGACAATGCTGTCATATGATGGGGCTGTCAAAAAAGACTGAATATATTGAATATACTCAAATACATAAATTAACCAAACTTAGAAAGAAAGAATTGGGAGTCAGGAAGGACACTAAGCTCTGTCTCAAGTTTTCTAAGCTGGTTTTAGAAAATATTTTATTTTACCCACAGCCTAGAGCCTGAAGAAATCTTCTAGGTCAGGTCTGCTCTTTTGCACGCGCTCTTTCTCTTTCTCTCTCCCTCTCTCCCTCCTCCTCTCCTTCCCTCCCTCCTTCCCTCCCTCCCTCTTTCCCTCTCTCTCTCCTTAAATAAATAAATAAATAAATAAATAAATGTTTTACATCCTGATGTCAATTTCCCCCCTTTCTCTCCTTCAGCCCCTCTACCTCCACCTCCCCTCCCCACCCCCCCACCCCCAGGATAAAAGGGCCAGTCAAAGAAACACACCCTGGCCCTGAGACCAGAGCCAAAGAAACACACTCTTCCCCTAACCAGCTCATCACAAAAACCAACCAATACCTGAGCACAAAATCAACCAATCCCTGGGCACAAAATCCAGCCAATCTCTGAACTTGTCTAAACCCAGGGATTGAAATCTGATCAATTCCTAACCTGAAAACTTTCACCCTGGAAAAACTCCACCCCTAAGAAGTCCTCTGTAAACCTGTATTTATTCAGCTGGGAGCTGCCTTTTTCCTCCCTAGCAGCGACAGCCACCCTCCTGGATTCTTCCCTCCCAATAAATCTCTTGGATGAAGTTTGGATGAGACCTTCTTTCCCCAGAATGCAGCGGAGTAGAGAAGTAACAACTTTTCGCAGCAGCAGAGCAGAAACAGAACTGTTGAAATAAGAGCGGCGGGGCTGCGTCCCCAGCACCCTGGCCACCTGCTAGCTCATGCCTGAAATAACAACACACAAATTGTATTCTTTTAAACGCTGCTTGCCCATTATATCTAGCCTCTTCTAGGCTAATTCTCACATATTAATTTAGCCCATTTCTAATAATGTGTGTAAGCACCCCAAGGTGCGCTTACCAGGAAGATTCTAGCCTACGTCCATCCTGGGTCGGAGTTGCCTGGGAGAGCAGAGCCTGGCGTCTCTGCTCCAGAGAGCAGAGCTGTCGAGTCTGACCTCACTTCCTCTTCCTCCCAGCATCCTATTCTGTTTACTCCTCCCACCTATGTTTTAACCTATCAGGGCCAAGGAGTTTCTTTATTGCTTAACCAATGAAATCAACAGATTGATATATGACACTCCCACGTCACAGAACTGTAACAACTTTGTTGTTACACTGGGGAAACGTTTCCCTGGAGCAGGGCTGTAAGCTGCTGTGCTCACAGTGACTTCGTGGTATTCCTTGACTCCTGGCTACCAGGATCCCTTTCCATCTGAGCTGCAATGCTTACATCCCACCATCGACTCCTCCTCCTCTCTCTTCAGACAAGGGCAAGGGTTCCCATGGACATATCAAGCTGTAATAAGACTAAGCACCTATGCTCGTGTTAAGTCTGGACAAGGCAACCCAGCAGGAAGAATAGGTTCCCAAAAGTCAGCAAGAGTCAAAGACAGCCCCTGCTCACACTAATAGGAGTCCTACAAGAAGACCAAACACAACTGTAACATATATGTAGAGCGCCTATGTCAGTTCCATATATGCTCCCTGGTTGTCTCTGTGAGCCCCTAAATGAGCCCAGGTTAGTTGATTCTGTGGCTTTTCTTGTGTGTCCTTGATCCCTCTGGTTTCTACAATCATTCCTCCTATCCTGGGCAGAAATCCCCAAGCTCTGCCTAATGTTTGGCTGTGGGTGTGCATCTGTACCATCAGTTACTGGATGGAGGCTCTCTGATGGCAATTTGTGAGTATAGCAGAATATCCTTAGGCATCATTGCACTGACATATTTTAGGTTTAATTTTTATTTACTTACTTATTCATTGACAGTCATATTTGGTTCTATCCTAGGTCTCTGTGGTATCCAGCCTCTGGGTCCAGGCAGTATCACAGGTGGGCTCATTTTCTTGGCATGGATCTTAGACTGGACCAGTCATTAGTTGGCCACTCCCACACTCTCTGTACCACCCCTACTGCAGCATATTCCATCCCATCCGCAGGATAGACTGTAGATCAAAGGTTATGTAGCTGGGTTGGTGTCCCAATCCCTCCTCTGGATGTCGTGCCTGGTCACAGGAGATGACCAGTATTGCCTCCTCAGTATCTCCAGGCTAGGTATCCCTTATTACCGGGACTCAGCTGTGGTCATACTTTTAGCTTCCCTTGCACTAGGTTTCTGCCTGACACTTAAATGCCCCCCAATTTCTAGTCATCTCTTTTAGTGCTCTCTCTTTGCATCCCCCCACCTGATTCCTCATGCTCCCATCCTCATCTGAACCCAGTCCACCCTTCCCAAGGAGATTCAAGCATCCCCCCTGTGCCCTTCTTGTTATATAACCTCTCTTTTTCAAGTTCCATCCATTTGTTTGCAGATTTCATGATGTCATTGTTTGGAACAGCTGACTAATACTCCATTATGTAAATGTACCTCCATTTTTCTTTATCCATTTAGATTATGGACATCTATGTCATCTCTGGGTTCTGGCTATTATGAATAAAGCTGCTAGGAACATAGTTGCACAAGTGTCCTTGTGGTAGGATTGTGCATCCTTTGGGTATATGCCCAAGAGTGGTATAGCTGGGTCTTGAGGTAGATCAATTTCCAATTTTCTAGGAAACTGCTGTATTGATTTTCACAGTGGTTGAACAAGTTTGTTCTTTAACTAGCAATGGAGGAGTGCTCCCCTTGTTCCATATCCTCTCCAGCATGAGCTGTCACTTGTATTTATGATCTTAGCCGTTCTGACAGGTGTAAGACAGAATCTCAGAGTAGTTTTGATTTGCATTTCCCTGACGGCTAAGACATTTCTTGAAGTGTTTCTCAGCCATCGGAAATTTTTCTGTTGCAAATTCTCTGTTTAGATCTGTACCTCATTTTAAAAATGGATTATGTGTGGGGGTTTTTTATGTCTAGTTTCTTGAGTTCTTTATATTCTTTAGAAATTAGTCCTCTGTCAAATGTGGGGTTGGTGAAAGATCTTTTACCATTCTGTAGGCTACCATTTTGACTTATTGACAGTGTCCTTTGCCTTACAGAAATTTTTCAGTTTTTATATATTAATTGGTCTTAGCGTCTGTGCTATTGGTGTTCTATTTGGGAAGTTGTCTCCTGTGCCAATATATTCAAGGCTGCTCCCCATCTTCTCATCCATCAGGTTCAGTGTAACTGGATTCATGTTCAGGTCTTTGATCCACTTGAACTTGGGTTTTATGAAAGGTGAGGATATGAATCTATTTGCATTCTTCTGTATGCCGACATCCAGTTTGACCAGCACCATTTGTTGAAGATGCTTTCTTTTTTCTTTTTTTTCCTTTTTTTAAAATTTATTTATTAAATATTTCTGTCTCTTCCCCACCTCCGCCTCCCCTTTCCCTCCCCCTCTCCCAATCAAGTCCCCCTCCCTCGTCAGCCCAAAGAGCAATCAGGGCTCTCCGTCCCGTGGGAAGTCCAAGGAAAACCCTCCTCCGTCCAGGTCTCGTAAGGTGAGCATCCAAACAGCCTAGGCTCCCACAAAGCCAATACATGCAATAGGATCAAAAACCCATTGCCATTGTTCTTGATGTCTCAGTAGTCCTCATTGTCCGCTATGTTCAGTGAGACCTGTTTTAACCCAGGCTTTCTTTTTTCCATTGTATAATTTTGACTTCTTTGTCAAGAATCACATCAAAGGTGTGTGGATTTACGTCTGGGTCTTTGATTCTATCCTATTGATCCACATGTCTGTTTTTATGCCAATACCATGAGGTTTTTATTACTATAGCTCTGTCGAAGACCTTGAAGCTAGGGACAGTGATTCCTCTGGAAGTTCTTTTATTGTACAGGATTGTTTTAGCTATCTTTACTCTTTTTGCTTTTCCATATGAAGTTGAGTATTGTTCTTTCAAGGTCTGTAGAGAATTGTGTTGGTATTTTAATGGGGATTGCACTGAATCTGTAGATTACTTTTGGTAAAATTGCCATTCTTACTCTGTCAATCCTTCTGAGCCAAGAGCATGGGTAATTGTTCCATCTTCTAATATCTTCTTAAATATCTTTCTTCAAAGGCTTGAAGTTCTTCTCATACAGGACTTTTACTTGTCTTGTTAGAGTTACCCCAAGTTATTTTGTTATTTGTGGCTATTGTGAAGGAAGTTGCTTCCCTGATTTCTTCATCAGCCCATTTATTATTTGTATATAGGAGGGTTGCTAGTATTTTTGAGTTAATCTTGTATCCAGTCACTTCTCTGAATGTGTTTATCAACTGTAGGCATTCCCTGGTAGAACTTTTGGGGTCATTTATGTATACTATCATATCATTTGCAAATAGTGATACTTGGACTTCTTTCTTTCCAATTTGTATCCCCTTGATCTCCTTCAGTTGTCCTATTGCTCCAGTGAGAACTTCAAGTACTATACTGACTAGATATGGAGAATGGACAACCTCATTTTGTTCTTGATTTTAGTGGGATTGCTCTATTTAATTTGATGTTGGCTATAGGCTTACTATATATTGCTTTTATTATGTTTAGGTATGTTCCTTGTATCCCTGATTCAAAGACTTTTATCATAAAGGGGTGTTAGATTTTGTCAAAGGCTTTTTCAGCATCTAATGAGATGATCATATGATTTTTCTTTCAGTTTATTTATATTGTGAATTACATTGATTGATTTTATATGCTGAACCATTCTTGCATCTCTGGGATGAAGCCACCTTGATCATGGTGGATGATCTTTTTGATGTGTTCTTGGATTTGGTTTGCAAGTATTTTATTGAGTATTTTTGCATCGGTGTTCATGAGGGAGAATGGTCTGTAATCCTCTTTCTTTGTTGATTCTATGTGTGGTTTGGGTATTGTAGCATGATTAATAAAAACCCAGAGACAGAAACTGGGATTCAAGCTGAAGATCAGAAAAGCAAAGCAGCCAACCACTAAAGAGACCTTTTACCTCTACCAAATCTTCCAACTGTGAAGGACGAGATCCTGTCTCCATAAATCCTCAGACTCCACACTCCACTGAGTTCCTATCCCTTCCCCTTTATATTCCTCTCTCTGCCTGACCAGATCGCTCCTGTTTCCAACTCCCTAGTGCTGGGATTAAAGGTGTGTGACTGCCAAACACTGGGATTAAAGGTGAACCACCACCACCTGGACCTGTTTCTGGATTGATCTTGTGTAGCCCAGGGTAGCTTTGAACTCACAGAGATCCGTATGTGTAGGGTATGTGTCCAGATCCTTTTGGCTTTTAGAGTCTCTATTGAGAAGTCCAGTATAATTCTAATAGATCTGTCATTAAATGTTACTTGGTCTTTTCTCCCTGCAGCTTTTAATATTCTTTCTTTGTTCTGTACATTTTATGTTTTGATAATTATGTGGCAGGGGGACTTTCTTTTCTTGTACAATATATTTGGTATTCTGAAAGCTTCTTGTACCTTTATAGGCATCTCTTTCTTTAGGTTAGGAAAGTTTTCTTCTATGATTTTGTTGAATATATTTTTTGCGCCTTCTCCTCCTATTCCTATTATTCTTAGGTTAGATCTTTTCATAGTGTCCCAGATTTCCTGGATGTTTGTGTCAGGAACTTTTTAGATTTAACATTTTCCTTGACAGATGTATCAGTTTCTTCTACTGTATCTACTACACCTCAGATTCTCTCTTCCATCTCTTGTATTCTGTTGGTGATACTTGCATCTGTAATTCCTGTTTGATTACCTATATTTTCTATCTCCACAATTCCCACAAAAATAGTTTGTGTTTTCTTTATTGATTCCATTTCCATTTTCAGGTCTTGAATGGTTTTATTCATTTCTTTTATCTGTGTTTTCCTAGATTTCTTTAAGGAATTCATTCATTTCCTCTTTAACGGACTCTATCATCTTCATAAGATTGAATTTAAGGCCATTTTCTTACGCTTCCCTTAAGATCTCCCCAACAGTGTTATCAACTAGATATCAAGTATTCAAATACAAGAGCCTATGGGGGACAAATCCCACCTAAACCATAGAAGATACTGGAGTGGATATGTAGGGACTTTGGGGATTCTGAAATCTCATTTTTGGTTCAGGCTATAGTTGTGTGGATATATTCACTTTGAGATAATTCCCTGAGCTGTGCATTGATGATTATGCAATCTGTAAGAATGTTACACTTCAAATAAAATTTACATTAAAGAAAGCAAAGCAAGCCAGAACCTGTCTTGTCTCCAGAGTTACATTTCAACAGGAAAATGAGCTATACAGGGAAGTGAGGAGCCATTCCTGTCCTTTTATTCTCTTGTTTTAGAGATAGTTCGTATTATTTACGGAGCTATAATCCACATGTAATACAGTCCTACAACTTTTAAATATGGAAGTCAGTGAATTCTTTAAAAATGTATAGTAGTAGGCTCGGCACCACAATTACGGGATAGAATCACCGCACTATCCTCAATATTCCATGTTCTCTGCTTCCAAAGGCTTCCTTAGCTGTTGGCCACCACTGGTCTTCTTCAGAAACATCACCATAGTTGACTTTTCTAGAAATTCGTACAAATGCAATCACGGGATACTACATTCAAATTTATCTTGGCACTAGAACATGTAGCAGGTCACAATTAGGGAGAACTGAATGCGTCACGCTCTGTTTCCTCCAAACGCCACTCTACTTACCCCAACACAATTCGCAGGAGCCTTCACGCATGACCTGTGTTAGGGCAAAGCCCACTGGTGGGAAGCCACACCTCAACGAAGGATAGCATGGGGGATGAGCTGGCAGTGCCAAGGCTCCGGGCAGTGGCCTGGGTGCCGATTTACAGCTTAATGAAAGAAAGAGTTCTCCAGAAGCTGGGTTTTGTCACATCCTGGAATGTGCTGAACCCGGAGCAAGGCGCCTTCTTTCCAAGAGGATGGGCAGAGAGGAAAGTCAGTGATGATGAAGATGTCAGGGCGGGGTGTGAGTAGAAAATTGGACTCATGGTGGCAAGTGTCTATTCCAAATCTAACACCCATTATAGCTAATTGGGACCTGTAGCAAGTCATTAACATCAATTAGAGTATAGCAAGAAACTCCACTAGTTGAAGCTCATACTTAGCAACAACACTAGAATCTCCAGTTTCTATTAAAAAAAATGGCAAGGCTAAGGAAGCATTGGGAGTTAGCAAGGGCATGGGGAAGATTAACAAACAACATCACAGCTGCATCTACTTACATCGCAACAGTCTTGTAAGTAGCTTTTAGGCTGGGAAACGGAAAGCAAAAGAGCTGGTTTTGTTTTTCAAGTAACAGCTCAGAACTTACTAGACTCCAGCTTCCTCTGACAGTTAATCAGTGGCCTTGATGAACCCCTCTGCGGTCAGTGTAATTCAGGGGTCATAAGCTGAGCCACCAGAATACCTTGCAAGGCATGCGATAAGACACGATGGAGCCTCTGGAGTTAGAGAAGTATGTACACAAGCTCCATCTAAAGTGAGCACAGAGGGCAGCGATAGAAGAAGGATGTGAGTCCCGTGAGAGCATGAAAGAAGACAGGCTCTCCAGGGGAATAAGGGATTCGAGGGTAGGCCGCTCACACTGGAGCCTGAAGGACAGGCTGGTGGACCGTGAGGCAATGAATGGCAGTTCAATGACTTTCTGGAAGCCGGACCCTATTTATTTAATTTAATTTCAAATTTTACATTTTTAAATAAATTTATTCTTTTAAAAATTTTGATATTATAACATAATTGCTATCATTTCCCTTTCTTCCCTTGAGACCACCCCATGCACCCCACATTGCATTTGTTCAAACTCATGGCCTTTCCCCTTTAATTATTGTTATATACATAATACACACACACACACACACACACACATGCACGTGCATGCGCGCACACACACATACACACACACACACACACACACCGCTAAATACACAGATCCAATCTGCTCAGTCCATATAATATTATTCGGATGTATGTTTTTAGGGCCGACTACTTGGTATCAGATTACTAATTGTTCTCTTCCCTGGGGAAGACTGTATTTCTCTTACTCTCAGAATCCTTGGTCGCCTGTAGTTCTTTGTCTAGGACTGAGGCCCCTCAAGCTTTCCGCCTTCCACATCTACTGGTGTCATTTTTATTCTGGCCGTGTTTAGGCAGCCATGTTATTGAGACTTCATGGGTGTAGATTATGCCATTTCTAGGATATATCATCTCACAGAAAACTCCCTGCTCCTCTGGCTTTTACGTATGGCCCCCTCCATCCTGATCCCTGTGCCTTAGGTTCAGATGCATCAGTTGAGACTAAGTTTCACCACTCGGCATTTTGATCAGTTACGGGTTTTTGTAATGATTTCCACTTGTTGAGGAAAGAAGCTTCCTTGATAGGTGAGAGAATGGCATTATCAGTGGGTGTGCAGACAAAGAGGATGGTGTTAGACTTAATTGCTCCGTTTTAGTCAAGTGGTGGCTGCAAATTGTCCTCCACCATCCACAACGTCACTAGCCGCATGTAGTTGGATCCGTTTCCTGTAACAAGCGTGGTTTCCCTTTTAATGAGAGTCTTAAGTCTAATTAAAGAGGTGTTGGTCACCACCAAGACGTATGTGCCACTACCGCACATTTAGGCTATTGTGCCTTGCTGGTCATTGTTGTGGTCCATAGGCATCACAGCTTGGTAGGGCTATTGGTTAATTTCCTCCTTTAGAAGCTTTTATGGTGCCTTTTGGTCCTCAGGTTTTCAAGTCAGATACAGTTTGATACTTCTGGGCCCTGTGTCGGAAGTGCAAGGTATTCTCAGATAAGGACTGACCTTCTACATCTGGGGTCAACCACGGCCAAAAGAAATAGTCATGTTTTGGGGGTCTCTTAGGCAATACTAATCAATAAGTCAAAATGAGCAGCATCTGAGTGTGGTTGAGCATTTTTATTGATATAGAAGAAACTTAAAGAAATAGTATCGGTGTTATAAAGGGCTCACTGCTAGATTTGCTTCAGAGACATTAGGCCACACAAGCAGCAAAATACCCCAAAGGTAAGTAATAGGCTAACCAGGCCTGTTAGAGATACACGAAATCTAAGTTGTGAATGTTTATTCACCAGGATTCATTTATCTCTATGCTCCAAAAGAGAACAGTCCAGGGTCAAATTATTCTTTAAGTCCCCTGTCCTTTTTTCAGGAAAAACATAATTCTGCCCAGTGGGCAAGATGACCCTGAGTAACAACTATTGGACAAGAACAACACGGGTGAGCCTAATAAATCATTCTGGCAATAGCTTTGCTGTGTAAATCTATCTGCCTAAGCAGCCAGACTCTCAGTCTCCTGTCCCTGTTTGTTTGAAGTGTGACCTGAAGAGATTTAAGGATGACAGAGTGTGTAAAATGACTAAGCCTGAGGTGTGTAGAAGCTAACCAAATTGTAGGGATAAGCCCTCCCCTTGGGGGCGGGCTGCCCTCAGGCGTATGTTTACTGATATAGTGCGCGGGCAGAGGCTGCGCGGGCCCTTCCGCTTGCTCTCCTGTTTCCGCTGGCTACCCCGCTGGAACCTTGGTTTTGTGAGTCTGTTTTGTTATTAAATTTGTTTAAATATCAATTATTGGTGATTTATTGATCCGACCGCTGCACCAAATCTTCTGTTGGGGTCGATTCTCATCTGGGCGTTAGCACCTGCCGACCAGGCACTTAAGTGAAGAGTTTTGCTTTCATGTCTAAGTGTATGGAATGGTTTCTCACTGAGAGGGCATGTTATTCCTATAACACTGTAATCCCAGCACTTAAGAGGCTTAGGCAGCCTCCTGAGCTCCGCCTGGCCACACAGCAAGATTGTTTCAGGGGAACTACAACCAACATCAAGTCAAACCAAACCAAACCAACAAGTGGGCCCTATGTGAAGATTCCTAGGAAATGATTTTTATCCAAGGAGCACTTAGGATTTACTAAATTAATAACCCAAGGAGCCAGGACTCCAGAAAGGTTCTCTTTTTAAGAGTGACGAGACGATAGGCTCATACAAGCTGAACATGTACACATGAAGCCAAAATTGTCATACATGTAAAAACCATTTAAAAAGAACTCTGTCGAGTTGAATTATCCACAGACAGCATTTGGGAGGTATTGCAACTAGAGTTTTAGGGCAAACGTCTGGGCCCTGGAGGACCAGCAGGCTAGCAAGGGCCAGCCATCTTAGTACACTAATTACAGCGATGGACAGTGTGAACAGCAGATAGAAGAGATTTGTTCAATGTGAATAAATCATAAAAGAAGAATGGGAAATGTGAATCCCAAGTCATCTTTGGGGTACTTACCCGAGCTTCAAGTTTAAATGGAGAAAGAACTGGGGCAAAGGCCAAGAGGTGTGCGCAATTACATAGTCTCAGCTGAGGTCCCTCCCTGAGGTCATCTCAGCTCTGGTCTCATAGGGTGGTCCAAAAGAAGTCCTTAATGCTTGAAGGGACAAAGAGGTTCTTGGGTGATGGTTTCTTCTGCTGCTTTGGGATACAGCTTCAGCCTCGTGGATAAGAGTTTACTGTCACTGACATCCGAGGTGATGACAGGCTTAGGACAATGACTTACCTCTGTGCTTTAAGCCTTGTGGTCGCAAGTGAGGCGTCAATGTTTTTTAACAAACAGAGAAGCTGTGCTTGGGAATTCACGTGTCTCCTTCCACAACACCACTGGGAGGAGCCTGGAAAGTCAACAATTCTTTATGTTCTTTCAGCAAACTGACCCGTGCCTATGTAGGAGGTAATATGCTGAGTTGTGAGTCCCAGTATAACCCATCTAACAGAAATGAATATATTCTAAAGAGATACTTCAGTTGTTTGATTATTAAAACAATGGGTCCCAAGAATCTCATGCTGGGAGAAGAAAAGCCTGGGCCAGCCAGAGCGGAAACTCTCCTCTCCAGGAGAGAGATTTACAACTTAATGGAGACAAAGGTAGTCAGGACTCATCTGAACTGGGACAACTTAGTTCTTTCTTTCACTTCAGGACCCCCAAGATGGACTTGAGGGGACCACCGGATCACTTTTCCACAATGGGGCTACATTGAATAAATGCAATATAAATTACTTTTAAATAGAAAGTTGCCTATTTTAATTGGCTTCTTAAAGACAAGCCACTGACGCTAGATTCTTGGAGTTTGAACTGTGACCCCAAGTGAGCCACCAAACTTGGAAGCTCCCACGTAAAGTGTCATAGAGGCTCTGAAATAGAATGAGGACTGTTGGAAAAGGAAGGATGGGTGGAGTTATAGACTGAATTTCCCAGAAACAAAGCCTCCAGAGGAAAGACTCTTCGAGACTGGCTGGCATATTAGAACTTCTGTGACCATGAACAGTGGGAACTTCGTATGTCCAAAGTCAAATTATCTTTGGCTATTTTCAGCCTTCCTAATAACTATTCATTGCTCACCTCTGTGACCTAACAAACATCTGTGTGATTATTAGTGACGAGGACAGGAGACAGGAGATGCTCAGGTAGGGGAGGAACCCTAAAGCAGCATTGCCAAGACTGCCCTTGGCCTTGCCAGAGGAATGCCAGACAGAATTCTGATTCCGACTTTTTTCTTACTCCTTCTCCTAAACGAGCACCTCCATCTGGATGTTACTGGAGATGATGTGACTGAAACTGAGATGAGACCCCTGGTTGCTGGGCCAGCTGGACTGACAGGATCATCTCTTCCCATCCTTCCCATACCTCTGCCCGGTTTCTACCATAAGTCACTATGAAGCCACCAGAGTGGGAGCTGAGTGGTCCTCTAGATCCCAGGATGTCCTCTTCTATGACAGAGGTGCTCTACTTTCTTTAAGCTCCCACCTATGAATCTATAATCAACTTCTCTCTAAAACTCACCTTCTGTGACCCAGGAGTTTCACTCTCAGTTCATGAAACAAGAAACTGAAGTTTTAGTGGCCATTACGTTTTCTATGACCTGAGGTCTCCAAGACAGGTTCACAAAGAGCAGAGAAGGGTTATATTGCAACCAAGCAAAGATGGTCCCAAATTTCTGTACCACTAGGTAAATCCTTTCAGAATTTACAAACAGACTTCAGCGTCCATCAACCCAAAGCATTTGATGCCTGTAACAAAGATTTCGCCATTTTGCTGTCACCCACTGTCTTAGTTATGTTTCCCCTGCTGTAAAGAAACACCGTGACCACAGCAACTTTTATTTCACTGGAGCTGGCTTACAGGTTCATAGGTTCAGTCCATTATCATGGTGGGAAGCATGGTGGTGCACAGGCAGACATGGTGCTGGAGAAGGAACTGAGAGTTCTACATCTGGATCCACAGGCAGCAGGAAGAGGCTTGGCTTGAGCTTCTGAGACACCAAAGTCCACCCCTTAGTGATGCCCTTCCTCCAAACTCCAACCAGGCCTCACCTCCTGACAGTACCACTCCCTGTGAGCCTATGGAGGCCATTTTCTTTCAAAGCACCACATCCACCTACCTATCTAATGCTTCCACCAATGTGTTCTTAAAATATCTTGATTTATGACTTTCTTTGTTCTGTTACTATAAAAACCATGAAACTGCCACCACGTTGAAACCTAAATCTGTGTTCATAGGCTACTCTATGTACTCTAAGTGGCTCTAGAATAACAGTTGCATTTCTGCATTGACAAGATCATCAGGAAATGATGATTTGGGATCAGGATGACCGTGGCCTTGAGGATGACATGGAAGTATAGCTGACTTATCGTCTGTTACAAAGGTCAGAGTTACTTACAGGATTTGAAGGTGATGCTCTGACTTCAAAAGAACTGCCTTGGTAGAGTCCCTGGTGAATGAGTGAAGGCCAGTCTTCTCGATGGCTTTGGTTTGTCTTTTCCTCCATGTAGGAGGTAAAAGCCTGACTGACCAATTTTGGGTAAGCCAAAGACATCAAAAGTTTGTATTGGTATTTCATCCAAATGAGTGGGGCAGGAAGCAACAGAGTTCAGGGTTAAAGCTTAGACAAGCCAGAAGAGAAAGAAGGAGGAGGATGGAGCCATCCTCAGAAGTGTTAAAGAGGTGTGTTAAAGAAAAAAACACTGTGGCCCTCCCTTTGGCTATTAGTCTATTGAAACTATGGTGCCCAAGGAAGCAGGAGTTCCCTCAGGAATCTCAAGTTGGAAGAAGAAGAAGGTTGAAGCCTGATGCCAGCCGAAGGAGGAACTTGTCTCCCAGGAAGGGATTTTATACAGTTGATAACTCGTCAGACAACCTTTCAGAACTGACCAGCGGAGACAATGATGGGTCAGTGATGGATGGGACCACACCTTGCCCAAGGCTGCTCAGTAAGGCACAGCTCTTGCTAGGTATATTGACCGGAACTGATGAAAAATGTCAAAAAGATTTCAAGTTAGAGAACCTTTAATTTATAGAGTGATATAAATGTTAGAGTGGCCTTCCCTAGCAATCAGGGAAAGTTGAAAAGAGAAAGCATAATAGAACTTCCCTGCATGTTGCAACTCATGAGGGAATTCAAGTTCAAACAGTTGAGTGTCAGACACAGAATACATCTTCATGAGGATGAGTTTTACTTTTGCCCATTGGGTCCTCCGGCATAAAACAATCAGTATTCAAAGAGCGCCACTCACCAGATGCAAACATGATGGAATTTTAAAATGCAGTTTTTAGTTGTTTCCATTTGATGATTTTTCAGCTGCGCTCAAGCCCCAAGTGGCTTTTCTAGGCTGCTCAGGAGTTAAAAAGTGGGAAGTTCTAGAAATCCAGGTTGAGATACTTTGAAAATTTATGATTTTTAAAAAACCCTTGATTGATTCCTGGACATGGTGTTTCCTACTGGCTACACACCATGGAAATGCTTCTGTGACTACCCTTCCGGATGGAAGGGCTGGACCACTGGGGTGATGTTAGCAGCGCAAAGTTATGGTTGCGAGATGAAACACTCGGAAAATGAAACAGCAAAGACAAACCAAAAACAGGCGGCATCAAAAACAGTCCTGGGGTCGACCCAGGAGCTCTGTGAGGCATTGGTGGTCTTTGTCTTTCAGAACTGTCTCTGGAAACTTCCATTCTTCCTGAAGGAAAACGGGCTCTGCTGCCTCTCCCAGATGCTGTGGGAGAGCTTTGAATTCGACTGATGGCTGGGTCTCTGATCACCAACTCCAGGATGGCGAGGCGTGGCACAGCTCCACACGCCCTGCATAGGACATCCCCTGATACTGACCACGTCTGTGTGCCATTTTAATGCCTTGGGCAATCTTACCACCAGGGACTGAACTGAGCTCATTAGAAAGAACTGGAGACCTATGGTGGGAGCTCCACCCCACCCCCAGGAAGTCCAACAGGAGCCTATTAACCTGTTCTGCCTGACTATTGAACATTGTACTTGGAATGCTTTGTCATTGTCAACTGCGTTCTTAGGTGTGCCAACTAAGGTGGACATTGACTTCACATTCTCCCTCTGCCCTGGAAGGCATCAGGTCTGAGCTGTCCTAAACCAAATTGGATAGCTCAGACTAGAGAAAAAGAGTTCACACAAAACTCTAGGATCCTACAGTGCTTTATGGGGTGGAGGGGGCATGAAAGTTGCTTTTATTGGACTGGTACAGGACCCTGCCTGGCAGGGAAGAACAATATGGCAGGTTGCCCCATCCACCCTGCATGGGGTCCTGTTGGTATTTTTATTTTCTAAAGACGCCTTTGCTGAGGATCAAGGAAGTGACTGTGAAGGAAACAGCCTCAGAGGCCCAATCCTGACAATTCTTAAAACTGCTCCTTGCAAGCCTGGCAGCTGACTAAAGGTAGGGACACAGCTTTATGCAAGGATCCCACCACTGCCTGAATGATAAGAGAGACCCTTATTTCTCATTTGTATTAAAACATTTGTGCTGACAGTGTGGTTTGTGTTAAGTACTGGGTTTGCTTCAGGGGGCATGAAATTTTGGAGCATGCTAAGCAGAGGTCTGTAGAGATATTTTATTATTTGTTATTAACAAATAAAGCTTGCCTGAAGATCAGGGTACAAAGCTAAGCCACTAGAGGCCAGGGTGTGGTGACACATACCTTTAATCCCAGGACTTGGGAGACAGAGGCAGAGGGAGCTCTGAACTCAAGGCCTAAACAAGATCCATCCAGAAATAGATCCACATGGTGGTGGCTCATACTTTTAAGTCATATACTTTTAATCCCAGCACTAGGGAGGTGGAGACAGGAATGATATGGCTGGGCAGAGAGAGGAATATATAGGGCAAGAGATCGGAACACACTCTAGTGTAGAGTCTGAGGTTTGGTGGAAACACAGGGCAGTCTAGGCAGTCTGAGGATCGCCCCTCTGGTCTGAGCATTGGTAGAGGTAAAAGGTCTCTCTATTGGCTTACTGCTCTGTTTTTCTTTCTTTTTTTTTTGATTAGTAAACAAATCAATTAAAACATGTAACATAAAGAGGTTAACAGAATGAAAGTTACATATGTGGAGCCATAGATGTAAGTCCAGGCGCTATGTTTTCATACTGGTAAATACATGATAAACTTTCAGATGGTGGCGTGTGTCTAAGAGGATGAGTCCTGTAATAAATCATAGCTGTGGCTACTAAGTGTTTAGTACTCTAAGAAATCCTGAATCAGAGAACCCCGACACAGATGGAAAGAGTTTAAAAGCCCTAGGGGGATTTATGAGCAGGGAGACGGAATAATGAAAACAGAGCAGACGGCTCATTTGTGAGGTAGGGGGACTGAGCTAACCCACCGCCGCAGCACTACTCATTGTGAGCCCAAGAACTCACAGAATGCTCCGCAGGGCAGCCCTTCAATGTTTCTAGGCACAATACAGCTGTCCCACGAGAGAAGAACAGCTGACGCCCCCGGTTCTATGGGGCAGCATGAGTAGAAGTGACGGAACTCCTTACAGAGGCGTAGGGCTTGAGTGCCTTCGTCCAGTTTGTAGAGCCTTTGTAAGCACCCAGAAGCATGCTGGACATTCAAACCCTCTTATTCTATCTGCATGCTTTTGCTTCTGATAAAAACTCAGAACGACCTGTCGCATGCTCCGAGACTTTGAGTGCCTAAAAAGGGAAATGGTGAAAGCTAATAGGTTTGTTGGTTTGTTTGACAGGATCTCACATGGTCCATACTGGCCTGGGACTTACTAGATATCTCCAAGGATGGCCTCGAACCTCTTCTCCTCCTGCCTTCACCTTACACATGCTGGTATAGAGGCACAACACCGCACTGGTTTATGTGATGCTGGGAATCAAATCCAGTGGTTTCTGCGTACTAGGAAAGCACTCTGCCAATGGAGACACATCCCCAATCCCGGTTAAGGAAATCTTTGAGGGAGCTGGAGATGTGACTCAGTGGTTAAGAGCTCTTTTTGCTCTTGCAGAGGACCCCAGTTCAGTTCCCAATACCCACATGGCAGCTCACAACTATCTGTGACTCCAGTTACATGAACCCAACACCCTCTTCTGGCCTCCATCACACCGACCACTCATATTGTGCATATACATACATGCAGGCAAACGCTCTTGCACATAAAACAAAAATAAATATATCTTTAATAAACATCTTTAGAAAGATGACTGTTCTTCAAGTGAACTAGTAATGTATTGCCTTCAGTGGATGCTACCTACAGACACTGACCTTTCTGTAGGGCCCAGCTATGACAACAGAGGCCTGAGTTTCAGATTAGATCACCCAGGCACCACCCAGGTACCTAACGTTCCAGAGGAAATGTTTAATGTTCCAACCATTGTAGATAAGCTCACCTGATGTCCCTCAGCCCAGCATACATCCATCCCCTTTTCGCCAGGGTACTACTAGACAAATGTCAGACAATCAGGGGTCCTGAACCTTAAAAATCCCTCACCCCAACTTCTGCAATTATAAACCCTCCATCCCAACTTAGCTTGGGGCTCTCTGCCCCAAGTCCAAGTTCAAATTTGAATAAGAATAAAGGCTCTTTACTTTTACATACCGGACTTGGTCCCCTTGTTGTTTTTTGGGGAAACTCCGTGATCTGGGCATAACACTTCCATTTATAGGTAAAGATGCTGTCTCAGTTTCAAGGAATCTTTAACCTGTATTCAAGGTTGGTATGTTTGCACTGATGTCAATCTCTGTTTCTTTTTGGAGATAAGATTTGGCTTTATAATTTATTCTCAGTTTCCAAGTAAAGTGTAACAATTTCCAACTTATTAGTATTTTTCCTCTTATTTTTGATTTTACTCTGGGGAAGTAGAAAGGAAATGTTCCATGGGATCAAATAGACTGAGGCAAAGCACTTAATTTTGTGGCTTATTTTAAAATGAGACAATATTTTTTTAGACCAGTCATGTTTGGTTCTACTGTAGGAGTCTGGGCTATCCAGTCTCTGGTTCCTGGCCATCCAAGCAGTGTTGAGCATGGGCTTCCTCACATGGAGTGGGCCTCAAGTTAAGTCAGACATTGGTTGGTCTCCAATTAGTGGGAGTTAGCAGAACTAACTAGTTCTGTTCCACCATTGCCTCAGCACATCTTGCAAGCAGGAGAGATTGTAGATCAAAGGTTTTGTGGCTGGGTTGGTGTCCATGTTTCTCAGGAGCCTTCCAAGTACCTTCCTGCACAAAAGATTAGAACATAGGGTGAAGACTCCCTTCAGGCACCAGTTCGACTTCTCCACATCCAGTGATCTGTATGGATGTTGCCCTCCAATGGGGACCTACTGTCAGTTTGCAGAGAGAAACCATATTGGCCTTGCTGGGTCTGAGTTTCCTCACTAAAGATGATTTTTTTTCTAGTTCCACCCATTTGTCTGCAAATTTCATTCCAACAATGTTTTTAACAGTTGGGTAATACTCCATTGTGTAAATGTACCCACATTTTCTTTATCCATTTTTCAGTTAAGAGACATCTAGGCTGTTTTCAAATTCTGGCTATTACGAATAAAGCTGCAATGAACATAGTTGAGCAACTGTCCTTCTGATATACTGGAGTGCCCTTTGGGTATATGCTGTGGCTAGGTCTCGAGATAGATTGATTCCCTATTTTCTGAAAATTTGCCATATTGATTTCCAAAGTGGCTGTACAAGTTTTCACTCCCACCAGCAATGGAAGAGGGTTCCCCTTGCTCCACATCCTCACCAGCATGGACTGTCACTTGTGTTATTGATCTTAGCCATTCTTACAGCTATAAGATGGAATCTCACAGTAGTTTTGATTTGCATTTCCCTGATGGTTAAGGATGCTGAACATTTCTTTAAGTGTTTCTCCGCCATTTGCCATTTCGCTATTGAGATTTCTCTGCTTAGATCTGTATCCCATTTTTAATTGGATTATTTGATGTTTTTATGATACCTAGACTCTTGAATTATTTATATGTTTTGGATAATAACAATTTCTCGGATGTGGAGCTGGTGAAAATTTTTTCTCTGCCGATTTTTCCTATTGACAGTATCCTTTGCCTTACAAAATCTTTTCAGTTTCATGAGGCCCCATTTATTAATTGTTAATCTTAGTGGTTTTGGTGCTCTGGTCACAAAGGTGTCCCCTGTGCCAACGTGTTCAAGGCTATGTCAGGTTGCTTCTTAGGTCTATTTGCTTGGAATATCTTTTTTCAATTTTGCCCTGAGGAACTGTCTATCCTTGATGTTGAGGTGTGTTTCTTGAATGCAGCAGGAAGATAGATCCTGCATTCACACCCAATTTTATTAGTCTGTATCTTTTTATTGGGGATTGATATCACTAAGATTGAGAGATATCGATAACCAATGTTGATTCCTATTAGTGTGTGGTGGTGATGGTGTGTGTATGCTTCCCTCTTTTGGTTTTGCTGGTGTGCACTTATTTACTTCCTGTGTTTTTATGGGTGTGGTTAATCCCCTTAGGTTGGAGTTGTCTTAGCATCTTCTGTAGGGCTGGATTTGTGAATAGATTTTATTTAAATTTGACTTTATCATGGAATTTCTAATTCTCCACCTTTTGAATGGAAGTTTTGTTGGGCATAGTAGTTTGTGCTGGTATCTATGGTCTCTTAGAGTTTGCAAGAACTCTGTCCAGGCCCTTCTGACTTTTACAGTCTCCATTGAGAAGTCCAGTGTAATTCTAATAGGTCTGTCTTTATATGTTATTTGGTTTTTTTTTTCCTTTGCAGCTTTTAATATTCTTTCTTTGTTCTGTACATTTAGTGTTTTGGTTATTATGTGGCAAGGGGACTTTCTTTTTTGGTCTAATGTATTTGGTGTTCTGTATGCTTTTCCTACCTTAATAAGCATCTTCTTCCTAAGTTTAGGAAACTTTTCTTCTATGGTTTTGTTGAAAATATATTCTGGACCTTTGGGCTGGGATTCTTCTCCTCCTCCATTCATATTATACTAGTTTTGGTCTTTTCACAGTGCCCCAGATTTCCAGGATGTTTTGTGTCAGGGATTTTTTTAGACTTAACATTTTCTTTGACTGATGTATCCATTTTTTTCTGTTACAGTGTTTCGCAACCTTAGGGTCAAGACCCCTTTAGGGTCAAATGATCCTTTCCCAGGGTCCCACATCAGGTGTTTAAATTACAGTTCATAGCAGTAGCAAAAATTACAGTTATGAAGCAAAAAAAATAATTTTATGGTTATGGGTCAACATGAGGAACTGTATTGAAGTGTCGCAGCATTAGGAAGGTTGAGACCCTCTGTTCTGTTGTATCTTCAGTGCTTGAAATCCACTCTTCAATCTCTTATACTCTGTTGGTAAAGCTTACCCCTCTCGTTTCTGTTTGAATTCCTAGATTTTCCATTTCCAGAATTTCCTCAGTTTGTGTTTTCTTTATTGCTTCTATTTCCATTTTTAGGTCTTGAACAGTTTTATTTCCTTCAACTGTTTGGGTTTTTGGGTTTTTTTTTTTTTGCTTTTATTTAAGGGACTTATTCATTTTGTCTAATTGTTTGTGTTTTCCTAGCTTTCTTTAAGGGATTTATCCATTTCCTCTTTAAAGACCTCTATCATCTTCATATAGGTGGTTTTATATGTATAGGTATACGGTCTTTTGCTTATACTTCAACTATACTGGAATATTCAGGACCTGCTATTGTAGGATAGCTGGCCTCTACTGGAGAAATATTGCCCTGGCTGTTGTTATTAATTGTGTTTTAACACTGGCATCTAGGCACTTGGGTTTGGAATAATTACAGGTCTAGGTGCTGCTTTCTGGGAGGTCAGGACAGAATGGTCTGTGGGATCCACGGAAGGCATGGATGGGGGGAGGTGCAGTTGGGGCAACAGAGAGAGCAGAGAAGGTCTGCGGGCAGCCTGCTTTGTCTTCCGGCAGGTATGACCTGTGGTGGAGCATGGGGTGGCCACTTAAACTGGGGGCTGGAACACAGCGATAAGTGGGGGAAGGGAGGGCAGGAGGGAGGTGGTCTGTGGGATCTACAGGAAGCACGGAGAAAGGGAAGGGAGACCGCAGCTGGGGTTCTGTTGCAGCCCTAGGGTCAAGCCTGCGGGGTTGAGTCTTCTGGGGGGAACAGAGAGCAGCCTGGAAGTTCTGAGGTTACAGAGATGAATGAGCACGTGTGGAAGCTTATGGCTTTGCGCTTAGGCATCTCCTAGGGATTCCAGAGGCGACAGCTGAGCATCATTGCCATTAAGGAGCTGAAACACAAGGAAGAAGAATCACATATCTGGGCTGCGTTTCCTCCTGGAGAGTCCCATGAAACTGGCGTGGCCGGTCGCTTGTGAAATCAGCACCAACCGTCTTTCTCTGACAGGTGACAAAAAATGCCAAAGTCAGCAACTTCCCCTGCGTGAGGGAGCTTTGCCTACAACCAGCAGTCTCACCCAAGTGTGAGGTTTCTTTTCCACATCAGCTTTTATGGCCCACCTGTGAGTCATTAAACCTGGAGACAGGGACTGGGAATGGCCGGATGTGTCACGGCATCTCGTGGATGAGTACGTGTGGTAAGGATAGGGGAGATTAAAAACCAAGCCCTGGATTGGGTTGGGGAGGGGACAACAGAACTCACGGATGGGAATGAGAACGAGCCAAGTCAAATAATAAATGTGAGGCATCATGAGCCACTATTTACAATCTATTCTCTTCTAAAGACCATGAAAACTTGGGATCAAAATGAAATGGCTAGAAAGGGAACAGATCCCAGAAGCAGAAGCAGAGGAAGGAGTCAGAGAGCCGGCTAAGCACTCAAGGACCCTGACGCGCCTCTTCCAGTGGTGTCTGTGGAGATGCTGCCTGGACTCCACAATACCTTTGCAGGGAAGCTGCCTTGCCAACTGCAGAACTTGTTTAAGCTTTTAATTGTTTTTATTTCACCACCAAAGACTGGGGAACGGGTGATGTGAGCAACGCTCATCCATCGATGGGAATGTAAAGTCCCGAGAGGACAGCTAACGAGTAGAACACGAGTAGACCCGAAGTTCTGATCCCTAGGTCTCACTTCTCTGTCTTCTGTAGGCTGTGACGCAGACACTGGTCACTCATCCCATACATACAGTCCTAGACGTGGGGCTCTCTCCCCTATACCCACAGAAGTGTTAATGAGAGCTGTTCTCTTTTTAATAGGATACTAGTCTCAGAAGGGGGCTGAGGTAGTCTTTTTCCCTAAACTTCATCTCCTAGGTTTGCATACATTTGACATTTCACCTCTAGCCTCCTAAACACTGGTCTGGCCCAGTCTCCTTTTGGCTTTTGGCTTCTCTGGGCTTGTCCTGGGCCCATATACTATGAGAGTGCGTGGCATACTCTTGGATTCCCCTGTACCCTGTTTTGCGGGATCTTACTGACCCCAATGGGCCCCATCTCCATCAACTGTCCCAGAGAGGCTGATCACGCCCGCTCAGGAACATCATGAAGATTTCAGAGCTGAAAGAAAAGTTCGGGGACATTTAGTTGGCTCCTTTAATTTTGCTAATGGAAAACAGGTCTAAGAAGGCCATGCTATTCACAGCAAGTTACAGAGTGAGACCAGAATTCTAATTCAGCACCCCCATTCTAAATATGGCCGTTTGGAATAAGTGTACCATTCCCATCTGCCCCCATTAAATTCAGATGGGTTTAAAGGAAGAGCGGCTTATGGACCGCCCACCAACTACATTTTAGGATGAGAAGAGAAGAAAGGACACACAGAAAGAGACACAAATCACAAATCCAAAAGACGCTCAGAGGCAACAAGGTGGGATGTTACCCTAAGAAGTTTCTAATGCGTCTGTAATCTCAGCACGGAGGAGGCAGGGCGGGAGGGTCATCACTGGGCATTTGCTCTTTTTCAACCAACCTGGACTAAAGAGCGAGGCTGCCCCTAGGACTATACAGCATGGGTGAATAACACAGGGCAGATAGGAGTGCTTCAGAAGGACCACAGATGCCGCCTCCAAGCAGAAGTCTGAATGCCGGGAAGGCTGCAAGGAGGCAGGGTCACCTCAACAGGCTGTCACCCACACCCATTCCAGTTCCCTTTTGGCTGACCTTTACCGGCTAGAAAATTTTAAATTTCCCCAGACTTCCTCTAAGCTGGAGGTGGTTAGGTGACTCTTCTGACCAGTGAGACCTGTGTAGGCTGATTCTAGGGATCTTTATACGGCTTCAACCTCTTCTTTCCCAGGAAGGCGTGGGAGGCCTAGAGATACACCACTGCTACTAAAAGGGACAAAGTGAGTACTTGGAAGGAGCCCAGATCCTGGATATAATCTAGCTTCGCATTGTTGAGCCCTGAAATTCTTGCTGAACAAGATAAATTAATCCCTATTTTGTTCAATCAGGGTAGCAGATTTTTTTTTTTTAAAATGCAGCTAAACCCAACCCTAATTGGTTCACAGACCTTGAAAAAGCCATAGGATTTCAACAAGTACAGGGAGGGAAAAAAATGGTATGAGCAAAGAAAAACTTCAGATGGGGACAATGCCAGTGTGCTCTTGGCAGAGCCAGGGGAACACAGAGGTTGATGGGAAGAAAGGCTGAGAAAGGCAGGCGGGGGTTTGTGACAAAAGGTGGGGAGTAACCTGATGAGGGCAAGTGAGATGGCCCTAAAGATGGCCTGATGACCGTAGATAGAGCCCCACAGCCCATATTGGGGGAAGGAGAGAAGCGGCTCTCCAAAGCAGGTGGCCCTAAACCAAGCCCATTTTGCCTGCTGTGTGGTATTGCAATCTCTGAAGAAGCCGTGAGTTTTGAAAAAGAGTTTACAAAGTGGCCAGGGAAATCCTCAGATTCAAATCTATCTCCTAACACCAGTCTTTGCAGTGTTTGCCGAATAAAGAAATGGGAGTGTCTGAGACATGACAAAACGTTGTTGGGAGTAAGGAAAACATCCGTGGTCTGCGCATGCGTAATTAACCTGCACCACATTTTGCAAGGTGCACGCTCAGGGCAGCAATGGCCGGAGTTTGATCTCAGAGTTTCTGACCTTCCGACGCCAACGATTACCCAGCAGGCGCCCGTGAAGACCCAAGAGATCAGTGGCTGTGACCTCCCCGAGCTAGACAAGGCTTTCTCCACATGCCCCCAAAGAACAGCTGCTACCAAGTGAGCAAGCGTCAAAGGCATCATCTACTGCACGGCTAGGGAAAGTGTAGAGCTTGTCTAAGGAAACAGCTCTTTGCTTGGCTGCCGTTCTCAAGACAGGGTCTTACAATGTAGCCTCAAAGTTTTGAATCTCCTGCCTTGTCTCCTGAGAACTCTGATCGCGAGCTTGCACCACCGTGTCCAACTGCTTTCAGTAACTTCTTCAATCGGTGATTGAAACATAGGAAGCAGGGGGCTTAGCCAAGTCTTCAAATTTAAAAAGAAAGAATGTGCCTTTTGGTTTTTAAACTTTAATTATGGAGGAAGAATGGTCCTAGCCCTCTACAAGAGGGAAAAAATATTAATTTCGTTATGGGGACTTGGCTTCCACAGGAAGAAGTGAGCTGGCTGCTCCTGGAAGCTGAGGGTAGCTCCTACACTCTTAACCCCAGGTGGCGAGGCCAGTGAGCCCTAGGTGAGTGAGCCCTAGGCGGGTGAGCCTGAGTCTCACAGCAGCCAGCAGCAGGTGGAGCAGCTGCTGTGAGCCTGGAGCCAGAGTGGGTGGCTTCACTCATTCTGATCTGTGGGTACACACATTACATCTCTGTTCGCATGGGCCACAGCAACCACAATACCGCAAGCTCGCTTGCATCCTGAAGGCCCAGCTTGCAGGGTGCCAATTTCCTCCCACTACCAATTACTAGGCTGATAAACCACAGTCACGGAGCCCAGCCCTCTGGCTTCTACAGAGAGTGCTCCTTTAACTCCAGCCCTACACAGGCCACACACATCATCCCCAAGAATGGCCAAAGATGGATGGGATAAGACAGATGTGTATGGAAATAACGCATATGTGGTCTGAGGTTATGGACAGGGCTGTAGAGAATGAAAGATAACTCAATCCCTGTTCCACAGCCACAAGGAAGACATCTTTGCATAGAAATACAGCGAAGAGCTAGCTATGTAGGACATACATTACACTGGACAATAAATTTCATCAAGACTTGATGTGATACATAGAGAAGGATATGCATAGATCATTATAAGTGTATTTATTATTTATGTATTGTATGTGTACTGGTGTCTGCCATACATATGCAAGCATAAGAAGTATACAGAAGAATATGCATAGATTATTTTACATGTATTTATTATCTATTTATTGTGTATGTACTTGTATGCACACACATGTGCAAGTATATGAAGTATGCAGTGGAATATGCATAGATTATTTTACATGTATTTATTATTTATCGTATATGTACCTGTGTGTATATACACACGCAGGTCAGAGGACGACTTGTCAGGGTTGTGTCTGTTCATCCATAATGTGGATTCAGGCTTGGCAGCGAGTGCCTTTATCTACTGAGCCATCTTTCTGGCCTTACACACGTGATTTTTTATATAGGCACATAAGCATTGCAGACTTGGGCATCTGCAAATCCTGAAGCGATTGGCCATGAACAAGCAGAGGCAGGTGTGTGTGCTTCTCTGATTTAGACATTGGAAACTCGGATGAAGGGTAAGAGTGCAACAAAAAAAGAAAAATTCTGCTGTCACCTTGCTGTGTGAGAAAACAAACAAACACAAACAAAACCATGCCTCGGCTTCAGCTCCACATTCCCTAAGTACTCACTTGGCCATTGAAAGGTTTAGACCAGAGAGACAAAAACCTCAGCCTCTTCAGAAGTGTTCTGCTTTCCTGGACAGTGGCACAGACCTGCAATCTCAGCACTTGGTAAGTAGAAGCAGGAGGGTAGTGAGTTCAAAGCTAGCTTAGGCTACTTGGTGAAACCCTATCCCCAAAGGGGAAGGCCATTGTTAGGTACTTAAGGGGTACAATGCCCTGTTTTTATACATTCTTACATTGTAGAATAATTCAAAATATTAACAAATTCATCATATCACATAATTGCCATTCCTTGTAACAAGAACATTGGAAATCTACTTTCAGCAATTTTGAAATATATGGCAACTTAGTAACAAAAGCCATCCTTCTGTACCACAGGTGATTATAGCTTATTTATCCAGTCCAACTAAAACTTGGAACCCTGAAAGAACATTCTGGTGTGACCTGTCCTGGGAGCCCACTTGGTGCTTCCAGGGTAAGAATCCTGTTGTCTCCAAGAAGAACCTCGGGACGTTTTACAGGATAGATGGGTGAGCTGCCTTGATTGTTTCACGCTAAGGGTTTTAGAAAAGAAGTGGCGATGTTCCCAGAGCCATACCACAGCAAAAATGAGCACCATGCTTAGCAACAAACAGCACATCACCAAAGCAAGTCGATGTGCCAAGCTCCAGGCAAGTCCCTTAGAGGAGAGAAAGGCTAAGTCAGTGCATTTCAAAACATCAGCTAGGGGCTGGAGAGATGGCTCAGCAGTTAAGAGCACTGACTGCTCTTCCAGAGGTCCTGAGTTCAATTCCCAGCAACCACGTGGTGGCTCACGACTATCTATAATGATATCTGGTGCCCTCTTCTGGCCTGCAGACATATATGCAGGGAGAACACTGTATACATAATAAATAAATAAATAAATCTTTTTTTTTTAAATCAGCTATTTTTTATAGACGTGGTTCTGTTAGATATTAGTAACATTCTATGAGAAAATGGGCATCTGATCAACACAAAACAAAACAAACACCTTAAGAAATGCTAAGTTTACAACCCATAGACCCAGAGAGGTTAGGCAGAGAGGAAGGGACTGGGGGATGCATGGATCTCTCTGGGATGGGGGGATTAGGATGGATTTTATAGATGGACTGGGGGCAGGAGGGCTGGGAATGGAAGGATTAAGTGGGGAAGAAAGGAGAAGGGAGATGGAATTGAAGGAGAGAATATAGGAAAAGACAGCTAGAATTAAAGGGCATTTGAGTGGTGGTATAGAAACTTCCTAAAATATATGAAGGTTATCCTGATGAAGTCTCAAATATAAGGGAGATGGAGTCCCAACCGGCCATCTTTTGTCACCAAATAAAGCTTCCAATATAGGACTGGGATCACATCCAATTGAGTTGTTGGCCAAAGGGGTCCCATGGAAATCACCAAATAATCCACAGTAATATATTGTATGGGAAAAATCTATTTTTAATAAAGGGGGAAAAGAAATGCTAAGATTTCTTTATATCTCCCTCTTTACCATGTAGACATTTAGCCTAGGCAAAACATTGAGAACGCTCTAATGAAGACATATGCTTAGCTTTATGTGACCTGGAATTTCTCAAAGTACTTATCATGGAACTGTTTTTAGAAAACACATATAAGCATAAGTAGAGTTTATGAAACACTGATTTCAACAAACTAGTTTTTACGTGGAGTTTTAACTTATAAACCTATGAAGGGCCACTCTAGGACCAAACAGGTAAGGAAGGGTAGATGGAAGGTTGAGGCCAAGAGTCAAAAGCTATCATGATTCTGGAGCCTTCTGACCAGAAGTCCTATAGACTTGAACACTCTCACTTTTACTCCAGCACCCTCAGGCCAGAAAGAAAAACTTGCATGCTTACAAGGTGAATCTGGCTCCAACAGCCTTTATGCATGTCTTCTGAAGTCTACTGCCGCCTGACAAATACACGACAATTTTACACCGTTACAGAATTGTATTGACACAATACGAGAAATTTCAGGCACTTAAATGTTCAAATGACAAATCCTTACATGGGAGCTCAGAAAAATATGCTGTTGTTCCTCAGATAGCTTCCGGTACCCTGGCAGCTTGTTTGCAAACTCCAATTTTCATCTGGAGACAGAAGAGCCAAAACCAAAAGTCATATGATGTCACAGCCAGGGCACATCAAGGTTCTCAGCATGTGATTCTTGGAGTAGCAAGATCATAGACATAATTATCCACCAAGGGAGAACTGCCCGAGAACAGCACATCTCTGCAACAGAATACCAGAACCCCAGACTGGGATGGAACTTAGTAGAGACCTTTCACAGTGATGCCCTGCATGGAGAAAACAAAGCAAAAAAGGATAGGGGTAAGGGGAGAAGAAGACACCCAAGAAAGCACAAATAAAAGACAAAAGAGAATTTGCAGAAAAATACCTACTCATAGTCACAGTCTCGGCGTCAGGATGACAAAAGCTGAGGGAAGAGCCAGCAGTGGGCTGAGAAAGAAGAAAAGAGAGGGTTAGGCAGTAAGACCGCAGGACCGGGCAGCCGGCCGTTATGGAGGGACTAGTAGAAGTTATGAATAACTTCGGCGGCACGTGAGACACCAGAGTGGTTAAGTAGCACAGAGCATGCAGGGGACAGAACCCAAAGATGAGGATGACGATGAGCTCAGGTTTAGACTTGCTAGGTTTGAGGGATCTTCAGCTCTTAGCAGAGGTGACCTACAGAAGTGTGAGCACAGAATTTATAATGATACATAGTCCGTTACCATCCACTGCAAACTACTAGATCCTCTCTGTGCTGGACGGAGTTGAGGCAGGAGAGAAAGGCTGGGAGAACCGTGGTGACATGGGAAGGACATCTGGAAAAAGAAATGAGGCCTTTCATTTCGGGGTGTGGTGAGAAAGGACAGGGATGCAAGAGCCCCCAACTCTGCTTCATACTTGCTTGGCCCGACATTCTTTCTTCAGCAAAGCCATGAATCCTGGTTTTGTGTTAATGGTGGTCCCTATAAGGAAAGGAAACTCTCTGGATGGGTGCAGGGGACAGGATAGACTGGGCCTCCACCCCTATCTATTCCTATTAGTAGTTAATACAGCAGGCCTGAGATTGCTGTCCTTAGAACGGCTTAGCTGTGAAAGGAAGACCCATGGCTGCCACCTGGAAACTTGCCTGTATGGAGACACACAGGTGAACAGTGCTGTACACCTGTATGAATGTGGCTTATGCTAGGTACCAGCTTTCCTTCTAGAATGTGAGAAATCTGAAGCCTGCCAAGGAGAAAGCATCTCCGTAACTAGCCTGATAATGTATACTGCGTACCGAGACTCCAATGAGTGTCCCTGGGAGGAACCATCTGTCACAAGCTGTCATGATTTATTGTTTAAGAAATGAGCCACGTCTTTATGGGCTTCGGCTAAAAGAGAATCCTCGGAGGTCAGTTCCTGGCTGTCTTTAGACTTTGCTTCCCCTCACTGCTTGGGTTCCCCTTTCTTGATGTCTCATTGGGTCCATTAACTGGGATAAACCTTTGCCTCCAGCTAAATTGTTATTATATTCTGTGTCCTGGGTCGATCTAGCGAATTACAAACCCAAAGAATGAACTTGGGGACATCCCTTCTCTCAGATGGAGGTGAGGTGAGAGAGAGACTCGGACACTGATCCTGCACGGCTTCCCTGCTCTTTGCTGGTCATCCAAATCTTCCCACTATGGCCCCAAATGAAGATATAACTTGGAATGTTTGAGAAAAGCCCGGAGCATCTTATGCGAAGGGGGTTGTGTAAGAGAGGTGTGATCCCACAGCTCCCATGGCCTGTGACTGAGCCCTGGGAGCTCTGCTGCATGCCTCGACCTGTGCGGCTCAGCTCTGGGGCTTGGACAAGATGCTGTGCGATGATTCTGTGGCCTGTAAGTGCCTATTAAATCTGACAGTCTGCGACTCTGTGGCTGCTCCAGGTTGGACTAGCTTGGGATTCTCCTGAGAGCCATCCCAGAGGAGGACACAAAGGCGGATGGTCACAAAGCCTATAAAAGGAGGCACAAAGAGAACCTTCCACCCCTGGCCTGCATCCAGCGCAGCCCCATCACCATGTGACGAGTGGAGAATGACGTGACATGCTGGGGACTTTTGATCCTTATTATCCCTGTGCTGTCCAGGTCCAGCATCTGCTCCTTCTCCCAGCCAGGCCCTGGCTCCAGGGGTCTCAGTCATGAAGGCGTGTCAGGGAGGAGCTGCCAGACAAGCGGTGCTTCCTGTGCTGGCACTTCAGACAATGCCAAGGATGCCACCCTGAGAATGAGGAGGTACGGTGGCCTTTTTATGTCACGGGCTTTTTGTTTTTGCTGCCACGCCTTATATTATATTATCATGAGCTGGGGTAACGACACCGCTCGGCAAACCCTTCATTGTCCACCCCATCCCTCACGAGACTGCCTTCCTTCCCTTGGTTGGCATTAGCCACAGTATTTGTACCTTTTATTAGCTCCAGAATATTCTTCAGTCCTCCTGGGAAAACCTCACATCACCAGAATTAATGCCAGCCACCCGATTCTGCTACAAAGGGGAGCACTTTGGGTTAAGGAAGCATGGTTTCCTTCCAGTGCAGAAAAATGTGGGCTGCTGTTTCCCACATTGCCAGAAACCACCTAGGTCTAAGCTTTCCCTAGAATCTGGGTCTCTTAGAAGTTTACTAAAAACTTTCTATTTTTTTTTCCTGTTTCGCCTCCATTCTATTTCCATTTAAACTAGAATCATGGTTCCATCCCTCTGAAGAGCAATCATGGTTCTAAACCATTATGGTCCAGAAAGACCTGGAATGTACTATGTAACCCAGGATGTCCTCACACTCACAGCAATCCCTCCCCACTCTGCCTCCCAAGATTACAAGCAAAAGCCACTTCTGGCTATACTCTGACTCTGAATCAAACTGAGGCCATGTTTGTTTGTTTTTAAAATTTATTTGTTTTTCTTTAATTGATTGAGAATTTCATATACGCATGTACTGTGTTTTGACCAAGTCTACCCCGTTCCCTCCCCTTCAAGTCCCCCCCCCCTTACCATCACCATCCCTACCATGTGAATTCTCTCTCTTTTTATAAAACTCACCAAGTCCACATACTGCAGCCAGTATGGACAGGGGTGTAAAGCCATCTCCTGAAGAAAGGGTAGCCCCTCTGGATGGAGCCAGATCCCTGAAGAAAACACTGTCCCTCCCTCAGCAGCCATCAATGGCCAACAACTGGAAGCCGCCTTAATTATTATTTCTACATAACCTTAGAAAGATCAGTTAATAATCTGTCTGAAAGTCATTTTCTTACCCATAAGATGGAGTCCTCAGAGGAGGAAATACAACTTTTGTTTGCCACACTGGGTGGGCCTCAAGCCTTCTACATAGCAAATCCTGTAGAAAAGGTGTTTTGAGCCTTCAGTTCTGTTTCTGAAGCTCAGCTTTTGGAAGTTCCAGAGCACTGAGTACTGCTTTTTTTTTTCTTTTTTTTTTTTTTCAGTTTCTCTGTCTTGTATTTTATTGACTTGTTTTTGTTTCATTTCCCATGAGCTGTTACTGTGGGCTTACTGACCTGTACTACAACCATCCTTCAATACTTCCCCCTTACCCATCCTTTCTCATTCATTAAAAAAAACTGTTTTCTTTTGCCAGGTGGTGGTGGTGCACGCCTTTAATCCCAGCACTCCGGAGGCAGAGGCAAGTGAATCTCTGTGAGTTTGAGGGCAGCTTGGTCTACAAGAGCTAGTTCCAGGACAGGCTCCAAAGCTACCGAGAAACCCTGTCTCAAAACCAAACCAAAACAACAACAATAACAAACAAAAAACCTTTTTTCTTTCTTTTAGATAGTCTTAGTTAGGCCAGGGTGGCTTTGAACTTCCCAGCGATGCAATCAAGGATGACTTTAGACTTCTGACCCAGCTGTCTCTATCACCAAGGTTTGAAGACCAGCATCATGAATTCCCATGCTCAAATGGCATGTGCTGGAGACTGAGCCCAGTGCTTCCTGTGTGACAGGCGAGCACTCTACCTTCTAAACTGCATCCTCGGCCCCTCATGCATCCTTCACATCTCTTCAGGCCACCAGCTCACATCCACAGTGAGATTTACAGATCACAGACATCATTCTCATGTCAGAAAAGGCACCTTAACTTTTTGTTTCTGTGGGTGAGTCACTGGCATTTAAAGATTAACCAAAGGTTCTATGAGAAGGTTGTTTTCTGACTTAGTTCTAAGTTTTTAATACATGTAAAGGAGGCTCTAAAGTCAACTGAAATCAATCTATAGAACCACTTTTCTTTTTTCCATAAGCCACGTGCATACTAAATGTTTCTTCCCCTGAATTTCTTTCTGTCCAGGTTCCACCCCTTCTGCTAGAATAGCAATGATGCACTATTTACTCGTGTGATTTTCCAAGATCCGCAAGGGGGAGATACGCATGGAAACCCTACCGCAAATCTAAACACAAAAGCTCCAAGGTGAGGCAAAATGCGGGCTCTAAATGTTAGATTCAGAAATCTGTCCGGGTTGGCCCTCAGAGAAATGCAAATGCAGACCATAAGGAAACATCCATTCGCACTCCCTGGGATGCTGATCATCAGAAGGACAGATGGGGAAGTTGACAAGCTTGTGGAAAAACTGCAGGCGGACACGAAAAGCTGTGTAACCACTTTGGAAAACAGGCTGGTGGCTCCCTGAAATGTTAAACACAGTGTAGCCACATGATGTGTTAATTTCACTCCTAGGTAGATACCAGATGAAAACGTCCACTGCAACCTGCACATGAATATTCATGCTGGCACTGTTCAAGACAGAGAGGAGAAGCAGTCCAGGCAACCATGAGAGGATCAGCAGGTAAGTAAAACTGATCTAGTCATATAATGTGATATTATTTGTAAATGGAAATGATAAAAGAAGCATGGGGCAGTAAAAACATCAAGCTAAATGAACGAAGCCAATTACAGATGTACTATACTGCTCTTTTCATATGAAATTTTCAGACTGGACAAATTGATAGAGACCCAAAATAAATTAGTGGTTGCTTAGGTCTGAGAGTGTCGGGGAGAAATGGAGGTGACTACTAATGAGAATGTCCTAAAGTTATTCGTGACAGTTGCTGAGCTCTGAATCCTAAAAAGCACGGAACTGTATACTTTTCTCCATGATTTGTTGATATATAACTTGTATCTCCATACAACTTTTATATTAAAGTAAAAAGAGCAGTACAGGATCTCATCTGCATAGTAAGACAGTTCTGGTTTCACTTCTGTGTCTGTGATATAATATCTTGACAATAAACAACCTAGCAAAGAGAGTGTTTACAAGTTAGAGCCCAGTATTGAGGAGAAGGTTGTGGAAAAGCACAGTCACATCAGGTCCACAGTCAAGAGCAAAGACAAATGAAACACATCCATGCTGCCTGCTTGCCTGCTCTCTTCTGGCTTTGTCCTGCCTGGGGGATGGTACCACCCACAGTGGACTGGGTCTTTCCATAGCTGCTAATAATCAAGACAATTCCTTACAGACACGTCCACAGGCCAACCTGATCTAGATGATCCCTCATTTGGGCTCACAGGTAATTCTAGGTGGTAGCAAGTTAGCATTTAAAACTAACAATAGGGAGCTATAGAAATGACTCAGAGGTTAAGAGCCCTAACTGGTCTTACTAGAGGCCCTGAGTTCAATTCCCAGCAACCACATGGTGGCTTAAAACCATCTACAATAAGATCTGGTGCTCTTCTGATCTGCAGGGATGGGTGCAGGCAGAAAACTGCACATAATAAATAAATAAGAAAAGAAAAAGAAAAAAACTGCACTCAGGAGGCAGAGGCAGGCGGATCTCTGTGAGTTCGAGACCAGCCTGGTCTACAGAGCTAGTTCCAGGACAGGCTCCAAAGCCACAGAGAAACCCTGTCTCGAAAAACCAAAAAAAAAAAAAAAAAAAGAAAGAAAGAAAGAAAAAAATTAACAATAACTAAGATCAAAGGTCGTTGGGCAGTGGTGGTACACACCTTTAATCCTAGCACTTGGGAGGCAGAGACCAATCTGGTGTACAGAGAGTTCCAAGACAGCCAGTGCTACACTAAGAAACCCTGTCTTGAAAAACCAGAAAAAAAAAGAAAAAAAGAAAAGAAAAAAATCAACAACAAAGACCAAAAAATAGTGTGAATAACTGAAAGCCCCCTGGGTGGGGGGTGGATGACCCCTACACCTGTGTGAAACTATAGATAACACACACAAAAAAATCTCTAGAAAAATCAAAACCTTCCGCTACAGATAAAGCAGATTATAAATATATTTTTGTCAACTCTCTGTTGCTTATGTTTTATATTTGCTTTGGGGCTGGGAATATAGTGCAGTGTAGAACATTCACCGAGCACACACAAAGCCCTGGGCTTTGTTCCCAGCGCTGCATCAACTGCTCAGGAAGGTGCACTCCTATAATTCCAACAGTCCCGTGGGGACAAGAACATTAGACATTTACGTTCATCCTCAGCCATAGAGCAAGTTTAAGACCAGTCTGAGATACATGAACCCTATTTCAACTAATTCATTAATTTTTTAGTAATTAAACTGAAACCCTGTTTATTGATTTGTATATGTGTGTGGGCACACGTGACAGAGGACAGGTTTGGGAGCTGGTTCTCTCTTTCCATCATGCAGATTCTGGAGATCAAACTCAGGCCTCTCAAGCACGGCAGCCATCTTGTCAGGCCTGTGTTGCTCCTACGTCAGCAGCCTTCACAGCAAATGCCAATTGTGTTAGGATTTTCAGGTGGCAGGAGGCTTCCACCAGACTGGAGTAGGGACCCCCTTTTCCTCCCTACGTTCTCATAGTTTCCCTGTCTTTCCTTAGGATGAAGGAACAGCTTCTGCAGAAATAGCTCCCCGAATTTATAAGGAATTTGTAAGCAGCGTTGGGACCACTGTGTAGAATGGGAGGTCAATGCTACTGCTGGAGAGGCCCAGGCTGGGCGGGTTCTCCATTGCAGGAGAAGCCCTAGGCCAGCTGCTGTGGTGGTTCTTACCTGTAACCTCAGTACTCACGGTGCAGAGGTAGGAGCAACCCCGGCTACGTAGCGGGTGTTGCTCAGGGCCTGAGCAGCCCCTGTACAGGAAATGACAAGCCTGTCTGTAAGTCTCTAAGTCCCCATCAGACTCGCTAGGTACCTGGATCCCATCAGAATGGCAGATGCCACGCTTACAGTCTCACTTCCGCAAGGAAGTTTATAGGCTCAGGCTGCGAGACTCTGGGCCATCAGGAGGACTGCTGGAGGCATACCTCCCACCTGTATAAGTAACTAAATTAATTAATTAGAGGTGCGTCTTTCCCCCCACATCCTCAGGGTCACATTCCTTCCCTAGATTTTCCTCCTTCCCTCAGGAATTAGGGATTGCTTGGTTGCAGGCCTGTGCTGACTACTTGTGAGATTCACGGCATGAGATGCCCCCCTTCCTCGGAGACATAGAAAAAGGGACCCACACTCTGTCTTGTGTGTGGTCCTAAGCGCTCATCACAGCCCCTGCCACACCGATGCCTGCCTGTTCACGGTGTTCGTTGCTCTTCTAATAATCTCTTATCCAAAAGGATAATCCGTCCTTGTGTCCCTCCTGAATCTCAAACCAGAAACTTTTCAGTGAGTTTGAAGCCAGCCTGGGCTACACAGCAGGACCCTGTCTGTTAGAGCCAAAAAAAAAAAAAAAAAAAAAAAGCTGCAGTTCTAGTTAAAACTATGGCAACAGCAGTCCACAAACCAAGACATCACATCTAGCTGTCACATCGGGGTGGAAGACAGATCTGGGAAGCCACTGCACTGATGACTTGACTCCTCGCATTGGTTTGGAATCTCAAGCAAAGAAGATGCCCTAGACTCCCACAATCCAGTCCTGGCTGTGTGATCTACATTTCCAAGTAAGCCCCCAAGGGACAAGGTGGGCCCCTATGAGCTGTGACAAGTTGCCACCGAGGCATTTTTTTATTTGAGTAAGGGCTTACCGTCACTGACTAAACACTGAGTGTCTGATTTCTGCTGATCTGGAGCCTCGCAGGGGTGTTGGCTCCTCAGCTCTCTTCATTGGGAAAAACATAAAAGTGTATCTCTCTAAGACAATACACAAAAATAATCCCAAACAATCCACCTTCTGGCAGTTGCATCTACTGAAACAGTCATAAAATATATCAAGATGCATGTAAAATAATAGTCATTAGCACGGTACGATTGGCCAACAGTAGAACACTGTGGTTGTAACAATAGTCACTGTGGGTTGATGACACGTGTCTACTCCTCTTGAGGCTTGTCATTTGTTGAGGCAACAATCCTAAGGGATGAGCATTGCTTCATTTCACAGACAGGGAAGCAGTGTCATGGAGAGGTTCTGCTACTAGCCAAGGTTTCATACTTGGGTTTCAACTTTGGACATCCATCTACCAAGCTAACTGGTACTCTATTGCTTCAGTATGCATGTCCATTATCCATTCTTTCATGCAAACAATATTTACTGAGCATAATCATGCTCTAGGAAGGCATTGTGCTAAGCACCAGATGGACAATTAACAGAAAAGGCAAGGTCCCTACCCTCACTGACATTACAGCTTAATGGAGGACACACAAAATGCAGAATGTGAACTGTGGTGAGAACAAGAAGGGAGTTAACAGTGCTTTCCTCGCAAGGCAGAAAGATAGGGTCAGACACGCATGACCGCGAGCTCTAAGAAAACCAGCTCAGGGGCCCAGCAACCAAGACCACTCAAAAGTGGACCAGCTCTCCTCCAATAAACAAAACACAGGCAGTCAAAACTAGATCCATTCCTTCCAGGGACTTCTTTTCCCTCCTGTAAAGAAAAACCCTAGGAGCTGGAGACCAGGGCTTGCTGGAACCACTCCTTGTCTTTGGCAGGTATTGCATGCTCACTTATAGTAATTCCATCTTTTCACTGTTACCACTCTGTGTCTGTTCAGTTCTTTGTTGAAGACACAAAACAAACAAACAAAAACAAACAAGCCTTGGCCATGGTGTCACAGGATATCCCTGAGACTCCCACCTATAATTTCAGAGACCAGTGAATAGATCACATGATGAAAACCAGGTTTAAAGGAAGGATAAGATCCCAACAGCCCAGATTTCATGGAGGAACTGGTTGAAGCAGAAGCCCCTCTCCCTTTGCGCTCTCTCTCTCTGTCTCTGTCTCTGTCTCTCTCTCTCTGTCTCTCTCTCTCTCTCTGTGTGTGTGTGTGTGTGTGTGTGTGTGTGTGTAAAACAGGGAAGGGAACCATTTGACAATGACCCTGTTGCAGCAGAGAGTATGCGGTAATATCACATCAATCACTACAAGCGCCTTTTAAACTCTTGATCTGATAGGGAATTAGTAACTGAATGGTGCATACTTCCCAGCCCAAGAAACAGGACTCAAGGCTACTTTTACAAGGATGCAATTTATCGAACCAGCTTCTATTGGATTATTAGCCCTAAACTCGAGATCCTTTATGCGTTTTTGACTTCTTTTTCTTCTACCTATGGCTACATACATTCTGTGCCAATGCTTTAAGCTGCTAGGCAGTAATGGCTAAAATGAGAAGGGAGAGAAGGGAAGAGGGCTGCAGGCCAGACATCCACACAGGAATACTGACCAGCCTGCATGTAGACTCACCAGGACTTAGACAAGCCTGTCCTGTTGTTCTTTCTCTTGGGTGTACAGGGTCCCCTCTTCCCCCATCACACACCAGAACAGCTATTATCCTCTAGTGTGGGAAAGAAGCCAGTGTGCAGAGGAGTCTGGGAGGAGTCTGTTTCTTCAGAGACTGATGGGCTGATTAGAGTTTCAATACTGTGGAGAGACTGGAGTTTTATAGGTTCAAGCTAATCGCTTTATCCCGGGCTAGTTCTAGCCTTCCGGAACAGCCATTCCCTGTCCTTCTCTGTATCTGAACTAACACCTCATGATAATAAATAAAAATCTCTTAGAGGCTTCTAACTTAACAGAAAACTAGCTTCCATCAATCAATCCAAGAGCTAAGAATGTCATCAGATCGCATCATGGGCCTATAGAAAAGCTTCCCCCATCCTAATGCCTCTGCCTCTCTGGTGTACCCACCAATGTATTTTAAACTTGCCTTGATTTACGACTTTATGTATCTTTTAGAACTATAAAAACACTGTGAAAACTGCTTCCATGTTGGAACACGGGATGTTTGGGGTTCTCAGGCCGTGACCACTCATAATGACTCCAGAATAAACGGTCTCGTACTCTCTTTGAGATGAGTAGAAGGTCTATGTAAGACCATACAGACTGCATGGCACATGCTTTGTGGGCCCTTTTTTCTCTCTCTAGCCTGCTTCTATTGCTGGGGGTGCTTTTATTCCTTTCCTAATATGCTATCTATTTCTATCTTTCCTAATATGCTATCTATATCTATTCCATGACTAATTCAAAAGGCACGATTTTTTTCCCTCCACCCCTCCTCCCAGAGGCTGCTGGGATTTTTCAATTAACCTGTATTATGTTTTTCTCTTAAACTCGGATGAAATTGTCCTTGAATTTTCTTCTGAGTTTGTTTCTATATTATTTTATTAGTGAGACTAGGAACCCTCAAAGGAATTCAGTTTCCTTGGTAACACTGATTTTAGTGAAACCTATATATGCCATCCATCCCTTTTGCCACCTCCTAGTCAGAGGATCCTGAATCTTGGGAGGGTAGAGGGTTGGGCTGGCCTGGAGTCCAAGCCTCTGGCAAATGGGAGGAAAGGAAGAACATGCACAGACCAGTTCCTGGGTTGGGGCTTGCTTAATATTCTCTCCACGGAAATAACACCGTTGGATGTACATCCCTGTGAATGGGATGGATCTCTTTTGGTCTAGAGGGAGGCCACTTCTGTGACCAAACCTTCAAACACACTCTCTTCCAGTAAGGAGAGACAAAGGCACAAACACAAAGACTGTTACCTGACTTAGGGTCTCAGCCTATGACCCAACAAACAAGGTTAATAAGGTTAATCCAGTCATCCTTGACAAGCAAATTAAAATAGTCAAATTAATAGTGAAAAAGAGAAAGGGGGAATTGACTCAATGTGACCACTCTGGGAAGAGGAACAGAGTCTCCCTGCTCCAAGTCCGTCTTAGGAATCCTGAAGTGAGGTTAAGGCTCAGGTAGAGGGCCAGAGTTACACATTTCTGCATAGTCCTGGTCAAGGTTTGATCCCATCCACCATTGAACAATTGTTGCCTCTCCTGTAAAAGAGGTGGAACAGTTGTAAATCTCTTCCCAGAGGGAAAGTCTCCCCTTGGCTGGCTCAGGCTCTAGGCTTTGTCTTTTCTCAGCAAGAGATTCCTGGGGCAGTCCAGCTTCTCGGAGGAGACTAGGTAGGACATTGTATGTCAGCAAATTGAAGACAGAATATCTTCATCTCTGTCAGGCGGATTACAAAGGCATGGACAGATCGGCACAGGGTCTGGCTGCCTCTCAGTGTTAGACCCAGTCCTGTTTCCAGCCATCGGCACTAGGAAGCAAGTCCCCCAGACTCAGTTTTCACTCATTCTGTGAGCTCTCAGCAGGTGCAAGAACTCAAGTATCTCAAATAGACTGAACGCCTTTTCAATAAGGGGCAATGTATAGAAACAAATATAACAGGGCAGGAAAGTATACGCCTACAGAAAGGCCAGATTCTCTGTTAAATTTTATAAATATAACCATATAAAAGTCAATCAAAAATTTACCATGAATGGTGAAAGAACTAAAAAGACATATTAAGTGCAATCTAAGTATTGAACTATATGGGATTTTTCCTCTACTTTTATATATTTCCCAAATCTATCATTATAGACTACATTTGGGTTGGTAAGGTAACAAATTCAGTGTTAACTTGCTAACTCATTACTTCAGTAGCTAGTTATTGAGCACTATTGCCCATGCAGTTCTAGGCACAGCAGTGATTGTGTTCTGCATGCCAACGTCCAGGAAGGCTCACTCAGCTGAGGCAAAGGGAGAGTGGAGAACCCAGTTAGAATCATGAAGGACAAACACATTTGCACAGTGGAAGAGGGCTTCCCTTGCTCCACATCCTCTCCAGCATGAGCTGTCTTTGTGTTTTTATTCTGACGAGTGTAAGATGGAATCTCAGGGTCCTTTTGATTTGCAATTGCCTGATGGCTAAGGATGTTTCTCGGCCATTTGAGATTCTTCTGTTGAGAATTCTGTTGAGAATTCTGTACCTCATTTTAAAAAAAAAAAAAATTGGGATAAACAACCAGGGAGGTTGCATGGGACTGATCTAGGCCCTCTACATATATGTGACAGTTGTGTAGCTTGGTCTTCTTGTGGGACTCCTAACAGTGGGAACAGGGGCTGTCTCTGACTCTTCTACTGGCTTTTGGGACCCTACTCCTCATATGGGCTCACCTTGCCCAGCCTTAATACAAGGGGAGATGCTTAGTCTTACTGCTACTTGGTGTGCTGTGTTTTGTTGATACCCATGGGAGGCCTGCCCTTTACTGAATAGAATCAGAGGAAGAGTAGATGGGGGAGTACGGGGCGGGGGAAGGACTGGAAGTAGAGGAGAGAGGGGAAACTGTGGCTGGAATGTAAAGCAGATAAATAAATACATTTATTTACAAAAAGAATCATGATGTCCTATTAAGCAGGAGAGGTTATGGATATTATTCTACATGGGATTAAATAAAACACTAAGAAAAAGCTAAATACATTTTCATGGAAGATAGCAGGAAAATTCCTAAATTCATGGTTTCTGCTGATATGGAAATATCAGGGTATCTTAAAAAAAATACAGGGGCTCCCTGTGTAGCCATGTAGTGGTCTACTGAACTATAGTTATGCCATTTCATGAGAGAATTCCTAAGAATACGTTAAGTACTAAAACTACCTTGGGTAAAACTGGTCTCTGGTCACTTAGATCAGCCATAAATTTGCCATAAATTCTTAAGGTAAAGTAGTCTCTGGACAACCATAAATTTCTATACAATGTGGCCCTTGCCTCATGGTTATGAGAACAGCCTGACTGCTGTCCCTCTGCTTCTGTAAACAACGCTTGCTTGCTATAGATGTCCCGAGCTGTCTTTCCATATACAGCACAGTTGTGGTCCTTGCTTTTAAAAACTCAACAGACTGGAGGTCAAGGCTGCTTCCCCCTACTCTGCTTGGGACAGCCCAATTGGAGGCAAAATAAAGACCCATTTGACTTATTCAGGCATCAAAGGAGTTTTCTCTTCAAATACCCCATATTAGCCACGGCTAGTCTAGAACTCTTTGTAGAGATCAGAATTGTCTTGAACTCACAGGGATCCTCCTTCCTCTGCCTCTTCAGCGTTGGGAGTAAAGGCGTGCACCTATATGCTTTGTAGGGAGTTTTTGAGTGTGAAATGAACAGACCACAAAGGATGAATTCTAGAGAGAAGTTCATTCTATAGTAATAGCTTAAAAGAAACAGTGAGATAGCAAGAGGGGTTCCAGGAAACAGGCTTGAAATGTTACACCGAGGCATTTAAAGAGGATTTTTGGCAAAACTGGGGTGAAGTATGGGAGGCGGATGAGCTGTTCAGACCAATTTTCCAATCAGGAGTTTGGGTGCCGCCTCTCCATTTCATCCATACGGAGGGTTTTCAGAGGTACTCATCTAGAGGGGTAACAGATGCAGACTCTTCTGACATCTTGGCTTTGCTGCTTTGGGGGTCCCTGCTCTTCCCAACCAGCTTCTAACTCCTGGTCTCATCATCTTTCCTTCCTGCACTGAAGACAAGCCTAAACTCACTTAGGGACCAGTCTTGGGATCAGAGCCCCAAACATTCCTAGCACTTCTGTCCCGCAGATAGGATCAAGGTCCCAGCCCTAAGCTTTCTGTTCCGTCTCTGTCTCTTGTCTCATTATTCCCACCTCTGAAGAGTTAAAGTCATAAATTACCATTTAAGAAATTGGAGCAATGACCAAATATGGCTTCTTTCTCTGCAGGTCGGAGTCACTGGGTGCGGCAGTCGTGGTACCCCTCCAGTGTATCTATCTGACTATCTAGGGAACATTTAAGATTATATCAGTGGCACCATTAGCAATACAACCAAGTGGGGGGGGGGGGGGCTTGGCTGATCCCTAGATAGAGCCATGAGGGAGAAGTAAGAGTTATTGGCATTACAAGCCCAAGGCAGGGAACCAGAGAGGGCTAGAGCTTTTAAAATGTCTGAGTTAGGGTCCTCCAGAACCCCCTGTTAGGCTCACAAGAGCATCTATCCATTGGACTCCTCCTTGTGGGTTTTTTTTTTCTCTTGGCGTCCAAAGCTTGACCAGGGAGTGATGAACCCAGGGTGTTAGGCAATTTGGTAGCTGGTGGAGGCTAGAATCTCAGTGTAAGTTCCCTCCAGGGTGGCTTCTGGGAGGGAGAACAGATTTCACTAGTGTTCGATTTTTCGGATAAAGCAATAGTGAGCATGTCTCCCTCAGCTGTAGGTCCTGGGGAGACGCTGCGACACTGCAATTGAGCCAAAGTCGCGATGTCCTATATCTCTGGACTGCATAGGTTCAGAATTATTGACCTGCAGCCTAATAACAGAGCATAGTCCAGGTAGGCTCTTTCCTCCCCATTTGACTACACCCACCCCTCCAGTAGTGCTGGGTGACTACGGAAATACTAGGAAGGGCTGGATTGAGAACTTTGCTTTTAAATGTTAAAAAAAAAAAAAAGTTGACTGTGGTGACTAATGCCTGTAACCTCAGCACTCAAGAAGCTGACACAGGAGGATTGCTGTAAGTATGAAGCCAACCATCAGCTAATGGAGGGAGTTCCAGGCCAGCCTGCTTAACTCTTCTGGAAGGAGCAAAGACACTGGAAAGTAACACATGATCTTTTCTTTATCTCTCCAACTACTGAAATAATGTTCTAAAAAAATTGAAATGTGCACCCCCCCATCCACACACACCAGCATGCTGGGGAAAGGGAAAGACTGAACTTGGTGCCAGCCAGAGAAGGATTTGTCTAGCAGGAAGAAATGTCACAGTTCCGACCACCTTGCTGGAGAGACTGCAGCCTAGACAATGATGGGCCAAGGATGAACAGTTATGGATACTTTCTTCCCAATATTTAAACCCAAACCTCACATTAGGAACCTGAAGAATGACCGGGGAGGTCCCAGTGAGCCTCTTCCTTACTTTAAGGTGATCTTATCAGGTGAATCTCCTCCTGCTATAAAACGATGATCCGCATGACGATTTGTTTCTTTGATTGGCCTACCTAGGGCTGGTGGCCTCAAGCCCTCAGTTTTCATAACTTCCAGGATCCAGAGTTTGACCCTAACGACCTCAAGAACAAAGTGATAACCTTTCTCAATGCAATAAGAACAACAACCAGGGACCAAGTATTCAAATATATGCACCTCTGGGAACTAGTCTCATTCAAAGCACCACGCCTGTACATTTCATAAATTTTCTTAATAGCTGAGTAATACTCCATTGTGTAAGCATTCCATGTTTCCATTATCTGCTTATCAGGGGCTAGGCATCTAGGCTGTCTCTGTTTCCTGGTTATTGTGATGGCAGCAGCGGTGAACATGGACGGACACGTTTCTCCACAGTAGGATTTAGAGTCTTAGTGCACATCCCTAAAAGCTGGATCATGTGATAGCTCTATTTTCCAGCTTTTTTATTGTTTTAATTGAGCTATACATTTTCTTCCCGCTCCCCTCCCTCTCTCCCCTCTCCGCTTCTATACCCTCCCCCGTGGGATTTTCAGCTTCTTAAAAATGAACTTCCACACTGATTTCCACCGTGGCCGGCCAGTTTGCACTCCTGCCAGCAGTGACCGAAGTGAGTAGAGTCCCCCTCCTCCACACGCATGACACCGTTTGTCTTTGATTTTAACCCTAGTCGTTCGACTGGCGTAAGATGAAATCTGAAAATGGTTTTAATCTGCGTTTCCCTGATGGCTAAGGATGTTGACCGTTTCTAAAAATGTTCTCAGCCATTAGTGCTTCGGCTTTGAGGACTCTCAGTGTAGTTCCATCTCTGTGTAGTTCCATCCCTCCTTTTGAAACTAGATTGTTTTCTTGATTATTAAATTTTAGTTCTTTATATATTCTGAATATTAACCCTCTATACTTATATTTGACAAAGACTTTTTCCAATTCTGCAGGCTTCCTCTTTACTTGAGTGACAGGGCCCCTTGTGGGACAGGACCTTTGTCATTTCATGAGGTCCCATATATGTTGGTCCTATATACCTGTGCCATCAGCATCTGTTCAGAAAGCCCTGCCTGTGCCAAGGAGTTCAGGTGTACCCCCCACTTTCTCCTGTATCTGAGCCAGGGTACCAGTCTTCTGTTGAGATCCTGGATCCATTTGGAGTTAAGTTTTGTGCAGGACAAGAGACATCTAGCCAGGGCAATTGAGCTAAAAGTTTGTCAATACAGTTCATCTTTTCAAAGAACTACATCCTTACCCTAAGACACGGTTCTTAAATTGTGGTAAAACACCACGACCAAAAGCATCTCTTGCTTCATGACTCTGGTTATGTTCCATCACTGAAGGAAGTCAGGTCAGGAACTCAGGCAGGCAGAGGCCTGAGGAAGCTGCTTCCCGGCTTGCTTCTTACGGCTTGTTTTAAGAATCACATTGGTCATACTCAACGAAAACTTCACCCGACAGACCTGCCTGCAGGCAATCTGATGGAGGCGGTTTCTCAGCTGAAGTTCTTCTTCCCAGATAACTCTAGCTTGTGTTAAGTTGACGAAAACAACAACAACAACAAACTTAAGGACAAATCAATGTTTTGTTTCACTGAGTCTTTGTATTTGTTTGTTTGTTTTTATTTTATTAATTTCAGCCCTGATTGATATCTCTTCCTGTCGGCGTTTTTGGGGTGTTCAGTGTTCTAGCTTTCCTGAGGCCTTTGTGAGCATTATTAAGCTAGTAATGTGGGGTCTCTCACGTTTCCTGATGTAGGCAGTTAGAAGTGCACATGTTCCACTTAGGGCTGCCTTCACTGTGATCCTAGGTTTTGATTTGTTGTTTTCATTTTCACTCAATTCTAGGAATTTAAATTTTTTCCTTCTTGGTTTACTCCCGCACCCGGTTTGTACAGTAGTGTGTTGTTTAGTTTTCATAAAGTTGTGTGCTCTGTCTTTTCTTTCGTTGGCGAGACCCAGCTTTAATTCACATGGCCAGATGGAATGCTGGATCTGAACCAGTCTCTCTGTATTTATTGAGACTTATTTGTGTCCAAATATGTGATCTATATCTGGAGAAAGTCTCACTGGCTGCTGAAAAAGAATGTACACTCATCAGGGCTTGGGTGGAACATTCCATAGACATCTATTAACTCCAGATTTATGGTCCTTTAACTCCACCATTCCTCTGTTTTAAATTTTTCTAGATAACCTGTTTATTCATGAGAATAGGATACCAAAATCACCACTATCACTGTGCTGGCGTTGACCTGTGGGATTAAACGTAAACGTGCTTTTTTATGAAACTGGGTGCTCCTAAATTTGGAGTATATATGTTTAAGATTGTAATAGCTTGTTTGGTGGATTTTTTTTTCCTTTACTGACTATAAGATGCACCCCCATCTCTTCTCATTAGGTTTGGTTTGAAGTTTATTTTATCAAAAAGTAGAGTAGCTATGCCTGGCTGTTTCTTAGTTCCATTTGCTTGGAATACCCTAAAGTGATGTTCCACCAGAAACATTTTGTTTTAGCAGCAAAAAAAAAAAAATCATGTTTTCTGATCAAATCTGTTACCTATGTCTCTTCATTGAAGAGCTGAGACTATTAATATTAAGAGTTACTATTGAGCAGTATATATTAATTCTTGTTATTTTGTTTTGTGATGTTCTACCAGATGTTTTTAATTTGGTGATCTGGAGTGTTTATTTATTCCTTTCTTGGGTTATGTTTGACCTTCTCTCCGGACCTAACTATCCCTTCCAGTGTCCTCTGTATGATGCCCTTAATAACTATACATCCCTTTAATCTGTTTTTGTAAAGAGAATGTTTCCTTTCTCTTTTGATTATGACTCATAGTTTTGGTGAGCATAGTAGCCTGGGCTGGTATCTGAGATCTTTCATAGTTCAAAGAACACCAGTCCAATCTTTTTGTCCTTCCGTCTCCATTGAAGAACTGGCTCTTATTCTGATGGATCTCCCTTTGTGTGATACTTGTTCTTTCTTTCCTGCACCTTTTCACAGCCTTTGTGTGCTCTGAATATTTAGAGTTCTGATTATTATATGATGTGGGGAGTTTCCCTACCTGGAGAAGAAAGCAGGTGTAAGACTTGTGGCCTTGGTGGCACAGGTGGGTCTCCAGGATGGGTGGAGTTACTGGTGTGGGTCTAGAGCTGCTCCCAGGATGGGAGTTGTCCTCAGGTCACAGGGGCTGGTGGAGTTTGTGGCTTAAGTCCAATGTTTCTGTCTGGAGAAGATGCCAACAAGAAGCCAAGAACTCGGCCGTAACGAGACAACTCTGTTCTTCCTGGAATTCTCTTGTCTAAGTTTCTTGTCTACTGCTGAAATAATACAACATGGCCAAGGTAACTTAAAAAAGAAAGTGTTGGGCTTACAGTTTCAGGTTTGAGTCCATGATGGCAGAGCAAAGGCATGGCCACAGGAACAGCTGGGAGATTACATTTTGATCTGCAAGTAGAAGGCAGAAAGAAAAAGGAGGGAGAGAGAGCACTGAGAATCACACAAGTTGTTGGAACCTCAAAGCTCACCCCTAGACACACTTCTTCAAACAAGGGCACACCTCTAATCCTTCTCAAATAGTTCTGCCAAGTGAGAACCAGCTATTCAGATATATGAGCCACCACATCCCACCCCTGGCTTCCATAGGCTCATGGCCATATCATAATGCAAAATGTATTTAGTTAACTTCAAAAGTTCCCATCGTATTGCAGTTTAAAAGTCCAAAGTCTCTTCTGAGACACAAGGAAATCTAGTCTCTCAATTGTAATTCCCCAGAGGGAAAAAAAAAGCAAATTACATACTTCCAGCATACAAAGTCACAGAATATATATTACCATTCTAAATAGGAAGGAATGGAAACATAGTGGGAACATACTGGACCAAAGACAGGGAAAACACCATCAGACAAAACTCCAGAGCCCACAGCTTTATGTCTGATGTCAAAGGGCTTAGATGGCTCCACCCTTCCAACTCTGCTGCCTGCTACACACTTGTCTCCCGTGGGCTGGCTCCACTCTCTGTCTGCATCTCTTCTCGACAGATTTAGCAGACCTAGCATCTCCAATATCTTCAGGTCTCCAGCGAAGCCCAGGTTTCACTTTCACACAATGGCCGCATAGGGACTGCGAATCGGCTCTGCCCTGCCACACATTGCCTGGCCTCAGAAGCTTTCCTTAACCACAGAGGAAGATTCCACAACCCTTTCACTTGTGTATCCTTCATGACGCTAGAACTATGTGGATGCCAGAACCATGAGGATGAAGCTGCAAGGGTTGGCTGCCTGCTTGGGATAGAACCATGAACCTTGAATTATTTTTGCAGGAATTTTCCATTTTTGTTGTTGTTGTTGTTGTTTGTTTTTCGTTTTGTGAGACAGGGTTTCTCTGTGTAGCTTTTGGAGCCTGTCCTGGAACTCATGCTATAGATGAGGCTGGCCTCAAACTCACAAAGATCTGTCTCCCTCTTCCTCCCAAGTGTTGGGATTAAAGATGTGCACCACCACCGCCTGGCTGAAATTTTCCTATTTTTTGTTTGTTTGTTTGTTTGTTTGTTATTGTTGTTGCTTTTTAGGGGCAGAAAATTCCTCAGGCCTTTCTTTTTTAATTTGGAAGCTTAGCTGGGTGGGGTCTTGCCTTGAGGCCACACCTCCTTCTTTTCACTTTGGATCAGGCCTCTCTCCATTCTTTTTGCCTCTTTCAGCATAAGCCTTGGTTCCAATATAAAATTTCCTGGTGTTTTTTTTTTTCTCTTTAAACTCTATATTTTGTATTTGTTTCCCCACACCCCTTGCTCTTTTTTATTATAGACCTGCATAAGAGGAATTATGGAAAACCATGTGGCAGGGTCAATATTAGACTTTCTCGAACTTCCCTCGACCAAGGACATTGATCCAATACCCTTCACTTTAGGACAAGGGCAGAAAGCAGCCATATTGTTGGCCAAACTATCACAAAAATGGTCTCTAGTGCAGTTGCAAATATTGTCGCCATCTGAAACCTCTTCAGCTGGGCCTCCACAGTCCACATAGCTCTCAGTACTTCCGAAGTCTTACTAGAACGGCCCATTAGGCGCTGTCTATAGTACTTAACTGTATTTCTAGCCCAATGTTCCAAAGTCTTCCAGACGCCCCCCAAAAACAGCATCATCAGATCTGCCACAGCAACACCCCCACTCCCTGGCACCAACCACCATCTTAAAGGGTTGCTGTGATGAGACACCATGGCCAAGGCAGTTGACTGAATAAAGCATTTATTTGGGGGGCTTACAGAGGGTTAAAGTTCAAGACCATCACGTTGGGGGCCTGGCAGCTGGCAGACTAGCGGGTGCTGGAGCAGGAGCTGAGAGGTTATGTTCTAAAATAAAACAAGGCAGAGAGAGCTAACTGGGAATGTGTGGGCTTTTGAAACCTCAAAGCCCATCCTGAACGACACATCTCCTCCAACAAGGCCACCCTCGAATCCTTTCCAAACAATTCCACCAACCGGAGGTCCAGTATTCAAGCATATGAGCCTTGGGGGCCATTTTCATTCAAGCCACCATATCCCTTAACCAGGATCATGGTTTCCACATTGCTTTTCCAATCATTTCTGCCAGATGTTGTAAGTGCCCAAGTGGAAGATGCCATCGATCTGCTGCTTGCTATGTGCTCTTTCACGTGGATGCCCTATCTGGAGGAACGCTGTGTCACACCTGCAAGCCAATTAATTGCAAACTTGAGCTGGCTGCCGCATGGGGCTTCCCCGGTCATTTCTGATGGGTGCTGTAAACATCTGATTTGATGATGTTTTGCGATCTATCTGTAACTTGCTGGGTTTTTTTTTTTTTTTCATTTTATTTCTGTTTGCTTCATGCTTCGCAAACTCACTCATTCAAAACTAAAAGTACAGCTATTTTGGATCATTCTCTGGAAAGAACATCAGTGATAAGAAAGAACTGAAATCAAACCACCAGATGGTTACCCATCAATGCCATCAGAGAATATTGTTCAGGGACGAGGAGTAAATTATCAAAATAAAAGTGGAGTCATGCCGAGCATGATAGTAGCACATGCCTAAACACCAGAATTTGAGAAGCTAAAGTAGGAAGACGGTAAGTTTGAGATGGGCCTGGGTTTCATAGTGAGACCGTCTCAAAGCAAACAACAAAATGGAGTCCCTTGTGACAACCCTTCCAAAAGTGTAAGGCCAAGAGGTTATGGAGAAATGGTTCTTACATGTGGGCTGCCCGACACTAGCTAAACGTCTTCTAACCTGTGTTTCTTACTTGTGCTCTGCTTATGATTGTGCTTTAGGGAGATGCATGTCTCACCTCAAGAATGAGGTGCGAAGACAAAGTGTGGAGAGATGTAATAGTCCTGGCAGGAGAGAAGATATGCTAAAGAGACACTCACACCCTTCTCTTGAACTATTATATCACTGACGCAATGCGCACCCAGGAATTGGAATTTCCCAAGAAGCTCGTGCTCAGAGATGGGAAAGTCTGGGACTCTGTTGCCTGTTGGAAGGGCAGCATGTTTCCCGCAAGGAGGTTTCACATAGAGCTGACAACTTGTCAGGTCACCTTACAGGAGAGGCTGCATCCCCAGACAATGATGCTGTGCAGGACCACACCTTGACAGAGATGTGTATGACAGCCATGTGTATCTCTTGCTCTTTATTTCAGCCCAAGTCTCATATTAAGACCCTGAAACTTGGGGTAGAGGGGGCCAGTGAGTCTCTTTGTTCCTCTTCATGATGTGGCCACATTAAATAAATACCATTGTTATAGTATTACATTTATTATAAACACACACACACGTCATTAAGAGAACTATACAACAACATACATTCAAGAGCACTATAAATAAAGTAAGATGGGTGTCCAGGTTGGCTTTTCTGTCAACTCAACACAGGCTAGAATCTAGAGTTTTCCGGGAAGGGGGAACTACAACTGAGAAATGCTTCCACAGTACTGGCCTGTAGACAAGCCAGTGGGGCATTGTCTTGATTAATGATTGATGTGGAAGGACCCATCCCAGTTTGGGTGATGCATCTCCTGGGTAGTGGTCCTACAATAAAGAAGAAAGCAGGCTGAAGAAGCCACAAGGAGCAAGCAAGTAAGCAGCACTCCTCCATGCCCTTTGCATCAGCTCCTGCCACCAGGTTCCTGTCTTGAGTTCCTGCCTTGACTTCACTCAGTGATGGTCTGTGACCTGGAAGTGTAGGATGAAATAAACTGTTTCCTCCCAGAGTTGCTTTTATTCATGGTCTTTATCACAGCAGCAAATGTTCAAAACATCCACAGCAAGACATCAGGGCAAAGAGAGAAGTGAAAACCAAAAGAAAGTGAATAATGAGAGAGCAGGCATAAGCTCCAACACATCAAACATGGGTAGAGAAACATTTCCTAATGGTAAAATGACCGGTTCGCCAGGGAAAGGTTTCTAAGTGTATGTGTATGTGTCCAACAGTAGCATCTCAAAGTCCAAGACATGAAAACCACAGCACTAAAAGGAAGAAAACCCTCCATTACAGCTGGGGACTCGGGTCCTTGAGAAAGTGAGTGCTGAGGAAGTCACCATGTCCTTGCCACTAAGTGTGGATGAGCAGAACACAGACTCCATTTCAGAATCAACCCAGAAGCTTCATGTGCACAATGGATCAGAAAAATCTAAGCATCACAATAGGTCCTTAAGGTGGGAAGAGGCCTTAAAGATCATTTCCTCATGTTCTGGTCTAATATGTCTCTTTTTTCTCCAATATTTGTTCCACCAAAAATATCTAGCATGCTCTGTCAAACCGGAGGGCAGGGGGAGGGAAAGAAAGCAACTTGCTCCTTTTACGGTGCACTATGACTCAAGCTATGCCAGGAGGGAAGAAGAATCGAGAACGCAGCTTCCCCCTACCAATAACTCTCCTGGTATACATTGTATGGGTTTACAAAGGTTAGAATATACTATTAGCAGAGACTATTTCAATAGATGATCAGAGGATGCTTTGGGGAAAAGCATTGACTCCTCCCTTGGGCCTTAGTTACTTAGTCACTTTTAGTGTCTCAGTTCCTTTTCTATTGCTGTGCAGAGACACCACCATCAAGGCAACTTACAAAAAAGCAAGATGTTTGGTGGGGGTTGCTTACAATTTCAGAGGGTGAAACTAGAACCATCATGTCTGGGAACATGGCAGCAGGCTGGCAGGCTTGGTGCTGGAACAGCAGCTGAGAGCTTACATGCTAAGAAAACAACCAAGAGGCAGAGACAGGAGGCTAACTGGGAATGGACAGGCTTTTGAAACCTCCAAACCCACCCCAGTGACACACCTCCTCCAAGAAGGCCACACCTCCTAACCCTTCCCAAACAGTTCCACCAACTGGGACAAAGCATCCACATATATGAGTCTATGGGGGCCATTCTCATTCAAACCACCGCTGGTCCACAAATGGGCAAGATCTAAATAAAAACCTGACCTGTTTACCTTTTCCTTGCATATGTAATTTTGTACTAAAGGCTAAGAGATAAGTTAGTATCCTTAATTCCTCTGAAGTCACTTGAAGTTCTAGGACCAAACCTTTCAGGACAGACCCCCACACACATCAGATACAACAAGGACAGCTCTCCATGAGGGGAAGATGCACTCCTAGCGATTAACAGATTAAATATCTCAAGAATGCACCAGATTTAGGCCAAGGATGAGTTGATGGGCAGCACCTCTCTTCCAACAGGCTGATTAATCGCACGTGCCTCCCGTCTTCTATTTAAACTTAAACCTCATGACAGATCTGGAGTCCTGAACTCCGTCTGCTCCTCCTCCTAATGGAGTCACATCCAATCCTCTTCTTTCTGTTTTCCAGCATTATTCAGCTCTGTAATTCATATATCGGGGTTGGTGGCCCAGCCTAATCTGTCAAGGCTGCTGGAGCCCGAGCTTTTGCCTTAAAAACACAAGTAACACTACCGCTAGCACTAGAGAATTTTTCCCAGTCCTTTTGTTTTCCCCACACTCTGTTTTTCTCTAAACAGAAGACAGTCTCATCTTATTCAGATTGAACTTACAGATTTCACTATCCACACCATAGTGAACCCACATCTAGCGTCTGTGCCACCTCCTTCACCTGTCTTGTCACTCCAAGCTGCTCACCGCTTGCATCCCCGTTGCTGTCATCTTGCCTGGCCCCAGGATGTCCCTTTAGGCCCTAGGATGCTACTTTAGCCTGTTAGGTGGATAGTCAGAAGTTAGCAGACTTGGAAGCCATCGAGGACGGCCCCAGCCCACATAAACGGCTTTTGACCCCGCCTCCCGTGCTTCTGGCAACATGAGACTTGAAAGGGAGGCGACCACACCAGAACTGGAAATTCTTAGAATTTGAAAAAAGACATGAAACCGAGGAAGGTGCGGTAGCAGGGTTTTGTTGAAGCCTGTTATGGGAAGAATATTTCCTCTTGGAAAACTATGACGATTTCAGAGATGTATTCTTTATTATGTTTTAATTCTCTTAAATATGGTCTGTTATATGATTTTTGACCAGAAGAATGAGATCTAATTATCCTCTGACTCTAGCTGGGCTGAGACATCATAAGATTTACAAATACACACCACTGACTCCCCTGTTAAATATGAATCAAAATGGGCTGTCAATCACCTGGACAGGAAAATGCCCATTGGGAAGCTGTTGGTTCCAGAATCTTGGAGAACCATGATGCACTTGAGGATAATGTTAAGGAGAATTAACCCATTAATGAGATGTGTATTTAAGTGCCCACCCCAGAGGCCCCTCCCTCCCTCGGAGATAATTGCTCACAAACCTCAGTGTCAACCTTGCTGGCTTTGTGAGCTTTTAAGTTCTCCCAAATCATAACTCTACTTTTTTGTTTTCTTCTTCTTCTCCTCTTCCTCTTCCGCTTCCTTCTTTCTCCTTTTTATTGCTGGATGTTGGCCAAAATCCTAAGACTGTTCTGACATTCTGGATATTCTCACTTCTCTCTCTGAAGTCACCTCCAGCTCACACACACACAGATGCTGGTAGACCTCCGCTGCTCAGCCTGCCTGCCTTTCTGACCTCATTCAAAAAAACGCAACCCTTGCTCTTCCTCTGATCCTGATCCCTCCTCTCAGCAGGCACTAAGATCTTCAGCTTGCCCACTTTCTTGTGTCTATCCTCTCGAAATCCAGGAAAATTGTCCTCGCACTTCCTTCTGAGCCTATGTTCACCATATTATACCTTGATGATAAGAATAGCAAAAAGGCAAAACCCGTGGCACTAACGCAAGCCGAAACTTGGATCTCTTCAGCAGACGGGGACAAGGTGGCATTTTCAAAGTTAAGTGAGAGAACAACAGGGAAAGGTTACAGAAAACGTGAATAGAAAGCAGATAATATGTAAGGTGGAACCACTGTCATTTTTTACTTTTATTTATTTTATGTGTACACATACATGCATGGGGCAGGGGTGAGCGTCTGCCATGGCATGTGAGTGGAGGTCAGGAGGTGACTTTTGGGAGTCAGTTCTCTCCTTCCACCATGGTTCTGGAGGTGTAAGTAAGTGCTTACGTAGGATTTCTATGGCTGTGATAAAACACCATGACCAGGCAAGTTGAGAAGGAAAAGGTTTATTTTGCCTTACAGATATAAGTCCAACACTGAGGGAAGCCATGGCAGGGACCAAGGACAAGAACCTGGAACAGGAACTGGTACAGAAACCACAGAGGAGTGCTGCTTACTGGCTTGCTCCCCATGGCTTACTCAGCCTGCTTTCTTATGTATCCTGCCCATGACCACCAGCCAAGGCTAGTCCCACTCATAGTGTTCTGTCTTTAAAAACAAATTGGAGTTCGGGGTTGTTCACTACTACCCTGCCTGGGTGGCCCCAAGACAGAGACTGAAGGCTCCATATAACTTGACATATTCAGGCCTCTTGGTGGCCTTTCCTCAGGTTCCCCCAACATCAGCAGCCCATGAAACTGTCTCTAAAATGGATCATGTTCTAGGCAACTGTGGAGAACACAAACAGTGGGCTGTCAGGTGCTCACTGACTAGGATATCCCCATAGGATTTGTCTTTTCAGTATTTTTTTATTCACACAAACATTTCTAAGAATGCCATGCTATTATAAAGGCTAAACAGGCATCTCACGAAGCAGCTAACAGTTGGCCGGTGCAGGGTCCTACTGGGTAAATGCTTTGGGACCTGGCTCAACCCACATCCTCCGTGAAGTCCTTCAGCTGTGATAGGCTAGGAGGATGACACTGGTGGAGGTCCAGAAGGTCCTTGAGAGCTGCGGCGCTGATAGGCTTGTGTGAGCTCAGTAACGGAAGTGCGGATGGGTGTCAGGGCAGGGGTTCGGGATGCCATGTCTCAGGAGCATGGCAGTGCGTTTCTGGGCGCTACTTCTAAAGTTCCAATATTTGCATCACTCTGGCTAGCAGTAGCTTCGTGCTATCAGGGCTCACATCTTGGGGCTGGTGCACTAACCTATCAGTGCCATTTGGGGATTAGTTCATTAGGATATTAAAGACTGTCTTGGCCTTGGCTCACATCTGAGCTGCCTCCTGGCTGGGTCATTATCTGCTGTGTTTATCAGCGCTAACCCTGCAGCCTCGCTCCACTTGGAGCTGCCAGGTGGCAGGCTCCCATCTTGCAGGCACTACATCATCCTCAGTCACGCTAAATGGTTTCACTTATGTTCCTAACAGCCACAACCAAGTCTTTAGTTACTAAAATAACAATCTCTTGTATCTTCTGAGATCACGGGGCCATGAAAATAGAAGTCAAAGGCAAGAAAAGCCACAGAAACTATACAGACACATGGAAACAGAACAATGCACTCTTTTTAAAAATGGATGCTTTGTCTACAAGTATGTCTGTGGAATACATGTGCTCCTGGTCCCTGAGGAAGCCAGAAGAGGGCTTCGGATCCCTTGTAACTGGAGTTTACCATGTGGGTGCTGGGAATTGAATCCAGAGCCTCTGGATGAACAGCCAGTGCTCTTACCCGCTGAGCCATCTCTCCTGCCCCACAAACAACATATTCTTGAATGAACAGCAGCTAGTTGAAGAAATCAGACATGAAATCTAAAAATTCCAATAATTAGCCAGGTGGTAGCGGCGCAAGCCTTTAATCCCAGCACTCAGGGAGGCAGAGGCAGGTGAATCTCTGTGAGTTCAAGGCCAGCCTGGTCTGCAGAGCGAGTTCCAAGATAAGCTCCAAAGTTACAGAGAAACCCTGTCTCAAAAAAAAAAACAAAAAACAACTAACTAACAAAAAAGAAGGGGGGGGGGGAAGAAAGGAATCTTCTACTTTGTCAGTGTTGAGGTTGCATGAGAATGTCTCTCAAAGGCTCGGGGTACTTGAACACTGGGTCCCTAGTTAGTGGCACTGTGTGGGGAGGTGATGGAACCATTAGGGATGGAGTCTTGCTGAAGGAAGTATTTCACTGAGCACTGGTGGGTTTGGAGACTTTGTCGCTGCATCCCACCCCCGATTTGCTGGTTCTGCAGGTTGAAGAGGTTTCTCTCAGCTTGCTGCTCCGCATGCTGCCCCTATGCCTTCCCCTTGCTGTGCATCTAAGCCTCTGGAACCGTGAGCGCAAATAAACTCTTCCTTCTTTAAGTTCCCTGGTCATAGTACTCTATCATACCAACAGAGAAGTAACTAGTATAATAAGCCAAGCTATATACATATACATAGATGATATATGCAAGAAATTTGAATGGAGGTCCTCTGCTGTGTGCACATCTGTAGGTGAAGATAATACTGTTCACACAAGCCTTTAACAGTACTCTGCCATGGGCCTGCTTCAATTCCTGCCCCCCCCCCTTCCCTCAGTGATGAACAGAGATTTGAAAATTTAAGCCACATAACCACACACACACACACATACACATACACACACACACACACACACACACGTTACTTTGGATCACGGTATTTACCACAGCAACAGAAAGCAAACTAGAACAGAAATGGGCCCCTAAGTGGGGTTGGCTTCTACTGCTACAGACCAAACCATGCGGTTTTGGGAGTGACTGTAGAGCATTTGGGGTTGGAAAAGCTATTGTGTTCTAAGAGCTTAATGGGCTGTTAAGTGGGAGCTCGTAAGATAAGAATGTTGGGAGAAATGCAGGCAACCGGGGCCTGGTTTGTAAATCTTCAGAGAGAAGCAGAGACTATTGGGCTGTTCGTGTGACATTTTCCATTAAGAATCTGCGCAATCTGTGAAGCCTTCTGTGCTGCTTAGCGGGGGGACAAAAACCAGCTGTGTAACAAGGTACCTGAGTCGCTGAGGAAAAACCTGAGATGTATTTCCTCAGGGTCAGCACACAGACGCTGTGGGCCAGAGGGGGCCAAGGCTGCACCACAAGCTGGTGGCTGAGCCTGGTAAATGTGTAAGTCCACCACAAGATGCTGCCTTTGGCAGCATGAAAGCTGCGGGATTAAAAGGGTCCTAGAGAGACGCTGAGCCTTCCCACAATGTGGCAGAGTCAGCGTCCCCAGCCATAGGCCAAGAGAGGCCATTAGTGAAGGTGCAGCCCGGGAGAGTCTGGTACTGTGGGATGCCCACCAAAGACAGCGGCAGGTGGCAGGGCAGAGCTGGCCCCGAGCCTGTGTGACAAGCTCTCTGTGTTGCGATGGCAGAGCGGAGAAGTGGTTCGAGCTAGCTTTGAAGCTAGAAGATTGTGAGTGTCAGGTGTGGGACTCTGGGCCACACTGGACCAGGGCTCGGCTTTAATCTGATGATTCCTATGCTCAAATTCTTTACTTTTGAAATAAGAAAGCATACGACTTTTGTATTTGTATTTCCTGGGAGCCCACAGCTAAGAGACTTTGAACTTTTAAATAGACATTGGAAGCTTAAAATATGGGCATTTTTAAAGACTGTGAAACTTCTAAAGCTGTGCTGCACTTATTGTACCATGGCAATGCGAGACGTATTTTTGTGTCCAGTTGGCAAAGGATGGGGTCTCCTGGTTAGTTTCTGCTGTCAGCTTGACACAGGCTCACAGTGATCGAAGAGTATCAATTGGAGGATTGCTTCCACCAGATTGGCCTGCGGGCATGTCTTTATTGCTAATTTATGTAGTGCGGCCCAGCCCTCTGTGGGTGTTGCCATCTCCAGGAAGGTGGACTGGGCTGTACAAGCAAAGTAGATGGACGTGAGCCAGACAACAAGCCAGTAAACCACACTCGTTCACAGTCTCGGCTTCAGTTCCTGCTTCCGGACTCCTGTCTGAGTGCCGTCTCTAACCAGCCTCACGTGGAAGTGCGAGCTGAATCAAGCTTCCCACAGTTTGCTCTTAGTCACAGCGTTTAGCACACCAACAGAGAGAACAGATGCTAACCTGGGATTGGAAGCCGCAGAACTCTGCTTCCCGGATGTTGCTTTTGTCGGGCTATCTTTTCACAGCATCATAAATGAAACCGGGACTTCGCTCATTGGCCTCTCCCAGAGATTATAAACCTAAACACAGACCTTATTCTAGGCTCCCTTTTGTCTTGGGCTGGTTGTATAATGTAGCTTTGGCCGTGTAGTGCTTGACTGGGGTGGAGTTTGATGGCGAATTCTGAGAAAGCTTTTGCTTTCCTAATGCAACGAGACAGACTCAACACATCTCCCAGAATGGCGAAGTCTGAAAGGCAGATAACACCACACTCTGCATTGGAAATGTAAAAACGGTTACATAAGGCAAAAAGGAAAATGTAAAAAAATCGTGCCCAGGGGTGATGGTACACGCCTTTAATCCCAGGCAGACAGATCTTTATGAGTTTGAGGCCAGTCTGGTCACAAAATGAGTTTCAGGATAGCCGGGGCTGTTACACAGAGAAACCCTGTTGGGGGGGGGTGGGGGATGACAAAACAAAACAAAAATTGTAGAGAAGCCAGTTGGATGCAATTCAAATTCCTGCAGCGTCAGCACTTCTTGAAATCAAAATATGTGTGCTCAAGATTGCAGGAGATGCTCAAGATTGCAGTCTGCTTTATCACTTGCTTATTACCCAGGTTCGTAAGAATGTAAGGCTGAGCCTGGACCACTCAGAGTGAATCGCGGGACCTGCCTGTTTAGGGATAAAACCCATCGGATCCCCGCTGGCTGTGCATGCTTGCCCTCTTGATTTGGCACGGCTATGAACTCTCTGCAGAAGTAAAGCTTTGTGCCTTACCTAAGTGTTTTGGATTACGTGGTCATTTTCTTGGGACCCCAGACCCACTTCTAACACCTGAAACTAATTCACTGATGGAGTGGAAATCACAGGGAAAGAGTCTGGCAATTTCAAACAAAGCTAAACATAAGTTTTACAGCTGCACTCCTTGGCAACACTTGAAGGACTTGAAACGTGTCCACACAAAACTCTGCACATTTTAACTGGTCATGGTGCCTATGATGTCTACAATGTTAGTGTTAAAGAGGCCGAAGCAGGAGGATTATGAGCCTGAGATCACCCTTAGATCCACAGGCAAGGCTGATTCAAAAAAACAAGCAAGCAAGACAAAACCCCATACATAGATGTTTCTAGCACAATTATTCATAAATACCCAAACATGAAAGCAAACAAAAGGCTTTTCACTTCACTAGGCTCATGGTAAGTACGCCAGCTAGAAATCTGCAGCAGATGTAAGTTTCAGCTCTGGACTCTTAAGAAAAGTCTGTGAGTCAGTGATGCTTCAGGAGTCAAATCAGAAAGCCAGCCACAAGTCACGCCTGGCAATGTAGAACTGCAGTCCTACCAGCTACTCAGTAGGCGGAAGCAGGGTTCCAAGTTCAAGGCCAACTAGGACAATTTAGGAAAATCCTGTCTCAAAATACAAAACAAATGGGTCCTGAAGACATAGTTTACTGTTAGAACACTAAGCCCCAGTTCCAGAAAGCAGGAGAGTGAGGAAGAGAAGAGAAGGAGGGTTGGACAAGGTTATTAAGCTTGAGAATTAAAGGAGGTAATGGATCTCAATACAGTTGTTTCAGACACAATGTCCAGTAAATGTTAGCTGCCATGTGAAATTTGCTATTTTCAAGACGTCTTGGCTGGATTTGTTCATTCCTTCAACATTTTCTGAGCTTGTATAATATGCCAAGCATTAAAGAGAATAAAAAGACTAACAAAAAAAAGACCACTGTCTTTTGTGAGCTATCAATCCAATAGTCACAATGACAGTAGTTTGTTTGGCATTTCTTTCTTTTTAAAGAGCAGATAACTTTTTTGTTGTTTCGTGGGTACTTGTTACACTCTGGGTAGTTAGAGACCCTTCAAGAGCAGTATCTCATTTAATCATTAGAACAGCCTCAGGTTTTGCTTGTTTTAGAGATAGGAAAATCCAACTTAGATGTTTTCTAAGTTCACACCACAAGTCAAATGGCAGACCATCAAGCAACCAACCCCAGGAAATATTAGTAACCCTTTAACCTTGTAGATTACGCTTCAGATAAATAGAGACCTCGTTCTCCAGTGAGCGATAAATAGAGACCTCGTTCTCCAGTGAGCGACGGGCTCCTGAAGAACAAACCCAGATGCTCTTGTTTCAGCTGAGGGAAGAGGACAGCTCAGGAAGTCCAAGGCCGGCTCATCATACCACGGTCTGAGCGCAGCAATAGTGAATTTGAGATTCGTTGCTGCCGACTGGGCTAGAAGGCTTTAGAGGCTAAAGTCATGGTCCTTGATTTTTATCTGTGGTGGGAACATTTTCATGGGACCCACAAACAAACATATTGGCATTTTCTTTCCTAGAGATTAATGTGCACGTTAGGAAACCTTCTCTCCAGGCTCAGCACCCACAGGACCAGCACCCATCACTGTCTCACGGCACCTGTTCCTTGCTCTCTCTGCCCTAAGAGTTCCTGAGGAAGAGATTGCTTTTCCCGAACACTCTGCCTTACCCATACAGGCTAAAGACAGCTACAGCCCTTTGTATGAAGAACCCTAAAAATGGGTGAGGAGACCATAGGACTTACTCAACCTCACACAAAGAACCAGAGGCACAACTGAGTCGGAAGCCCACCTGACTCTCAGCCCAGCCGTTTTGAAGGACACCAGGTGGCCTCTTTCAGCCGCATGACCGTCTAAAACACGGAGAAGTGGAAGAATTGTGAGCAAGCATTCTTGCAGTCCAGCAAGGGGCTGAACGTTCTGGTGTCAACGAGAAAAGAAAACAATTCTTCCCAGTTTTACAGGGCAGACCTAACAGTGGTGACAATGTGATGTTCTAGTTAGGGCTTGTATTGCTATCATAAGGCACCACGAGTACAGGCAAGTTGGGGAGGAAAGGGTTCATTTGGCTTATGCATCCATATCTATAGTCTATCGCTGAAGGAGGTTAGGACAGGAATTAAAACCTGGAGGCAGGAGCTGATGCAGAAGCTGTGGAGGGGTGCTGCTTACTGGCTTGCTCCCCATGCCTTGTCCAGCCTGCTTTCTCATAGAATCCAGGACCACAATGGGCTGGGGCCTCCCTCCACAATCACCAAGAAAATGCCTTATAGTGGGATTTTACGGAGGCATTTTCTCACTTGAAGTTCCCTCCTCTGCAGTGACTCTCGCTTGTGTCAAGTTGATATAACACTACCCAGCACAGTGCTGTAACAATACAGTGCTTAAAATAGCATTTACGGCGTGCCTGGTGTTGTTCTAGGGACTTCATAGTGTTGTCATAACTGTGGTAGAGGGTACCATTATCCCTATTTTTCAAAGAGGCAAGGTTAACTTTAAATACAGAAGGGTTAAGTGGCAATCAAGAAGCAACTAATATTTACTGACTACTTGTCATGCGCCAGAAACTAATGCCAGGAAGTATACCTTGTCCCATTACCTTGTTTAATACTCAAAGTAGCCTTAAGGTATTACTATCATTATCATTTCAAGTCCAGAGCCCATACTCCCTTTTCTTTCTTTTTCTTTTGTTTGGTTGGTTTTCCCTCTTTGTTACAGGCCTAGCTGTCCTGGAACTAGCTCTTGTAGGCCAGTCTGGCCTCGAACTCACAGAGATCCGCCTGCCTCTGCCTTCTGAGTGCTGGAATTAAAGGCGTGCACTACCCCGCCCCCCAGCCTCACCTGGGGCCAGAGCCCATACTCATAGGTCACCAAGAGCAAGAAGCAGATACAGACTGAGAGCGAGTGTGATTGCAGCAAAGAGATCTGCTAGGGGAGACCTCAATGGAGTGATTACTGCCCAGAATCCAAGGCAGAATGTTCTGTGCCTTCGAGCTACAACCCTCTGCTGCCTGTGTGGTGTACTCATGCCCTGTGCCCACCACACACGGGAGCAATTGCCACACGCGTGCACCCGTCACCCTAACCAGGGGAGGAAATGCCCAACAGCCACTAACACCTCCGGCACTCCTCTCCTGGGCTCAAGTATTTCTCCACACCCGCAGCTTTGTGCACATCGGTCCCTCCTCAGCAGCAGCAAGCCACCGTGAACCCGAGCCCTGCACGGGTAACTGGCATCCAGTTGCCATGGTGAAGGATGAGCGAGAGGAGTCGGAAGAAGTGGGGACCGTGACTCCCCCGAGGAACCCTCCAAGGGTCAGTAAAGAGAACTGAGAGGCCTTTGAGTTGTCATGGTGATGCAAACTCCTACAAGCGGGGGGGGGGGGGGGGGGGGAGCTCTTGGGTAGTTCTAAGAGTCAGAAAAACTTGGCTTGGCCCTCGGGTTGCCATGGTGATGCCATAGTGGTGCTAGAAGAGGCGGGGCCCCCAGGCAGTCCAGTCTCATTAACGGCCTAGTTACTATTCAGTCTTCTGGTAGCAGGAAGGCGCTTGGCTTTGTCCTAACCTCACAAACAACAAAATGAGGTCTTGGTGGGGCTCTCTTCCTGGGTTCTGCCAATTCCAAGTTGGGTCCATCTTAGTCCTCATCTCGCTGTCAGTGCCTGGAAGCCCCCTGTTGCCATCGTGATCCAGGCTCTGCAGAAGGGCTGGGTCTCTGGTCAGAGGGGGTTCGCTTTGCCTTCACTTATGAGTTGGAGAAACCCATGAAACCCGTTCATTGCACAGGGACCATGCTAGCCCTCGGGACCAGGCTTGCAGAAGGCATCTTGGGCCACTCGGAACTTTACTCTCTCAGTGGGAATGCAATAGGGTAATAGGTGGGCCAAACCCTGACTGGAAACTACTGATCTTTAAGGTCGCTTAGTTTATAGACATGCTACAGTATATTTAACATTAATGTTTCCTCACGCTTTTGTTATTGCATGTTGACCTAGTACTACTATTCTATGTAGCGCTATTTTGTGAGTGTGTGGTGAGGAATGTATCTATACAATTTTCTGTTTAGAATAATTATCCAGAATTAAAATTACTTTGTCAAAAGACAAATGAGGTTTTTATTGTTATTTTGAGACAGGATCTTACCTTGCAGCCCTGGCTAGCCTAGAATTTGCTATGTAGACCCTGGCTTTGAACTCACAGAGATCTGCCTGCCTCGGCCTCCACAATGATGGGATTAAAGGCAACAGATACATTTTTTTTTAACATTTGTGGATATGGTTACTTGCTCTCCAACATTAGTAAATTACATACTCACCCGAATTAGAATCCAATACTTTTAATTAGAATTATAGCAATAATGATGAACTACTTTGAAGATTTTTTAGAGCCAGTCTTAATACATTTAATGATTTGATTAATTGTTATACAATATTACACTACCCAATTCTACTTATTTCATAATAAAGGCTTTGTACATTGAGTTACTTTGGTTTCCGTCATTCAGTTTCTTGCTCCCTTGTTAACTGGAAACTAACGAATGAAGAAGGGGCGGCCTGGCACTCAGAAGCTCGCCTGCCATGGCTGGGCCACACTGCTCCCATCGTACACATAAACCGCATCACAGAATTCCAGTGTGGGAAAGCCTGCTGTGGGGACAAAGAATCAGAAAAAGTCTTTTTGTAGTTTTGGCCAAAGCAACAGACAGAAAGCAAAATAAAACAACAACAAAAAGCTTGTCACACAAAATTCTCAGTATCTCCCCTACCTGGGAGAATGAGGGACAGCTACTTCTTTTCCAAGTTTCAGTGTTATCTCTGTTGTAGTTTGCTCTCCCTATAGAGTAGACTTATTGCGACTCCAGCCATGGACGTCCGATCTAGATCAAGCCCAGCTTCCATAGACCCTTTTCAATTGACCCAACCCAAACTCAAACTCGGTGAGTTCCTTCCTAATATCATTAGGTTAAGGTGCCACACAATCCCCCCCCCCTTTGGTGTTTACTTTCCTCCAGTGCAGCTAACAACTCAACCTGCTCAACCACAGGTGAAGATGCATCGGTAGTATAGCGGTTAGCAGCGCTGCCTTCAACTACCCGTGAGTTCCTGGCAGGCTTTGGCTCCGGGGATGCTGGCACAAGTTCCGGCTTCTTCTGGGAACTTCTTGTAGGTCTAAAATTTGTGACTGGCAGTCTTTCATAAATGTTTAATAAGACTAGATTTACACAGGCAGTTTTAGTCTGTGTTGACTATTTCAGTCTGTTGTGATGTCTCCCAGTTAGTCGGGTTTTTTTGTTGTTGGTTTTTTTGTTTGTTTTGTTTGCTTACTATTTCCAATTTCCAGCAGTGTTCTTCTTTTTTTTTTTTTTTTTTTTTTTTTTTTTTTTTTTTTTTTTTTTTTTTTTTTTTTTTNTTTTTTTGAGACAGGGTTTCTCTGTAGCTTTGGAGCCTGTTCAGGGTGGCCCTGAACTCATAGAGATCTGTTTGCCTCTGCCTCCCTAGTGCTGGGATTGAAGGCGTGCGCCACCACTGCCTGGCTACCAGCAATGTTCTTAAGATGTGAATCTTCGGGGATAAAAACAAAAAGTTAGCAAATACAGTCTTTTTGAAATTGCATTTACTTAAGCCAGTGCACAGGTGTGTGGGGGTGGGGGGGTGTACCATAGTGCTAATGTGGAGGTCAGAGGACAACTTGGAGTCATCCCATGGAAAACAGTATTATGCCAAGATATACCCATGCCAGTTCAAAATTCTGACATCGTGGAGCGTTTCACTCAATACCTTCCCCTTGACTTGTGGGAATCCCATTGTATTTACAACGACTAATACTGAGCTTCGGGCGGCCGCAATACTGAGCTTCGGGTGGCCGCCATGGTATCACCACACAGCAGAGCAGAGCCCACTGGAGGCGACCTTCGGGGGAGCAGCAGTGGCTACACCAAGCATTGTTTCTGCTGTTCCTTTGTGTCTATCATTTTAGAGTGTTTCGATTTTATAACTTTGAAGTTCATATCAGTGATTTTTTTTGAGTTCTCGTACTGTGTGCCATCACATAAAATAGTGACCATCTTCATATAACAACCTAACCATGATGTCTGGGTTACTTCTTCGTCGCTGTAATAAGATCCCATAAGCCCACAGTAACATGAAGAATAGTTATGGTGCTGGAGGATTGGAGTCCACGGTGGTGGAGCAATAGGAAAGTAGCTAAGACAAAGCGTGGTGTTGCCAATTAAAATATATGTCACTTTGGAGAAGGGGGGGGGACATGACAGCGACGGCATAAATGGATATAAAATGCTCCGTATACCTGAACTTGGGGCTCAGTTTGACCCGATGACCCTTGAGTGGGTTGTGTGCATACAAAAAGCTGCTTCCTGCCTTTCACCCTTGGGTTTCTCTCCTTGGTTTCCCGCAGCCTTTCTGGTGCACTGGCTGGGAAACCAGGCAGGGCTTCCATCTTCCTTGACATTAGGTGCTGGCTTCCCTGGCACCAAGAGGAGACACCTGCCTGGCACTAACAGATCACTTAACACCAATTTCCAGGGGTCCTGGGACATCTCCAAAAGTGCGGTGGAACCCAGTCCCAGGAACCAGGCCAGGGAACCTCACCCATCAGACTAACAAGAACCTGGGCTCAATTGGTTTTGGATGTGGTTAACACATTTCTTTGGGTGGAAAAGAAGATTGATTGATTATCTTCCAAGAGGCCTTGAGCTATGTAAATTAATCTGGGAAAATACAGCTCTAATGCCTTCTAAGCAGTAGGAGAGTGATTGTAGTCAGGTGGATATGTACAGCTGAGTAATTGAAGGGCAGTATCTGACTCTGGGGGCACTTTTTTTTTCTCCCTGAGGATTCAGATCCAGGGTCGGGCTTAGATGAACCTACCATATGCCAAGAGACTCCAGGATGAAGTAAATGAAACCAATCCCCAAACTCCACACTCTTCCCTCTTGTGTGTGAGCGCCACCTACTGGGAAGACATGGGAGGACAACAGAGTAAGCCAGCACTCTCAGACAAATTTTAAGAAAGGACAGTCTTATGTAAAGTCAAACTGTCTCCCGGAACTCCCTGGACCTTCTGTAAAATAGATTACCCATCATCTCATCATCTGAGATGTGATGGCTACTGAGGGTCATTACAAAAGGGAATAGCAAGCAAAATGTTAAAAGCTGTCACAGTGGGTGCAAGACACGGCTGGCTCTACCTGATCCTCCTCTCTCTTTCTCTTCCCTCTCTCTCTCCTTTCTCTCTTAGCTGAAAACATCTTTAAAAGGAAGCCTTAAAGTTGTGTTGGCCTGGGCAATGACTTCCTTAAAATGCAGGCCTGACCTCCAAGAAGCCCTTAATGTATACACACACACACAATACACACATGAGGACAAAACCATAAAACTTAAGCCAAATCATAGAAAGTCTAAATAAATTATAGAAGGTTCATAGATAATGGAACTTAAGGCTGACATATGTTTAATAATTAAAGTTTATCAAAATTTGTAAGGTTATAATGCTCTATTTGTGGTAACAGATACTAATTTAACAATTGTATCTAATCCAGATAATCACTTAAGTTTTTGATAACTTTGTTGAACGTGAGCCACTTGGGAAACTGAGCCTTACCAAAGCCAAGGCTTATTGAAAATTCTTCGGGTTGTTTTGTTCAGACTTCATCTAAATGCTGAACAGGGTTTAAAGCATAAGACTGACAAAGCTGCGCTCTGGGTGTTCGGCAAATCTTGAAAGCCCAAACAAACAGGGAGGATATTTTGGTCCCTGAGATCCATGGTGAGCCAGGACTTGGGGACAACGAGACAGCTCTGATCGGTTTCCTGTCCTTTTGATCAGAAAGGTCATGCAGTCTCCAGAGGTTAGACTCTAATCAATGTATTCTATGATAAGGGAAATCACTAGGAACCTCAGGCTATTTGTGATACAACACAATATTTGTGATACAATACAATATATGATTACAATATGTGTACGATTAAAACTAACGTATGCTATGTAATGTAAACTTTGCATACAAAAACCACTAATGTATACAATACATTAAGCTATAGAGGGTATCTACACCATTGCTAAACAGGTATGGGAGGGATATACAGCTTACAATGAGGAAAAAGGGGAGATTAAAATAAGAAAAGTACTAAAATATATATTGATGGTCCTGAACCAAATCATCAGATAGATAGAGATCTCCCTGCTTCTGGCTGCTATTGCTGATAACGTGGCTAAAATTCTGTCTCCCCGCAAGCTACAAAAGGGAAATGTTACGGCCCAGGGTAACCACAGGGCAGACAGAGAAGCAAAAATAGCAACTTTGGAAAGAAGGTAAGGGGATGGAACCAGCAATTACAAAAAGTTGCATTAATCCCCTGCCTGTTAAGTAAATGGAACACAAATTACTCACAACAGGAAATGGCTTGGCTTAAGATTGAAAATGAGGGCTACTTGAACTTTAAAGATAAAGGATAGCCATCCCTGCAGAGAGGCCTCCTGCGTCTGATAAACAGCTCCATCAGGACTCTTATGTCATTATGTCAGCCCGGACCGCTCTGGAAAATACTGGACTGACACTGGGACAATCCTTGGGTTTCCAGCATGTCCCTAAGTATTATACACCACACACATACACAGAGAGAGAGAGAGGGAGAGAGAGAGAGAGAGACAGAGACAGAGACAGAGACACAGAGAGAGAGACAGAGACACAGAGAGAGAGAGACACAGAGACACAGAGAGAGAGAAAAAAAAGAGAGAGAGAGTTAGTCCCAGAGGGGTCAAAAGAGCTGTTGGCCTTCTGCCTACACTGGAACCCTGAAGAAGCAGGTTCCCATACCAGCACAGGAATGCCTGAGCAGTAAGACAGATGAACTGTCCAGCAAGAGCGAAGAGAGGCAAGTAAAAAGTAGAAGCTTCCGTTTTCCGTGTCTTTATGTGAGCTGTCACCAGAAGGTGTGATCCAGATTTAGAGTGGGTCTTCCCACCTCAAATGATCCATTCGGGAAAATCCCTCACAGGTGTGCCCAACTGCGTGGGTTTTAGTTGATTTTAGACAGAGCCAAGATGACAACCAAGATCAGCCCCACAAATCCACTCCTTTTCAACTCAACACACACACAATCACTTCTTCGTGGCATGCCTAATTTACGAATGAAAACAACAATCAGCTCATAATTCCACCGAACAGGACATAACTATACCCCGCATATGCCACGACACGCACGGCTTAAGAACTGGCCTAACCGGGGTAATGGGAATGAATGAACAACACCTACAGAAAAGGCTGGGATTGAGTGGGCTGTGCGGTCTGATGCACACGCAGCAGCAGCGGCCCTGAGACTCAGCACATCCATTAGATGCGACACAAATGGCGGGGGGGGGGGGGGGGGGGGGGGGGGGGGGGGGCTAATTTTTGCAGGAAGTCTCTATAGGGGAGCGGTCTCTGGTTGCAGTCATGCGGAGGAGGAAGCTGCAGTTGATCATGTCTGCACGCACTGGTTTTAGCTAAAGGTCAAGCATTTGTCAACATCCATAGTTGGACCGGGGGAAGGCTTTGCCATTTCTCTGAGCTCCATCCGGCAAAGGCCTGGCCACTCCCATGGGTCTGAGGGACGGGTGTCCTTGACATGGATGCGCTCATGTCAGCAATGCGCATCCACTCGGGACTTGATCCTCTCCCCCCCCCCCCCCCCCCCCCCCCCCCCCGCCCACATGTAGTCATAAATGCATTATATGTTTTTGAATAGGTGTAATGAATGACCTTTGAAGAATGGTTAGTATCTCATTGTCCCATAACTTAAGCATGTTAATTGCCACTAATATTACCTCATTTGATGTTATATACACGAGAAAGAAATAAGTAAAGAAAACACAAATATCTGCCTAACATATGTGTATATGCACAAACACATTCTTAACAAAATAGGACAGAAATACTCATATCGGTTACAAACCTTATTTCTATAAGTGGCCACATGGCCTTAGCTGGCATTCATGGCTACCTTTCTCTGTTGCCCACTCTGCATTTTCTCCACCCTCAGTCAGCACCTCAGCAGGTGCATTTCCTGGAGGAGCGGCCCATACCTTCATTCCTGAAGGGTCTGTTGCCCTCTGTCATCCTGCCTGGCCTGGGTTATTGGAGTTTCCCGTTGACTTTAACCAGACAGGGCACAGTAGCACCAAGAGATGCCCTGAGGCATCTCCTGTACACCAGACATAATCCTCCTTACCCCCATTGTGGAGAAGCAATTCAAATGTGTCTTGGGAGTCTAGATAAATCACTCATCCAAACACTGTTATTTTCTTTCTTATCCTGTTGGCTTAAGGGCATCAGAAGTTCAAAATGGCCAGAAGGAAGACTGAGTTTCTGGTTCAATGGAAAATTTGTTTTATTTCCTGACAGGAGCAACTCCCCTATCTGGAACCAAAATGTCTAGGCCAGGAAAACTTAAGGTAATCAGAACTGGAAGCAAAACTTTGCCTGGTGGGTCACTAGGGATAATTGCGAGTGGAATAATTCCCATTCCCACCCCTTGATTCCTGTTCCCAATAATCCTGGCTATGGGAGAAATTATACCGTCTAGTGGATGCCGATTCAAAGCATATACTACCTTCTGAAGAACCCTGACCCAGCCCTCCAGCCTACTGCCACCTAACTGGCACTGTAACTGTGTCTTTAAAAGACCATGCCACTATTCTATCCAGCTAGCTACTTCATGATGGGTAACCTGGTAAGACCAGTGTATTCCAGGAGCATGGGTCCACCACTGTATTTCTCTACAGGTTTTCCCATTTGAGGGCACCTGCAGTTCCAGACAGCTCTCCTCATAGTGTGGAGCGCACTAAAACTCAATGGTGTGAGCTATTTAGAGAACTTACCAAGACAAATGCATTCGATTATATTGATTGTAAGGAGCAAGGAATTCAGTGACTTTATACATACAACTTTTGACAAGCGTGGGAAAACAATGATTGTGACTGGTTGCTTTTAGCATCTTTGGAAAAACTGATAAAGAAAAAGAATGACCTCTGTGGTGGTTTGAAAGAAAATGACCCCCAAACCGAGTGGCACTATTAGGGGGTGTGGTCTTGTTGGAGGAAGTGTGTCACTGTGGAGGTGACCTTTGAAGTCTCATATATGCTCAAGCCATGCCCAATGAGACAGACCACTTCCTGCAAGTCAAGAAGTAGGACTCTCAGATACTTCTCCAGCACCATGTCTGTCTGCACGCCACCATGTCACACCATGATAATAATGGACTAAGTAAGCCACCCCAATTAAATGTTTTTCCTTCATAAGAATTGCTGCGGTCATGGTGTCTCTTCACAGCAAGGAACCATCCAACAGGTATTCAAGTTTCTGATGGTTTTTTTTTTTTTTCAAGACAGATTTCTCTGCATAGCCCTGACTGTCCTGAAATTTACTCTTGCCTCCTCTTGGTCCTCCACCTGGTGAGCTTAGAACCGTTTGTTCTGCTGCTCCCAAGATGTGGATGGCCCTGGGTAGAGGACAATGGTTCACTCCCTAGAGGCTCCGCTCAGAGATCACCTCCTTAAGGAGCTCTTGCCAGAACTCCGTTTAGATGTGTTGCCCTTCATTCCCAACACTGAAAATCTATGCTTTCCTTTATTCATTTTGATTGTTCTAGCTGAAATTATGTCATTTATCTGCCAATCATATGTCTCTCCTGTCCCCATGCCTAGACCAATGTCCCGCTCACATTACACATCAAACCTAGTTACTAAACAAGTAGATGTGTGTGTGTGTGCGTGTGCATGTGTGTGTGTGTGTGTGTGTGTGTGTATTTTTACTTTTATTGCCATCTCAGTGGTGGCCCTTATAGTCATATCTATAATAGCTCTCGTTTTGCTACATTATGGCTCACAGTAGCCATATATAGACGGTAGTCTGCCTTCTAGCTTTGTGCATGTGTTTATTTAGCTCTGTGACCTTGGGGAAGTTGGAGAGCACTGCAGCTTGGTGAAAATCAAGTGAGACCTCGGGTGTAAGTGCCGCTTCTGACAGCTCTCCCTGTGTTCAAGCTAAACAAAAGTGCAGTTGCATTATTCAGACTGAGGAGGCGGGCCAGTCAGGACAGGAGGCTGGCTGCCGTCACATCTCCTGGGAAGCAGAGGTCTGGATTTTCAGGGTTCCCATTCCATCCAAATACCACCCGCTTTTTTTTTCCCTTCTTATTTTCTAACTGGACAAGAGTCTCCCCTGACCACCTGCTGGGATAAGAGCCTACGCTTTATGATCAGCCACCGTGATGATGTCCCTGCTTACTGGGAATCGGTAGTTTGCTTTTTATTTTATTTCTTGTAAATGAGAGATACGTTTTAGCTGAGGAAACAGCATAACAACATCATCACATTCAATGCCGTGCCACACCGACCCAGGAAGGCTACTCATCTCTGTTGCTTAAAAGGAAGAAAACGTTGATTAGTTTTTGCCTCTGCCCATTTATTTGCTAGAACTGATAAAAACACTAACATTTACAGCCAGGGAATCGAAGATGCATTCCAAGTACCTAAGTACAAAGGCAGCCATCATGTTCCTGTTTTCTTTTCTTCATTTAGACCGCAGCCTGCAGGAACGATGGCTGGGTTTGTAATGGCCAGAGAAAGTGTCAGCAGACATGGCTGTATTGCTCACACTGCGGCCAGCACTACCCACCATCTCAGAGCGCCTACACCTCCGGCAGAGCATCATCTTTTCAAGGATGGTTTGAAATTTTCTCCCTCCTCTCACCAGTCATCACTTCTCGTCTGGTCTCATTTGGCTCTGTGTTGGCTTCAGGGAGTCACAGCCATAATCCTCATTTCACAGTCATACCAAGAGCAACCCTTGTCCGTGTCTAAAGACGGGCTCTATTCACGTTATCCCCGGTTAAGGTACCATATCACTATAAACAGTCCCCAGAATGTCCTCTTAGGGCTACTGAGCCAGTCATAACGAAGTGTCACACTGGAGGAGGCTGATGGACGTGGAGGAACTGAAGCACGGGCTCTAAGCCATGAAATGATGGCGCGGAAGCTGCCCAAAGCCGAATCCCAGCAGGCTCTGGGGGAACTACTCCCTGATGCTCAGTCTCTCGCATCATCACCAAGGCTTTTACTTTAACAAATTACGCATCCCACTTCCCCTCCCATCTCCCGTCTGTGAAGCAGCAATCAGCGTTGTCATTCATTCTTCAGGAAACCAGATTGTGCCGAGACTGCAACCGAGAACCAGAGTTCTCTTTCTACAGGACCTGGAGACAAAGCTGTGCTTCACCTTTGGACTCACAGCCTGTTTTCTGTCTGCAGAGGGAAAGCGCTTGCTGCCCAAGGCCCCTCTGAGCTGGAGGAGGGTGGGGCTAGAGAGGGGGCTGCACCGCTGCCACTGGTTTTTAAGGATGGAGGATTAATCCTATCTGCGGCCTTACACGTATCTTCTTATCTAATGTACACAGGCCTAATAAATAGTTACAGCCTCCACACCTCCCATATTTCTGGTGAGGTATAGAAGATGAAAAAAACTTATTTTCAATTAAAATTAAAAAGAAGCCCAGAAATGTGGTGGAGAGAGAGAGAGAGAGAGAGAGAGAGAGAGAGAGAGAGAGAGAGAGAGAGAGAAGAAACTCAGACTATGCAGTTTAGCCCAGACCCGCATGTTTCTCTGACAACTTCATTTACACTCCTGTGAGTTTCACCCCCTGGGTTCCCAGGGGCACCTCTCATCCGTCCTTCTCCAGGGTAGGCATCATCCCGGCTCACAGTTGCCCACCATGTCAAGGCTCGGGTTTGAACGAGAGCTGCTGTGATGGGCTCAGGTCAGACACAGTTCATTCGCCATCACCGCTCAGGTTCTCACTCTGAGATCAGCTTCACTGAGGGCCGCGGAGGAAGCAAGTCTTGTATTTGTTCCCAGAGGCCGACAGACACCGTGGTCTGCAGTCCACACGTGCCACAGAGGCGTGAGCGGTATGAAGGGAACAGTTTATTCCACTGCAATGGGGGAAAGGGTTCTTTTCCAAGAGCAGCCTGAAAATAGATGGAGACTTTTCCTTCCTCCTTTCCTTTCTTCCCTTCATGTCCTTCCTTCCTTCCTCCATCCTTTCTTCCTTTCCTCTTCCTCCTTCCCCCTACTTCTTTTTTTTTAATTTTTAATTTATATAGCCCTGGATGTCCTAGAATTCAGTAGGTAGACCGGGCTGGTCTTGAACTCACAAAGATGTGAGTTGGAATTTAGGTTGGAATTTTCCAAAGAGGAAACTAAAGAAAAATAGACCCTCCCAAAAGCATAGCAATGAGAGACTTTGACATAGACAGAACGGAGGGTCCCACATCCCCAAAACCTTTTAGTCTTCAGATAGCTCGGCAGCAGGCAATGGGCCGGGGAGCGCAATGAGGCCATTTTCCCTTCTGGTGGTTCAGATCCAGGTTTGGAGAGAAGACCCCTGTTGGCCCTGGTTGGTAAGACTTCTTTCTTTTCTCAGGTGAAGGATTTGTACCTACCTATTCATTGATGCCTCATCCACAGCTAGCTTCATTCATTCATTCATTCCATTTGTCTGATACCCAGCACTTGACACTGGCAGAGCACACTGAATCATCTAAAAAGACAACTCAGTGCTCAGACATAAAGAAAGCAGGAGGAATTTCCGTGAATAAAGTGCTTTCTTTCTACAGTGCCGTTTCCTCAACTTCACCGTCTCTCCCCATGAGGCCTGGTGTGCAAGCTGCTAATAACTAGTGCTGAAGGGTGGAGGAGGAGCAAAGCAATGATTGACAGGTGAGGACCCAGGGCAGGAAAGCCAAATGGAGAGTGTATGAGGGTGCTGAGGGTGGTTCTGACTGTGCTGAGCAGGTGCCAGTCCTCCAGAGGATTCCGAGCAGGGCTATACCGGAGTACCCCCAGCCTTTGAGGGATGGATGGGTTGAGGCCTCTGTGTTCCCCTTATCCCATGTTACCATGGGAGGCTCACAACACTCCTAGGAAAGTACTTTGCTCATGGTGTTTATCACAGCAATAGACAGCCTAGCTAAGACTCCCTGCAAACTACAGGTATACCATTATTCCCCTTTCCGCCGCTCTCTCTCCGCACCCACGGTCTCCTTTACTTTCCTGGTTTCTGCAGTTACTCCAAGTTTAACGCTCACATTTGAAGATCTGCAGCCAGGAACCACAGATGAGTGAGAACATGCAAAGTTTGTCTTCCTGCGTCTAGCTTGCCTCACTCAATACGAGCTTTTCCAGTTCCATTGATTTACCTGCCAAGTACATGATCTCATTTTTCTTTGCAGCTGGAGTGTGTATGGACCACATTCTCGTTGTCCCTTTACCAGGTGAAGGCCATTTATGACGCTTCCATTTCCTAGCTACTGTAAGACAGAGCAGCAATGGGCATGACTGAGAAAATGTCTTTGGAGTAGGATGTCGAGGCCTTTGGACAGATGCTCAGGAAGAGCACAGCTGGGCCAGATGGTAGGTTTGCTTCTGCGAGCTCTCCACACTGATTTCCAGGATGGCTGGGCCGCTCTGCAGACCCCACCAGCAGTGAGTGGGGCTTCATTTTCCCCACGTTCCCTGCAGCGTTTGTTCGTTACTTACCCACTGCTGTGATAAAACACTGTGATCAGGCAACAAGGAAGAAGGAGTGGATTTTAGCTTACGGGAGTCCCTGGTGGTGAAGAAGCTGTAAGCATGGTGGCCAGAGCAGGAGGCTGGGGGTTCACATCCTTTACCACAAGCACGAAGGAGAGAGACTGAACTGGAAATGGTGTGGCGTCTTTACAATCTCATAGGTCACTTCCAGGGACATATTTCCTCCAATTCGGCAGCACCTTTTAAACCTCCCCTGAGAATTGCCACTGTCAGCAAACACGCACTCAAACATCTGCGCCTATAGAGAGAACATTCTTGTTCCAACTACTATGTACCAGAGTCCATGTTCCAACATGTCAGCAGTTTCGTGAACTTCTTATAGCAACAGAATACAGGGAGCCATAAATCAAGGGGCCCTCCAAATACGTAGGTGAGAGCGCTGGGCAGGTAGGTTAACGTACAGCAGGGAACCCTGTGCGATGGCCTCGGGTGCTCTCTGAGGAAGGCTTACCTTTGAGGTTGGTTAGGAATTTGTGCTCGGTACATTCCAAAGGATTTGCCTAATGTCACAACACTGCTAGGTCAGGTACAGTGGAGGGGGATTAACAGCTACTAAGGAGGCTAAAGATCCCCTAGATAATTAGAATCTAGACTTGCAAAATTCCAGACTCTCTACAATTAGTGATATTCTAATCAATCACCCTTGCAGAAGGTTCAGGGCAAGGGCCAACTTTTTTTTTTCTGGGAACTTTAGTTCACAGACACACATGTACGAAGATGCCATAAGGAAATCTACTACATTGTATGTAACCCAACAAATTAATTCGGAAATATTTCTTAAGGCCCCACATGCTATGATGGCTATAAAAAAAATAAGGAAGAGAAGCATTTGTAGCTGCAGGACAGCTTGGTGGGGCAGTGGCCGCTACACGGGCAGTCGCCAGTTCAGTGCTCTCAGCGCTACTCCGCTGCTCGGTCTCAGGTGTGCCAGCCCCGCTGAAGCTGCAAAACACAGTGTCGACTACAACTATCGAACCAGCTGAGGGCGCCCGTCCCTACAAGAGCTGTTACTTCTCCCCTGTGGCAAGCCCGATCCCTCCCCTGCCCCCGTGGGGAGTTAGTTGGCGCTGCTTTGCGGGGGAGTATCTCTGAGTTCCAGAGTGGCTGGAAGTACTCCAGGACGATGCGTCTTTGATCTCCATGGGAACACCTTCGCATTTAAAACCAATACTGGAAGCAAGGGCAGCCTCGGGAAAAGAGGAGTCCGGCTCTGCAAGGCCCACCCTTCCAATGGCTGCCAGCACAGCGCCAGCCTGGACGGCGAACGGGTTACAGTTGGTCTCCCACCAGGGAATAAGAAGAGGACCAAGAAAAGACTTGCAGGAAATATGCTAGAATTATCACCAGAGTCACAAGGACTTGCTACGAACCAGAAAGACAGAATCCACACCTTCTTGGAGAGGGTTGTCCCACAGAACGTCTCGTGATGAAGAAGTGTGTGGTGCGCGTGCGCGCGTGTTAGGGGCTGTAGGTCACAAGGGTAGGATGGGAACCATGAGAACAGAGGAAGACACCTTCAGGGAGAAAGAGTCCATGTGACATGAAAGCAGAAAGGAAGCCTTTGGAGGAGTGAGAAGACCAGGAGCAGAAGCACAGGAGAGAGAAGTAAGAACAAGGTATGAGGACACGCGTGTGTGCACATGCCATAACGGAACCCATCGCTTCGCATGCTAACTTTAAAAATAACTTGAAATGACGACGCACTATGGTCCGGCCTTTCTAACAGGAGAAGCCATGGCAGCAATGGCGTATCATACACAGAGTGGTACAACTGGAGATTCCAAGGGGATCTGGGGCCTCTAGCAGTACCTACCATACTCACTCACTCACATATGTGCACATACCCCGACATGGACATGCACACATGTAACACATAGTTAAAATGAAATCCTTTAAAAATAATCTAGTATGCCAGCAGGGATTTGTTTAGATGATATAACGAGGTCAAAGGTAGATAGATGGTTCTTGTTCAGCAGCTCAATTATATTAGGAAGTATGGTGTTTTCTTGATCTCTCCCTCATCGTGATAAGGTGGCTGCCACTATGCCAGCCATCACATCTGTGTTCAAGGCAGAAAGGACAACCAAGCTTCCAAAATCATTACTCTTACCCTACACTCAACTCGGCGGACTTTGGCATAGCCAGAAATGGGTCACAAAGCTACACTTAACTGGGAGATTGTCTCAGACTGACTGATTCGTGCCGTGGGTGTGGGCACAGGCTCCAGGATTTTCTTCAGTTTTTGGAAGCTGTTGCTCTTCTGCTCGGGCTACTGTTTGAAGTTGCAAATTCACATTTTTACTCAAGTTCTGTACTGGCTGGGACAGTGCTGTCTTCAAGATCTAAATGAGACTGTCTAGAACCAATCCCTTTACCTATGGGTTGAAACCCTAGAGGGTTATGTAAATGAATGTGGGGGCTGTGAAAATCTTGGCAACACTAAGAACCTCCTGAATGTGCACTGTCCAAAAATAATTTCAAAATCAAACACGTAATGAGAGTGGCCGTGTTTCTGTCTGAGCTGCATTATGCGACTGCAGTGAAGCCTTGGCCCTGAACACACACTTCCTTCTTTAATGATTGTAAAACGGTATGTATAGCAATGAATTGACTTATAATTAATCCCAGGGGCTGGAGAATGGCTCAGGAGTTAAGGGCACTGGCTGCTCTTGCAGAGGACTTGGGTTCTTTTCCCAGAACCCACATGGCGTCAAACCCATGTGGAGGTCAGAGGATAACTTGAGTCCGTTGTCTCCTTCCACCACAGAGGTCCTGGAGACTGAACTCACCCGGGCAGGCTTGGCAGCAAATGCCTTAACGCATTGAGCCATCTCGTCAGCCCACAGAATGGCCTTGAGTTTAAGAAGCCCTAGTCTAGATATCTTGGCTCTCTGTTAGGTGGGTGCAGATGGTTCTCTAATGCCAACTTTAGCCTCCGACTCCAAATACTGTCTCTAGCCTCACAAAGAATTCCTTCAAATGCTCCAACTTTGTTCCATCGTATCCACGGCTACCACTTCCACCAGTTCCCCTCCAAAAAACTCCACACCAAAAAAATTACAAAAATGGTGGATTTCAGTAAATTGTGGGAATCCTAACTGGAGTTGCACTGTGCGCCACTCTGCCAGCAACAGAAAACCGTAAGGCCCATCCCTGCTTCCTTCTGTCCGTTTTCAGACACCCAATCACAGAAATCTGCGTGCCAAATGTTGACACAAGTGATATTATCTTGCCACACACACAGCATTAAAGGAGTATTTGGGCATTTGATTGGGAACCGGGAGAGGGGCAGAGCAACACACACGGGTTTGATGCCAATCAGTCCTGGTTCCTTTTGAGAGAAGAGGGACCCAGTAGGGTCCACATGACTTGTGTAAGTCTCTGCATTGGTATTTGTGTGACCACAAAATCCCTGCATGCCTCGCTTCACTGTGACTTTATTCCGCCACTCCGGGTGTTTTCTTCTTGCTGTCTACAATGCGCATGCGTGAACAGGGATGCGGCTTCACAGGATCTCACAGAGGCTTTTGAGCTTGCCATCTGTGTTAGTCACCTCCCTTCGCTGTGACAAAGTCTCTGAGAAAAACAAGCTCCAACAAAGAAGGGCAGATTGGCTTTACCATCTTAGAGGTTTCGTTACAGGGTTGTTTGGACTTGCAGCAAGGGACACAGGGTGACAGGAACGAGGTAGGACAGAGCTGTTTGTGTCATGGCAACCAGGGAGTGAAAAAGAAGGTAGGGCCAAGACCCACCTTTCGTTAGTTCAGGGATACTCCAGATCTCACCCTGCGATGGGGATGAGAAAGCCCTTCTGCGTGTGCACCTGCCTGTCTGTGAGTTCCCACACTTGGCCTCTGAACCCTATTGTAATAGGAGTTCCGATTGCAAACAACAGACACGAAGGGAGCAGCACCCAGAGGTAGCCGAGGGGAAATCCATGTGCAGGGGTTTCTCTTGCAGCTCCAAGGACAAAAGCAGAGCTCGGGTGCCTTCAGAAGGCATTGCTGTGTGTCAGCTGCTGGGTTCTGCTCCCTGCTTTCTCTGTGATTTTCTCTGCTTCTCTGCCATGGTCACCAGAAGCTGCACTGACTTTTATGGTGGCCCCATTCAAGAGACCAGTCCATATAGCCCTCAGTCTCAAATGGGAGGGTCTAAGTTTACCATTGGTTCAGGCAGCTATATGGGTTGGGAGAGGGTCATAGTACTTAAACTAGAGAGTTGAGTCCTGCTGTGGTGGCGCACACCTTTAATCCCAGCAGTTAGGAGGCTGAGGCAGGCGGATCTCTGTGAGTTCAAGGCCAGCCTGGTCTACAAAGCAAGTTCCAGGTCAGCCAGGACTACATAGAGAAATTCTGTCTGAAAAAAAAAAAAAGAAAAAGAAAACAAGAAACCTATTTAAAAATGAAAATAAAATTAAAAATGATCATTGCATCTAAAAGTTGACCCAGGTAAATTTAAAAAAAAAAAAAAAGACAAACCTAAGTGGTTTCATTGGTAACTATTACAAGTATCTACCTCACCCTCAATCTCTTCCCGTGTGTCTTCATGCTGGAGAGAATGCAGGATAAACTCTTTCCCAGACTCCTGTGTGGCCACCTTTCTTCTCCTCTCTGTTCATCCCGCTCTCCCACACTCCCACCCAGCCCTCTCCCTCAAGTCCCTGCCCAGCTCCCAGATGACAGATTAAAACAGTTAAAAAAAATAAAATAAGTAACCCAAAATGGACTTTGGCAATTAAGAAACAAGAGTGCCAAAGGCCAGGAGCAGGAGATGAACGGTTAGGCAAAAGAAGCAAACCACTCTTTCTTTGGGTGGTTGGTCAGTCGGTTGGTTAGTCTCTCTGTTTGTGGATAGAATACTGCCCTCAAACAGTGATGAGTAGATTTCTTACTCAATCTACTAATTCAAATGCTAACCATGCCCAGGAACACTTTCATAGATACACTTGGAAACAATGTTTTATAAGCTACCTTGGCATTGCTTACCCCAGTCAAGTTGACATATAAAATTTCCCACCACAACCCCTTAGATCCTTCTTTTAGAGTTCTGCCCAGTTGACAACAGAAATAAGCTTCTCCACTGCACACTCTTCCATAGCTTCTTTCTACACAGCCCCCCTCTACACCCCTCCATTGCTATTCCTTAGCCTTCCCAAACAATCTGCGCATATTCGGTCCTAGCATCTGCTTCTGCCAGGGTCTGAAGACAAGCCTGGTCTCTTCTCTTGCTAGAATGTGAAGTCTGGGAGTCTTTGGCTCGTGGATATAATCAAGTGTTTGAGAATCCTGGCTGGCATATCAGAGGCTCTGGACCATTTATTTGTTGAGCAGATTATTCGTGCAGCAAATGACAGTTCAACAAATATTTATGGAGTGTCTGATGTGCTACGGTCTGTGCCAGGCGTCCAGGACATCCCTAGAGCAAGACAGATGGGACCTGTCCCCAGTGCTCAGTCTGGTAGGAAGAGAGAGTCAACCGCGGACAATCAGAGCTGAAACAGGAACGTGGAGGGGTGCAGGGACGCAGAAGAGACCCTGAGTTCAGGCACTAGGGCCTGAGACAGGTTTGGCTTCACAGACCAATTGAAACTGTTACACAGGCCCTACTTTTAGAAGGGCCCTAAATTGAGCTTAATCTTTGTCGTTGCTGCCTTAGAATCTTTAATGAGTTTTTTTTTTTGCGGGGGCGGGGGCGGGAATCAGCACTGTATATTTTCATCTTGCAGTGGGCCCTACAGATTATGTATCTGTCCTGAAGGAATGAGACCTACAATGAGCGCTAGGTTGGGGGGGGGTGCGCATGAGGGAAGAAGAGTGTAAACTATTAAGTAAATGTAGCAACACGATATTATTGAAATATCTCTTATATTCTAAGAGCACACAGCCAGAGTTAATACACTTTGAGGTCATTTACAGCTTGAGACTGAAACCCTGCTGTGTACTCAACCTGCCTGTTTGACCTGCCTTTAAGAGAACAATGGAACATCCAACCTTACTTGCCTTGGATTTCCATGTAATGAGATTTTACAGCCTAAGCTAATAACGCATAACTGTAATCTTAAGAGAAGTACTCTTCCATGTCCCTGACCCAGACAGCAATGCATGTGTGCTTCTGAGTGAATTATGATAATTATTTACTGAAAACAGCAATATAGGTTCAAAGCAGTCTGGTAAAATGAATATCCTTAAATGTTGAAGACAACGTGAATATTGCTCGGTAAGCAATGATGTTTATAACACTATCTGTTAGTCAGAGTCAGTGGCTTAACTCTTTGTGAGACTCTGTTGAAGAGTTCTGTAAAGGATTCCTCATTCCAAGCCCATGCAATGTTTTCTCTGCTGTTCAGTTAATACAAAGCAGAAGGCCTCTGCTACACACACACACACACACACACACACATGAACACACACAGAGACACATAGACAGATACACAGACACACACATGAACACACACAGGGACACACACAAACACACACAGACACACACACACAGACAGACATACAGAGATACACAGAGACAGACAGACACACGAACACACACACAGGGACATAGGAACAAGTTCCTATGACAGCATTCAGGTAGGCACAGATTCAGACTCATACAATAGACAGGTAGAAGATTCAAATCTGGGTTTGCTCCTGGTTAAATTACATCAAGGAAAGCTTTTTGATTTCTTTTCCTTAATACAACGCCCGTGAATTACTGGTGACTTGGGGTTTATCATCAGTGCGTTCAAGCTGATGCAAACACGGGCTTGGGGTGAAGAAGAGCGTAGAATATTCCAGAATTATAGTTTGTTGGTCCATTTGGACACAGGGACGCCAGAGAAGGCGGCAGGAGACAGACTGCAAGGAACCTTGCGTGTCTTCCAAGCTCAGGAATTTAGAGTTTATTCTAAGGCCACAGCGGATGTTAATGGTGGGGTAGGTGGGTGCAGAGGGCAGAGCTGGTGACAGACACCAGTTAAAACCTGTTCCAAGAAGCCAGGACAGAGACACTAGGACTCGACAGATTTAATGACACCCAGAATAGAATGACGAGGTACAGAAGGAGAAGCTGTGCCAGCAGCTGGGGTCACCCAGCATCTTCATACAGTGAATAACCATACAGAGGAGACAAAGAAAACCTTGTGATATTAGGGGCTTTCCAGGTTTTGGATATTAATCTGCCTAGGGCGTACCAGCCACTAAGACACAACAAGCTTAGATATCTTGTTCCTTGGTCTAGTCTCCTGCAGTAAGGCCATTCAGCGAGTTTCAGATTGGTGGTGACCCTGACTCAAATAAACAAAAGCGGCTACAGAGCCAGCCTGCCTCTCCGCACTGGTGCAATAGGGCAACATAGAAGGAAACTGATGTTCTGAAGGATTTGTTTTCTCAGGGAATATTAAGTGGAATTGAGCTACGGGAGAGCTCTGCCCCCCAAATATCCCAAATATGAGTAGTATGCTAACCAGGCCTGTTAGAGAGAAGCACAATTTAGCATGCTAGGATATAAATGCGCACCAGACTCCATTTCTGTAACAAAGGAGACAGCCATGACTTATAACCTCAAAGTCAGACCTCTAAGGGACAGCACAAAGGAGACCGGGCTGGGTCATAACCATCTCTAAGTCCTGGTCCACCATTAAGTCCTCTGTGCTCTTATCAGAGAAACATCATTCTGCCAGGTGGGCAAGATGACCTTTGAGGACTATTAATCAAAAGAGAATAATAATAAGTCGTTCTCGCAATATGTAATAGATTTGCTATGTAAATTTCCCTGTCTGCATAAGTAGCTGGGCTTGTAGGCTCCGATCTTTGCTTAAATTGTTTGAAGTGTAACCTGGGTCAGGATCCGAGAGAGATTTAAGGACGATGGTGTTGGTAGAATGTATAAACCTAGACTGTATGTGTGTGTGTAAAATCTTCTGCTTAAGCCTGACTCTTTTGGGCATTAGCCCCCGATGGCCAGGTGCTTCAGTAAAGAGCTTTCCTTCGTCTCCAAGTGTGCAGAGTGACTGCTCCTGGAAAAGGCATGTTGTTTCTATACCATAGGAACTGAAACCCCTCAAGGCATGGCACACAGATGGTGAGCAAGACTTGACTTGATGCGACTACTCTTCCCATCCCAGGGGCAGATGCTCAGGTCCAGAGAGGCCTGGGCTACAAAGCCCAAAGGACAGTTAGACTGTTCCCATTGGACCGCTTTCTGCTGACTGACCCAAAAGGAAACAGACATACCAGGAAGAAACAAATTATTCAAGGTTACAAAGAGTGATGGGGGCAGAATCTAGGGCTTCTAACCCCTATCAGAACGCTTGGTGTTTTTCTTTCCGGGGGATTAAAGAGACACACAGCACAGGCTCACAGAATACCGCAAGATGCTTTTGACCTTAAAGAACAAAGCTGTAATTCAAAATGCTTAAGTTAAGGGCCTTCGCAGCACGACATCAGCATCACCTAGGAACATGCCGAGGAAGTTCTTTGTTAGAGACAGATACACAGAGACACACAACCTCTGAGGGCGGGGTTTGCCTATCTGTGTTTAATGCCTGCTCAAGTTGAAGGCCCATTGCCTTACACAGTAAATGTGTTTATGATCTCACAAACAAAAAGGTCCAAGGTTTATTACTTTGGTGGCTTGACCGCTTCATAGGGATCCACACTGTATCTTTCTCCTCACCCTTTCTTTCACCTTCAGTGTATGGGTGTCTGCCCCACCCCCTCAGTCCTTGGGTGGCTCATCTGTGGGCAGTTTCATCATGACTTCTTGGAGTAGGAGAGTCAGCAACTTCCTCCAAATATCAGTTTTAATCAATGAGAAAAGCATTCCTGGAAGTTCCCTGTGTCATAGCACCAGAGAGGAAATGAGCTAGGGTTGGTTAGGAATAACTTCCTGTTACAGGTAAACAAGGTCCATTGATAAAAAGCCCAGATCTGAGTCTCTCTACCTCTAAATATTGGTTTTGTCATTTACTAGTCCCCACCCTTAGTCAAGTCACTTAGGATCTGTGCCTCGGTCTTGTAAGCTATCAAATGGGCATAAAATAACACATGTCTGGATTATAAGAAAAACTCAGTGAGTTTCTACTTGTAAAATACCTAAAGTAATATGTGGTAGTGTAAGAGTTCATTAAATCAATACTGTACACATGACTTTAACTCACAATTTAAAATTAAATACAGAGCTGGATAACGTCCAGGAATGGTTTAAATATTTCCTCCTCAGTTTTCGTTTTGTTGTTATTGTAGCAAAAATCCTCATTGTATGAGTGTATAATTTGTTTAATGATCAGATTGTTTTCATCTCTCTGATATCACAGATGGATAATGGATAATTAATGGATGATGCTGGATGGGTGGGAGCATGTGTATAGGATGAATTCTTTGAAATAAATTCCAGGATTGAAGTATTTCTGTATCTGTGATTTTGAGAGAAACCGCTACATAGCCCTGCACAGGTCATACCCATGTAAACGTCCGCCAGTACTATGCGAGGCCCTCGCCTCCCTCTAATCCCTCCTCCAGAGTAGGCGCCAGTTCTGTGTTTCCCATCTGCATGCCAACCCCCACGTGCTGATGCAATCATTTTCCCAGGAAAATAAAGAGATTCAAGGAAGTGATGCGAGTTCCCAACAGCTTGCAGAGCACTTCCCTTCCTGGAGTAGGTGACCCGTGGGTCCCCTCCTCGTGCACGGTGCTTAGCAGTCTGCTCACAGATCTGAAAGTACCTGCAAGTACGTCTGGGGGATAATTTGCTACCATCAGTCACCGAGGTGACCAGGAGTCTTGCTGCCCCCACTCCTTTGCCCTTTCTGACCCTCGGTAGAGCTGACCTAAGGTAGGACACGGAGGTAACACACCAGGCTTGATTCCTGTCTTCACCTCTAATTGCCCACCCTCCATTTTCTAGAGAATGGTTCAGTCTAAGTCACTTTTGCAGGAATCCTTGTCTCAAGGTCAACTTCCAAGAAGCCCAAGCCAGGACACTTTCATGGTCTCCCTTCTTCCTTGTAACCGGACCCGTTCTACACATGAGGAGAAAACTGTTTGAGAAGCGGCTAGTTAGAGTTTACATAATGACCAAGTGACCTGGGTCTACACATCTTCAAAAGAAGGATGGAGACTCCCAGCCCCATCTGTGGATGAATGCTGAAGTCAGTGGACCTTCTGCTGATACCTGCCCAGGAGAGCACCTCCACAGACGACGTGTTGGGGTTTCCAAGTCTCTCCTAATCTGATCTTGAAGTGATTACGTGGCCCAATATCCGTTCAATACTTCATACTGGTCACATCCCACATGCTCGTTGACTGTAATTGCAGGAGGCAGCCCATGATGCTCTTATTGACTGTACCTTGACTTAGGACCTCTTGTATTTATTTGCATGTTACTTGATTGGGTCTGGAAGAGAAAACTCAACAGATGCAACTCCTGGGTACCAGACTGTTTTTTCATTCTTTGGAAAGGGAGCCCAGGGGCCACCAGCTCTGTCTTGCTCCAGGATCTATACTTCAACCACAGCTGGGCTGACTTACTGCTCCTGCCCCACAGAGCTTATCTGGGCAGAAACTATGGCTCTTTTGTGAGCCTTGTGTCACCAAGAGCTCACCTAGTCTAGGACTGAGGTGATACTCCCTCTGGGCTTCCCTGCACCGTTACTTCAGGCTGGGGGTTACATGTACGCTAACACCACCTCCATCCGGTCACTACTGCATTCATTCCACAGCCTGGCAAAGATGTTTTCAAAAAGCACTCCTTGTCACACAAATGAATGAGCAATGTACACGGTCTACTTAATCCTTCCAAAGCACGGTTCTTCCTGCACCTCCCCTGCTTAGAATTCGTCAGTGGCTCCATGGGAACTGAAGGGGAAAACACACAGTTTCATCCTGACAGCCAATGCCTTCTGCATCATATTCAAAACCTCGGGATACACAAATGACACGTGCACAAAAATGCTGCAAACCTTGACACTAATTCTGAAACCGAGTCCTGGAGGTAAAGAGATGAACTATCTCTCTTTCCTAAGTCAGTTTACCAGTTCTTCCCTCCTTCCTTTTCCAGATCTGGCTAGAACATCCTGATGTCCAGGGTCAGAGACAAATGCCAGAGTCATGAGAGAAATCTTGGAAATTATATAGAGATATACCTTGGTGGACAGTCAGTAGAACGCATCCATACCTGCAAAGGCCAGTTAAGATTAGAATGAGATTGGCTACCAACCTGTTTCCTGGCAAAACCCCGGATGCACTTCCAAAATCCTTCCAGGAGAGGGCGGCAGCATCCCTGGTTATGAGTGGCAGACAGTGTTGTGCGCGCGTGTTTAGCACTGACTAAATGGGCAAGCCACATATAAAGTGTGTGCTAAGTGTTTACAAGTGTGTGGGAGAAAATCTGAGGCTCTGGTTGAGTGCTTTGAAAGGAAGCGTGCTTGGTTGAAAAGATGTGTATCCAGCCTGTGGCACACAGCCCAGGATAGTTATGTAGCCCAACACAAATCATAACATATCAGGAATAAACCTAACCAAGAGGGTGAAAGATCTCTACAGCAGAAACTTGACATCTCTGAAGAAAGAGATGGGGGAAGACACTAGAAGAAGAAAAGACCTCCCTTGCTTGTGGGCTGGGCAGTGGTGGCACACGCCTTTAATCCCAGCACTTGGGAGGCAGAGGCAAGCGGATCTTTGTGAGTTCAAGGCCAGCCTGGTCTATTCCCAGGACAGGCTCCAAAGCTACAGAGAAACCCTGTCTCAAAAAAAAAACAACAACAATAAAAAAAAAGTAATATTGTGAAAATGACCATCCTATCGAAAGCCATTTGCAGATTAAATGCAGTCCCAATCAAACCCCCATGTCACCCTTTGCAGAAACAGAATCCTGAAATTCATGTGGAACCACAAAAGACCCCACACGGCCAAAGCAATCTTGAGCAAAAAGAACAATGCAGGAGGGATTTCCAACCTAGATTTCAAGATTTATTACAGAGCTATAGTAATAAAAACAGCATGGTATTGGCAGGAAACGAGACTTGTAAGGCAATGGGACAAAACAGAAGACCCAACATGAGTACACACAACCACAGCCGTCTGACATTTAACAGAGATACAGAAACACACACTGAGAAGACAGCATCTTCAGCAAAGGGGCCTGGAACAGTTGGATCTCCGTAGGCAGAAGGTTGAAATTAGACCTCAGGATACAAATTAACTCCAAATGGACCAAGACCTCAAGGTGAACCCTGAAACCCCAGGAGACGACACAGGCATAGCTTACAAGACCTGTGCAGGAAAGGACTTTCCGAGCAGGGCTCCAATGCCCAGGAATTAATGACAACGGACAAGCGTGACCTCAAGAACTCTGTCTAGCTAAGGAAATAATAACTGAGTGACGCGAAAGACCGCAGCGTGTGAGAGAATCTCTGACAGCTACACACCCAGAATAATACAGCTATAGTAATATTCAGAACATATAAAGAACTAAAAACAAAAACAAACAAACAAACAAAAAAACCAGAGCCAGGAAAACAGATGACTCAATGAAAAAAAAAAATTTAAACAGAGCTCTCAAAAGAGAAAACTAAAATGTCTAAGAAATATCTCCAAAAAGTGTACGTCACTCTTAATTAGGGAAACGCAAATTAAAACCACTTTGAGATTTCAGTTTGCCCGAGGCAGAATGGCTATATTAGAAAATTTAAAAACAAGAGCACACATGCAGGCAAGGACGCTGGGTAAAAGGAAATGCTCATTCACTAACGGAAGAGACTGCAAACTGGTATAGCCACTCTGCAAATCAAGGCAGAAAATTCTCACAAAGCTAAAAACTAAGTCTACCATACGACACAGCTAGGTCACCTCTGGTGTAAGGTCAAAGGACTTGACCCCGCACTCCACAAACACTTGCTCAGTCAGGTTCACTGATGCTCCACTCGCAATAGCTGGGGAATGGAAAGCAATCTAAATGTCCTTCAACAGATGAATGGATAAGGAAAATGCAGGGCATGTACTCTATGGAGTATCATTTAGCTGTAAAGAAAAGTGAAAAAGGACTGGAGCGATGGCTCAGAGGTTAAGAGCATTAACTGTTCTTCCAGGGGTCCTGAGATCAATTCCCAGCAACCACCTGGTGGCTCAGAGTCATCTAAAATGAGACAAATGCAGGCAAACATGCAGACACTGTATACATAATAAATAAAAACGATTTTTAAAAAAAGAACATTTTAAACAAGAAATATACAGATAAATGGTTGCAACTAGAACATATGATACTGAGGGAGCAAGCAACCCAGACCCGGAGAGACAAATGCTACATACTCCCCCTTACGTGGGGAACCTGCTTCCAATTCCTTAGATGTTAGCATCCAACCTGGAGTGACTGCAGAAACCAGGGAACCAAAAAGAGACCATGAGATGGGGGAGCTCTGGAGAAGGGAAAAGCAGGATACAGGTGTTGAGGGGGGATGGGGGAAGGCAGAGGGATGCTTTAAATGGGGACTTAGGAGAGAGAACATACAGGGGAGGGAAGGGGAGGCAAATAACACTCGGGATGTTTGAAAACAACCTAGGGAATCATATTGTTTTATATTTACCTAAAATTATATGTAAGTACACACATACATACATATACATATGCACACCTAAATATATATGTATGTATATAGGGCCGGGACAAATGAGTTTTCTGGCAACAACCTGGCAAACTGGAAGGCAAAGGCCTTACACGCAGATTTCCTCCTGCCAGGGGCCGCAGATACAAAAATCACATGGCATTTCTAAGGGTAGGTGATAGGGGCTGTTGCCAAGCAACAGGCCTCAGCTCAGGCCCCATCTCAAGGTCAACCACCCACTCACTAGCCTATTTCTGGGGTGTAGGGATTGTCAAAGGCATCCTGGATTTGTTACTTGCATTGAGGATGGTGGGGGCGGGGTACAGGATGTACTCTAGGGGCTCCAACGCACCCCTAGAGAAGCAGATTCATTGGCGGCTAGAATAAAACCTCCCACCCTATCGGTCAGCTTTGGCACCCAGAGAGGGGCAGGGGATCCCAAAGACACAGGATCAGTATGGAGTAGGTACTGGACAGCCTGGATTGATCTCCTGATATCTGTTTCCACTGGAGAGGTGGCATCCCGGTCCATAGAGGTCAAATGGCAGACCCAGGCTCACACAGCAAGTAGAGGACAGAGCTAGGGTTCGGTCATCTAAGCACAATGAGTATGGGCGTCCTTTCTGTGCCTTGTGGTTTGCAGGTGGAGCCTAGGGTGTCACAGAAGCCTCTCGGGGACCTGTAAGGAGAGGTGAATCGGACTGAGCTCTCAAGTAAAACTCTAATGTTCTTCTCTGCTTTCAGCCACTTTATTTGGGTCTCGGCTCCTGACCTTTCCCCAACCCCGTGCTCCCTTTGCTCCCGAGGGAGGGAATGGGAAGCAACAATAGAGTGTCTGTGGTCTCTCCACTCCATCCACGTTAGCACTCCGTGTTCAGAACTGAGCGTGGATCTACGGATCCACTCACACACACACCCCCCTTTTTTTTTTAATTGAGACAGGGTTTCTCTGTAGCTTTGGAGTCTGTCCTGGAACTAGCTCTTGTAGACTAGGCTGGCCTCGAACTCACAGAGATCCGCCTGCCTCTGCCTCCTGAGTGCTGGGATTAAAGGCGCGTACCACCACCGTCAGGCTCTGACCACTGTTTACTGCCAGTCTGCACCTAGCTAGAAAGTTAATTTGGGGGGCCAAGACCACGTTGTTGATAACAGTTCCCCTCCCCCCTCCATGCCTGACACTCATCGGTTCAGTAACAGGACGAGAGGATGGAAGCTTCATGACTATGTAATAGCCACCTGGCATCCATCTTTCTTATATTAATCAAGGTTCTCTAGAGGAACAGAACCCACCAGATGAATACATTTAATAAATCATATATGCACACACACACATATTCTACTAAATAAGCTTATGGCAAAACAGTAACCAAGGTGTCTCACACCAGACAGGTTGAGAACTGGGTAATTGCTCCATCCCGGAAGCTGGGTGCCTCAGAAGTTGCAGTGGTCCCCGAGTGGTGTCTCACACTCAAAAGGCCAAGGAGCCAGTAGCTGCCCAGTCCAGTTCTGGAGACACTGGTTCTGATATCAGCAAAGTAACGAGCAGCCATGACACTAGGCAAGCCAGTTTAGTAGCGAAGGAGAAAGCCAGGCCGGCAAGAGGGGAAGGGCAGACGAGCAAAGGGTGAATTAATTTCCTTCCGCCATGGCATTTTTCATCTGGGCTGCATTCAGGGTGGGCCTCCCACGTCAGTTAAGGCCTAGTTCAGTTGCGGCTCCCTTTTCAGGAGTGTCTAATCGTGGTGATTAGCACCAACACTAGCCATCGCGCTCTTCCCTCTGATCGCGCTCTGAGAAATTCACATCCTATGGGGTCTCCGTGCAGTTAGTAGCAGCAAAACGCCAACAGCATTTAGTGACCTCTTTCTGAGGGTGGGGTGCCACCCACAGTATATCTACATCACCTCATTTTAGCCTTCACAGTCCACTCTGAACATGGGGATCGCTCCAGCCATCTGCGGACAGCAACGTAAGGCTTGGAGAAAGAGGAACTTGCTAATGATTGGTAGAGTGGGATTTGAACTGAGAGGAGCCCAGCATCTCCCGCTTTGTCATCAGACCATGGATGTCTCTTCCTCAGGCCTTCACCAGACTCAGTACCAATACTGGATGTGACATACAGCCATATCAGTGAACTCCTCTGTGAAAAGATGCCGGGACCTAAGAACTGGCAGAGATGCTAATCTCCTAGGTGGGGAGGGACCCTGGCAACCTGGTAACTACTTATCTGACTCTAAGCCTGCCTCCCCAGCCTTCCTGGGATCTCCAGTAATCTCCCAACGAATTCCCCTTCGACCCAAGTATCCATATACCTACTAGGCAAAAGAGTGAGAGATGACGTACAGCTAGCTGTTTCGTGGAACAAAACCCCCCAAGCCTTAATGGGATAAAACAGCAAATAATTTCCAACAACTCCAGGCTCTGCTGAGAAGCTCTGGCTCAGACAGGCTCACCTGACAGCCGGCTTAGGGTGGCACATTTATGCATATGGTGCAATTGGGATGGAGGACCTTGTCACGGCCTCTACCCCTCCCACAGGCTAACTCAGACTCTGGCACCATAGTCTGAAGAGAACCCATTGCTTTCTTAATCTCCATCATGCTCAATATTGTCACTGTTGGCCAAAAGGCCACATGTCAGTGACCAAGTCAGAGGGAGCGAACGCCACCAAAGGGCACAGGTGAAGAACTCGAGGTGGTTTGCAGAGGACTTTGGTTGGGTTCCCAGCTCCCACACTGTGGCTCCACCATCCATAACTCTGGTTCCAGGGGATCTGATGCCCTCTTTTGGCCGCCATAGGTATCGCATGTTCATGGTACACATGCATACATCACATGCATACATACGGCAAAATACTCACACGCATAAAATAAAAATAATTAAATCTTGAAAAAGAAGAACACGATTGGCCGTGGTCACCATTTACCGCTAGCAAGGATTCAGTGCCATGAGCTGCCATGAGCACATGAGGAAACCCAGGGACACGGTAGGAAAGTGGCTCCAAATTGGAGGCAGAACAGTGGGTCCATGGTTCAGGGCTGTGCTTGGTTTTTCTTTTTTCTCTCTCTCTCTTTTTTTTTTTTTTTTTTTTTTTTTTTTTTTTTTT
>NW_026067902.1:9556994-9582251 GCF_014885135.2 Alexandromys fortis
TTTTTTTTTGCTTGTTTGTTTTTTGAGACAAGGTTTCTCTGTGTAACAGCCCTGGCTGTCCCGGAACTCACTTTGTAGATCAGGCTGATCTTGAACTCACAGAGCTCCACCTGCCTCCGTCTCGCAAGGGTTGGGATTAAAGGTGTGCGCCACCACAGCCGGGCTTGGTTTAGATCTTCTCTGTGGGCATGTAAAACTGGCTGATGCGATAATATCTCACGGAATCAGGAAGATGTGCCAGTAAAACATTTGTTGTGCAAAATAAATTAGTCTGTTTCCCCAGGTGATTGCCTTTGTGTACAGAAAACTAAGATGGACTCGGAAACATTTTCTAGAGTCCAGAAAGGTTGCCTTCTTTAAAAAAATCAATTACGAGTTCGCACTTGAGAGAAAAACACTTCACAGAGCATTTCCATTCTACGTGCATTTAGCTCCTGGCAGAATTATACCCGGAAACCCTTCCTGTAGAGAAGACAGGTGGAAATCTCCAGGTACGTCTGCCTAGCGGCCGGTGATTCAACAGCAGCCATCTCAATAATGAACCGCTTTGTTTAAATCTGGAAGAATCTGTAAATCAGGTTTCCCTCTGTTCCTGCCCTCCCCCGAGCACACACACAGAAAAGGACGAAAGCACCCCCCCATTCTCTCTAGGTCTGCCCGACCAGAGGCTAAGCTCACTCTTGGTTCTACCATCTTCTCGTTATGCACAATCGGCTAACGACTCCACAGCCCTTGGTAGCAGTGTCCCGTAGGGTTTGATGACACAGCACTGTAAGGGGCCGCTGCTGAGAGTGGTGCATGGCCCGGCCAGCATGGGTGGTGAGCTGCCGCGTGGACCATTTTCTGTGCACCTCCATCTTCAGCCCTGCCCACAGACCCAGGTGCTGAGCAGCCAATCAAAGCAGTTCCCATGAAGAGATGATGAGAAGCCAGCTAGGAAGGGATATTAGCTCCACTTTTCACAGGCTAGTTGAGGGGTCCTTGGGAGGGTGGTGTGGTGACTGGGACCCATTTGGCTGAGCCACTGTTGTGTGACAGACTTTTCCTGGGGAGTGGAAACACACAAGCCTACCCGGACAGGAAGAAGGTCATGACAGACCAAAATACAGATACTACCACCGTCTGGTTTAGTGAACCAAAGAGTTTTATTGGGGTTATTTACAGGAATATGGGTGAAATGAGGGGTTACTTACAGGGCCAGGCATAACACAAAGACAGCTGCACCCCAAAGCCTGCCCTAGCATGGGGGACAGCTCATAAAAGCTGGGAACCTGGAGTGCACCGTGCAGCCTGCAGAAGGCTCAAGAGGTTGAAGAACGTCCTTTCTAGGTGGTTTAGATAGTCTGAGCCTCTTCCAGGCAGCTTGGTGGATCTGGTCAGTTTCAGGGACTTCCTGAAGTTAGTTTGAGTTGTTTACTAGAATTCTGCCTTAAGGTGCTTCCCAGTGGATGTGAGGTCTCAGTCTCACAAGAATCTGCTGAACAGAAGCAGGTAGACAAAGAGTGGGGAGGTTTTACCAGCTCTGCCCTGGGCAGAGGACACCATGGTGGACAGCCCCCTTTCCACAAGGGCAGCCTGTTCTGCCTTCAGAAGGGAGAGTCCGAGACGCTGCTAAGGGGGAAAGTGGGCCCTGGCTGATCACTGCCTCTCTGAGAGTCGTGACGGCTCCAGACAGAAGCAGCAGCTCTCTGGTCACATCATTCCCCAGCCACTGAGCCACATTCTCCAGTTTAAGATGAGGACGGGGATGCACAGGGTCTGGGGTATTGTGGTGAGTCGAGAATGTGAGGCCAAGATCCAGGAACTGTATTGCTGACCCCACTCCATATGTACATAGACGTCTTGCCAGCCAGACTGGTTGGCTCTCCCCTTATACATACCAGATACTGGATACTTCTTCCCTGCCATTTTGGCCACAGAGGAGCCACATCCTCTTCCAGGGTCAGGAGGCTGGTGCTAGCCCCTCAGTTTACCTCTGGCTTCTTCCTCTAACTCCTACCTCAATTCAACTTCATCTAGCCTTTTTATCTCGGCCAGCTTCCCTTTGCCCTCAGACCCGCCCAGGCCTGTGAACGTCCTACATCTTGCCTCACCCTGCTTTAGTTCGGCTCTCCCTCAAACACTACACATGTAAAGAAGCCTTCCTGACCCCATCCTCTGCCCTACGACCTTGACTTCTCTGAATCAGAGTTTTACTGCCCGATAGACACCGTTTCTTATCTGCTTTTGTCTCCCGGTACTGGGTTCTAAGTGCCAACAGAGCAGAAACTTAAGGCCCGAGTCATTTTGAAACCCCAGTAGCTGGCCTGTGGCTATGCCGGTGACCCTTGCTGTTGACCTTTGAGAAGAAGCAAGGTTTTCCCGTCACTTAGTGAGGTCAGTTTGATCTGAGGGTAAACAGAGGATGACACCCACTGGGTCACTGTGGGTAAAAGGAAGCCTGGCCTTCTGGGTAAGGCAGTTCAGGCCACAAGTCCAGTGCAGAAAAAGGCCACCCACAGTAGCACTTAAGAGCTCTGAGCATATGCAGGCAGGTGGACAAGTAAGAAGTGCCCAGGGCACTGAGGCACCCAGTTACAGCATCGAATACTTGCCAAAGTCCAAGCTCTTCCCAGGCCCCAGCCCTCCATCCATGAAGGTTCCTTTCATAGCCAGTAGGCCGGCTGAATGGGTGCAGAAGCCTGTCAGGACGATTAGGAAACACAGAGCTGAAGGGCTGATAGCCCACTATGCGGCCCGGAGAAGTTTCTCTGGGCAAACCCAGAATAAAAGATCTGCTTGCCCCTTTCACCCCTGCCCAGTGCCAGGTTATGTAATGTGTTGATGCTGCAAGTGGCATCCACCCAGCCCTCTGCAAGCTGTGCCTACACCCCAGGAAATGAGTCTCGGGATGACCCAGATAGCTGGATGCTTCAGCGAGAGGCATGTGACATCAGGAACAGATGGGAAGGCCAGCGTAGCCTGCCCAGCATACACATGCACACACACACACACACACACACACACACATCCATGCACACATGTATAGACTTCACACATACATACGACGCATCACACCACTGTCCAAATAAATGCACACACCTGCCTTTGGGGTCATTCACCTAGTAATTTTTATTATGCCCTTAATTTTTACTGTGTAGTTAAAAGGCAGAAAACAAGGCGGAAATGAGTGCCCTTGAGGCACTGGCATTTAGTGGCAGAAGCAGATAGACATGTGACACATAGGTGACACTTCCCATTGGAGGCTTATTTGTGCTCCAGAGAGCAACAGTCAGCCGAGAAGGAGAAGATGAGAAGGTGCAGGCTGGCAGAAACCAGGGAATGAGCCGGGGCAGCGTTTCAAAGCGTAAATCAGTACAAAAGCTATAAGGCAACAGTGGGTGGCCTCAAAGTGCAGAGAGAGTAGTGAGGCTTCAACGGTGAGCGAGGGGGACTGGGAAAGGGTAGGAGTGACAGTGGCCAAAGGACCTTGCCTTTGGGGTCAGGACTTTCACTTCAGGAAGAGAGACAAGCAGCATCGGAGAGCAGATGAGAGAGCAAGGGTGGTCTTGTGCTTGGGCACACTGCAGCCACTGCATCTCAGCTACAGGCTGAGCTGGGGATGCCTGTGCCTCTTGAGACCACAGTGAGGAGTCACAGAACGTGTGCAGCCTGCCTATGAATTACTGCTGTACATGTCCCCTATCCATGCAGCCAGACCTTTTGGACCATGTAAAGGGGATGAGACGGAGGGAAGCCTATATGAAGAGAGAGACAGAGAAAAGCCTATATGAGGAAAAGCCCTCCTAATATCCCCGGCCCAGGACCTACACCCAAGCAGGTTGGGAGCAAGAGGCCGACAGACTGGGGGGTCAGGCTTGGGTACTGCCTGCTGCCTAGAGGCCAGAGCCTAAGTGGACTCTCCCCAAGCTGAAAAGGTTCACGGGGTCAACCACCCATATTGGTTCCCCTCCAACTTTTCATCTGCGTATTTTTATAATGGCAGAAAAGCAGAGGAATCATACAATGAACATTCCTTCACTCTTCACCTAGGCTCCTGGATTGAGCACTGGCCACATGTGTGTTCTCTTTTTCTGACTTCCCCCATAGGTGAACGAGTGGTGTGTGTGTGTGTGTATACACATATATGCATCTATATTATATATGTATATATTTCACACCAAAATGCATCATGTGTTCAGCTAAACAAGGGGTACCCTTCCATATAAAATAGCAAATATGGTCATCTTGTCACAAACTATTAAAACGCAACCCTGTTGGTGAAGATCATTCGTTTCCCAGATGCCCAGTCCTGAAATAATCACACAGAAACTGTATTATTACAACATTGCTTTGCCAATCACTTAAGCATATTGCTGGCTAGCTCTTATATCTTAAATTAACCCAGTTCCATTATTTTATATTTTGCCACGAGGCCTGTGGTTTGCCAGCAAGGTTCCAGGTTCCAGTTGGCGGTTCATGTCTTTCTCCTCCAGCGGCTACATGGCATCTCATTGACTCCGCCTTCTTTCCTCTTCTATCTGCTTGGAATTCCCACCTTGCTCTATTCTGTGAAGCCACTGTGAAACAGCTTTATCCATGAACCAATAAAAGCAACACATATACAGAAAGACTTCCCACACCACAACCCTGAGTCTTAACAGCTTTTATTTTTATCTTTATTCTTTTTCAATCTAGGGTCGATTTGTACTGTTTCCATCAAGGAAGAGACTCTTCATTTGGTTAAGTTCCTCTTGTTGGAACTCTAATGACCTGAGCTCCGCTGGACTACCCTTCCCACCTTTGTTCTTTCATGGCATTGATGTTTTCAAGAGCAACAACACGGCTGTCTTGTAAAATGTCTCTCAGTTTGGGCATAATTCACTGTTTCCACACGATTAGATTCTGGCTAAACATTAAGGTTAATACTCTCAGAGAGGTGGGGCTGTGTCCTGCCCACTGTTACATAAGGAGGCGCCACGCCAGTTTCTCCTATCATTGGTGATGCTAACTGTGGTCATTTGATTAAAGTGCTTCCATTATGAAGGTAATCCCTTTTGTAAATAATAACTCATCTGTATGATGCATCACATTCAAGATATGAATATGCTATTCCATCACAAATGTTCACCGAGTGATTGTAATAGCTGTTGATAGTTTCTTTGAATCAGTCCCTGTATTAGTGGCTGCGAAATTAAGATTTTCCTGATTCTGCTATGTTTTTCTATATATGTGCATAAAGCTTCTCCTCCTAGTCTTCTTCCTTCTCCTCCACACTTATATGAATTTTTAAAAAGGTATTAGCCTATCACTACTGTCCTTTTTATGTTCACATTATTACAAATTTTGCTGGGGGAGTGAGCTCCTTTAAGCAAATTTAATAGTCCTCCCTTTCTTCCTGAAACAATTTATTGCGGCGTAGTTGACATACACTAATAACCCATCTCTGATGTGTGTAGCTTAATATGTTTTGACATATGTTTACACTCATGAAACCATCACTGTATACAAGATAAGGAACATATCCGATACCCCTTGTAGTCTGCCTTTGAGCCCTTCATTCCCCTCAGCAATCACTGACCTGCCTTCAGTTACTCTACATCTGCTTGCATTTTCTAGGATTGTGTAGAACCGCGAGTTGTAATTCTTCTGAATTGAGTTCCTTTTGCTCAGCATAATTGCTTCAAGGCTATTCTGGGCTACTGTATGCACTAAAAGGTTGGGTTTTTTTTTTTTCGGCCTTTTTGTCATGAATAGCCCTCTACTGTGTGGCTAGACCACAATGTGATTACCCAGGTATTGATTTCCAGACAGACATTTGGTCCTGTTTGGGGCTATTACAAAGCAGGTGGGCTGCTATAAACATTTGTGTGGTCCTTTGTAGGGATAGAGACTGCCTTTTATTTTGGACAGAAAAGATGGGATGAGCGACTGCATTGATTTCTAACAACTAACAAAGACACGGGAGCATCATTTTCCATCCATACCAGCAGGTATAAGACTTTAGTTCTTCGATGCACTTCCCAGCATTGGTATGGTCAGCTTTAATTTCAGTCCGTCTTCTAGATGTATTATTATCTCCTTGAGGCTTGTTTCAGTTATGTTTCTGTTGCTGTGCTAAAAAAAAAAAAAAAAAAAAAGGCTTTCTTTTGGCCCACAAATCAAGGCCACAGACCATCAAGTGGGAAGGAAAGACGGCAGGCACTGGAAGCAACTGGTCACAGTATGTCCACAGTCAGAAAGAAGCAAGCGATGACTTTCTGTATATGCGGTCTAATGACCCAAGCCTCAGGAACGGTGCTGCCCTCCTTTAGCGTGGGTCTTCCCATTTAGATTAATGGAAGAGAAACTCACACAGGTGTATGGAGTTGGGAACTAAACTTGGCAGTATCATCCATGTGGCTCGGGCTTTCATGGTGGAAGCGTGAACGAAAAGATTATGAAGTCTTCCTCCATGTTTGCACCACACTGCCGAGCCAGGTATCAAGCAGGGCAGTCCTTGCATGGAGTTCCCGAGAGGCTACTGCATGAAAGTGTGAAAATGAAGCCTGGATTGTGTATGATCCCCCAAGATGTTAGAGGTGCCAGAGCCCTGAGATATCGACCAAGAAGAGCTGCATGGTGGAGCTAGACCAAGGGACAGAAGTGTATTAGATGCAACAAAGCTGGAAGGGCAGAGCCATGTAGGTCCCGTGACATCAGACATGGAGCCACAGGATTTGGAGCATGGCACGCTGACTTTCAGTCTTGCTCCGGTTAAGCATTTCCTCACCACCCCCCTATTCATCCCTTCTAAATTGGTGATGTATATTCCGGGTTATTCTATGTTGAAGTATGTAATGTACTTTTTGATTTTACAGGGATTATGATTAAGAGATTGCCTTGAGTTTCAGTAGTCTTTGGACTTTTAAACCATGTCGAGACTGTGAAAGACGATGGGGACTTTTGAGGTTGGACCATTGCATTGTGATATGGGCCCACGCCTGTGGGTACTAAGTCGTAGAATGTGGTGATTTGAGTGAGGATGGCTCTCAGAGGCTGATACATTTGAATACTTGGTCCCCAGTTGGTGGTTTGGGAAGATTAGAAGGTGTGGTCTTGTTGGAGGATGTGTCATTGTGGGCTTTGAGGTTTCCAAGACTTGTGTGATTACCAGTGGTCTCTCTCTCTCTGCCCAGAGATGGTGGGCCAAGATGGGAGCTGTCAGCCATCACTTCCTTTGACACAAGAGACTCTAAGTTTCTTAAACAAGAAGTCAAATTAAACATTTTCTTTCATTAAGTGCTTTGGTCATAGTGTTTTGTCACCGTAAGAGAAAAGTCACTAAGACAGCTAGGTTTACAACACCAGGCATGAATTCCCTTCCTATCAAGGGGACTTTGAGCTATGGGTTTACCTGAAAGATAAAAGTTCCATTATTGCGCAACTGTGGTGGTCTCGCCAGGCCAGTCATCACTGTGCTTCATCGGCTTTATGGCTAGACAGAACTACCTATTTCTCATCCCCCTTGGCAGCCAGCACAAACCCTTCTGAAACTCTGAAAGCCAGTCCTCAGGGGGGGGGGGGAGGCATCTAAATCAGCCCCGGCATGATTCCTCAAAGTCCTGTATCCCAAGTGTGTGGTGTCTTCAGCAAGAAGGTCATAACTCCATGTTCTGGGGGACAATCAAGGGCAGTAGCAACAGACTGTACTATTTGGGGAGTCTCTCAGACTCCCCTAACAAACAATTTAGGAGAGCATTGGAGTTTAACACTAGGGTTTTAATACATTTATAGCTTTGGCGGGAGCATTATTATCCCAAGAGGCATAAATTATTTATATAAGTATACACATTGCATACATATGTAAGCAGTAAGCAGTTTAAGTAAATATTAAATAGTTCCCTGTGGCTTCTTCGATCGTCCTGTTGTTCTTTTTTTTTTTTTTTTTTTTTTTGGTTTTTTGAGACAGGGTATCTCCGTAGCTTTTGGTTCCTGTCCTAGAACTAGCTCTTGTAGACCAGGCTGGCCTTGAACTCTCAGAGATCCGCCTGCCTCTGCCTCCCGAGTGCTGGGATTAAAGATGTGCGCCACCACCGCCCAGCTCGACCTGTTGTTCTTTACTCTTCCTCTGCCCCTCATTCTCAGGTTCTCCCTCACTCCCCTCTTCCCAGGCAAACTCCCTTCCCATTTTCCCATTTACCCCATTACGGCACCTTGTGAACACTTTCCCGTCTGTGGCTCCTTAGCCACTCCACCCAGTTCCTCTTTATTTTCCAGGTTTCTGGGACCACCCCAAGTTCTATATACTCACATCTAAATATCTGAAGGTAGGAGCCAAAAGTAAGAGAGAACATGTAGTATTTGTCTTTCTAGGTCTGGGTTACCCCCCTCAGTAGAATACACTCTAGTTCTATGCATTTACCTATAAATTGCATGGTTTCGTTTTCTTTACAGGGGAATAGTACACCTTTGTGTTTACACACCACATTGTCATGACCGATTCATCAGCTGAGGGGTATTTAGGATGTTTTCATTTCCCCGCTATTAGAGCAGCCATGGCCATGGCTGACAAGTATCTATGGAGTAGGATGTCAAGTCCTTTGGGTTTATACCACGAAACGGCACAGCTGGGCCATATGATAGATTTGTTTTTAGCTTTTTGAGAATTCTCCACACTTCTTATTTCCAGAGGGGCTGCACCTGCTTGCAAGCCCCTTAAGAAATGAGGGTTCCCTTCCCGGCATACTTGCCCACATTTGTTCTAAGTTCTTTGTTTGTTTTCGTCTTAAAGTGTTTTAGATTTGCACTTCCGTAACTGCTAAGAACGATGCACATTTCTGGAAATACTTCTTAGCTGCATGAATTATACTCACTAGTGATTAACTCTGAGTTACCAGTCATGCACAGGTGTCACATATGAAGAAAGAAATCAAAACCCTTCCCCCAGAGTAAGTCGAGAATTGAATTCTCTACTTTACACTCCCTGCAGCTTCCGTTCTGTCTGTATGAACCTGAGTCTGTTGCTGCCTGAAGGGGGTTTTGTGAATCTGTTCGCCCCTATGTCTGTCCCTGTCCCTATGTCTCTCTGTGTGTCTGTCTGTCCCTAACAAAGGACTTCCCTCTGCATTTACTGAACAGCATAGAACAGAAAGCATCACACGGGGAAGGAATGGGCTACTTCACAGAAACCTTGAACAGAGACGGACAGGGATTCCAACTGACCCAGATACTAAATAGCATTGTTTATCAACCACTGTCCATAAATGGTTGCTTTCGACCTCTATGGTAGTTTTTAGAACTTGCTCTCAACTGCTGTATTTGATGCTTTCAGCAGATGATACACATGCATTATCTAGGTCAAGGGCACAGAAGAGTGCATGTTGAAGATTATAGCTAGACATTAGCTTAGGTTTTAAAAGTTGATCACACAGGAAATCCAAGGCAAGTAGGGTTGATTGTTGCATTGTTCCCTTAAAGGCAGGTTAATAAACAGGCTGAGGACACAGTGGGATAGCAGTCTTAGGTCTTAAGTAACCTGAAGTGTATTATTAACTCAGGCTGTGAGGTCCAGCAAAGTTGTTAGGATCTAAAAGATATTTTCATAATATTACATCACCACGCATAGCCATTTTTATTTCTTCTTTTGAAAACTCTTTGTTCAAAGCCACAGCCCATTTTTTCACTCGGTTATTTGATTTCTTGACTTTTTAAAAATTCCTTATACATTCTGGATATTAATCCTTTTCCAAACCCATAGCTGGCAAAGACTCGCTGCCACTCTGTGGGCCTCCTCTTCGTTTGGTTATGTTTCCTTAGGCGTATAGAAGCCTGCTAGTTTTGTGAGGTACCATTTGCCAGCTGTTGGACTTAATTCCTCGGAAAACAGAGCTCTACATGAAGCTCTTTCCTATACATGTGTCTTGTGGGGTACGGCTTGTGTTTCCTTCTGTAGCGTCAGGTTTCACACTGAGGTCTTGATCCATTTGGAGTTGATTTTTGTGCAAGGTGATAGATATGGGTCTAATTTCATTCATCTGTAGGTAGACAGGCATTTTCCCCAGCACTGTTTGCTGAAGATGCTGTCTTCTCTGTGTATGTTTCTGTATCTCTGTTAAATGTCAGACGGCTGTAGTTGTGTGTACTCATGTTCTGTTTTGTCCCATTGCCCTACAAGTCTCTTTTCCTGCCAATACCATGCTGTTTTTATTACTATAGCTCTGTAATAAATCTTGAAACCTAGAATGGCAATCCCTCAGCATTGTTCTTTTTGCTCAAGATTGCTTTGGTAGTATGGGGTCTTTTGTGGTTCCACATGAATTTCAGGATTTTTTGTTTGTTTGTTTCTGCAAAGAATGACATGGAGATTTTGACTGGGATTGCATTTAATCTGCAAATGGCTTTTGATAGGACAGTCACTTTTGCAATATTATTCCATCCAATCCACAAGCATGGGAGGCCTTTCCATCTTTTAATGCTATCCTCAGCCTCTCAGCTCAGAGACGTAAAGTTCTCACTGAAGAGATCTTTCACCTTCCTGGTTAGGTTTATTCCAGACACTTTATTTCATCATTTTTTTGAGGGCATTGTAAGTGGAATGCTTTCATGGTATTATTTCATAGCATGTTTGTCATTGGAATATAGAAAGGCTTCTGATGATTGAAAATTGATTTTTGTATCCTGCCAATCTATTGAAATTGTTGATCATTTCTAAAAGTTTTCTGGTGGAGTCTTTGGGATCTTTAATATATATTACCATGTCTGCAAAACAGGGATCCTTTGTCCTTATGTGTATCCCTTTAATTTCATTCTTCTGCCTTGTGGTTCCAGCAAGTGCTTCCTGAACTACACTGAAAAGGAGTGGGGATGGTGGGCGGTCCTGTCTTGGTCCTGATTAATAGGACTGATTCAAGCTTTTCCCCATTAGGTCTTCACTATGTTGAGTTATGTTCCCTTTAATTCTACCCTCTCTAGGACAGCGGTTCTCAACCTGAGTGTTATTCATGACTGTTGTGATCCAGCTGCCCTCACTCCCCCTGACTGACAGCGGAACTTCCTTGTGGTCTGTATTTCTGGCTGGTGGGTCTCCACAGAAGGAGTAGAGGTATAAAAGGTTGCTGGGAGCCGGGCGGTGGTGGCACACGCCTTTAATCCCAGCACTCGGGAGGCAGAGGCAGGCGGATCTCTGTGAGTTCGAGACCAGCCTGGTCTACAAGAGCTAGTTCCAGGACAGGCTCCAAAACCACAGAGAAACCCTGTCTCGAAGAAAAAAAAAAAAAAAAAAGGTTGCTGGGCAAAATAAAGGTTGCTGTTCTTCCACCTGAAAAGAAGCTTCCGTGTCTCAATCCTGGCACCCCCACCAGTCTCGGCTATCCAGGCTGCGCTGGCTGTAGCAATGACCCCTTTGGGGGGTCACATACCAAATATCCTGAATATCAAATATTTACATTACAATTCATATCAGTATCAATACTAGTTATGAAGTAGCAATGAAATAATTGTATGGTTGGAGGTCAGCACAACATGAGGAACTGTATAAAAGGGTTGCAGCATTAGGAAGGATGACAACCATGCTCTAGGATTTTGTTTTATCATGAAATCATGTTGCATTTGCCAAAGGCCTTTTTAGCGTCTATTGAAATGATCATGTGATTTTTTTACTTTAAGCAAATTTATATGACTTTATATTTATGTATGTTGAACCATCATCCCTGCATCTCCAGGATAGAGTCACCTTGGTCATAGTAGTTAACTTTTGTGATATATACCTGTATTTGTTTGCAATAATTTTATAAAGGATTTTTGCATCTATGTTCTGTAGTATTTGTGTGGATGTGTGTGTAAATGCACACACATGTGTATCTTTAACCTTTTTTATTTTTTCTTTTCCTTCTTTCTTTCTTTCTTTCTTTCTTTCTTTCTTTCTTTCTTTTGTTTTGTTTTGTTTTGTTTTTTTGAGACAGGGTTTCTCTGTAGCTTTGGAGCCTGTCCTGGAACTAACTTTTGCAGACCAGGCTGGCCACAAACTCACAGAGATCTGCCTGCCTCTGCCTCCCAAGTGCTGGGATTAAAGGTGTGTGCCACCACCTCCTGGCTTTTAAACTGCTTTTTATATTAGATATGGCTTTATAAAATAAGTTTTGAAGTATTCTTTCTTTTTCTTTTTTGAATAATTTAACAAATTTTGGTTGTAGATCTTTTTTTTTCTTTAATCTGGTAGAATTCTACTATGAATCCATTTGGGCCTGGGCTTTTGTTTTTATTTAGAAGACTTTTTAAGGCTGTCCCAATCTTCTTTTTTGTTTATTTTGGTTTTATTTTTTTGAGACAGGGTTTCTCTGCATAGCCCTGGCTGTCCTGGAGCTCACTCTGTAGACCAGGCTGGCCTCTAACTCACAGAGATCCACCTGCCTCTGCTTCCCAAGTGCTAGGATTAAAGGTGTGCACCACTATCATCTATCTTGTTTCAATATTTACACACACACACAACACACATATATAGTCAGTCTACTTAGGATATTGATATCTTCATACACACGCACACACATATAGCTATATCTTCTTATATATGCTAATTATCAGTCTATCTAGGATGCTGATCTCTTCTTGATTTAACTTGAGAGGTATATATGCCTCTAGAAACTTTTAGAATCTTGTCCATTTCTTTTAGATTTTCTTTATTTAAATTACACTCTCATTCAATTTTGCTGGGTGGGGGTAGCACACTCCTTTAATCCCAGTGATCAGGAAGCAAAGACAGCCAGATCTCAGCAATCAGGGCCAACATTGTCTACAGAGTGAGTTCCAGGACAGCCAAGACTATGCAAAGAAACCTTGTCTCAGAAAAAAATAAGAATAAATAAATACGTAAATTCAATTCAATTGTATATGTTCGGATGTTTTCCTTGCACATATGCCCATGCACCATTAGTGTGCCTGACACCTATAGGACAGATGAGGGCACTGGATCTCCTGGAACTGGAGTTACAGACGGTTGCAAGCACCCATATGGGTGTTGGACACCACACATGGGGCCTCTGGGAGAGTAGCCAGTGTTCATCTGAGTCATTTCCAGCCCTTAGTTTGCATTTGCAGTCAAGTTAAGAACCAATGTGCGCTATCACAAGCTGCTGGAACTGGGATCTTCTTTACAATCCTTGAATTTGTTGATGAAGTTTATGATTTCTTCTTTTAAGTCCTGTTGTCTGGTGTTCACATAGGTGATTTTCATTGGGCACCACTTCTGCAGGACTGGTAGACTTGGGTCAGGGATGAAGGTCATGCAGTCTTGGCCTTTCATATCTGTGTTTGTATGCTCAGACCTGGACATGTGGACTTCTTGGTCGTGTGTCTGGCGCGAGGTTCTAGGCTGCTTTTACAGGGTGGAAGCTGACCGTGTTCTTGTTCAAGCCTGGCTTATTTTAGATCATGCATGAAAGCTTGGTCAGTGTTGCTCTTGGATTGGAGGAAGGGGGGTGGGGCAGTTCCTAACCAGTGTAAGCAAGACAGACAACAAGTGAGTGGGACTAAGGGCTGGGTTTGCTTGCTTGCGTTGTACTAAGTTTCGCCCGAGAGTGTAAGGATGGTGTGAGTGGACCAGGGTCTTGGATACTTACCAGATCAGCATACAAGTCAGCATACAGGCTGTATGTCTGAGGCTACAGCTGAGGGGTGAGCTGGTATGACCACCTATGGTTTGTGGTTTTGAAAAAATGGCCTCTCCTGGTTTCTAGGGAGTGGCACTATTAGGAGGTGTGGCCTTGTTGGAGTAGGTGTGGCCTTATAGGAGGAAGTATGCCCTGGGGCAGGCTTTGAAGTCTAAGATGTTCAAAGCAGGCCCAGCAAGACAATCTCTTCCTGCTGCCTGTTGATCCAGATGTAGAACTGTCAGCTCTTTCTCTGGCACCATGTCTGCCTGTGCACCACCATGCTTCCCACCATGACAATAATGGATTAAACCTCTGAACTGTAAGCCAGCCCCAATTAAATGCTTTCCTTTATAAGAGTTGCCATGGTCGTGGTATGTTTTCACAGCAATCAAAACTCTAAGAAACCATCCAAGTTTCCAGGGACTCATCAGGCTATATAGGTACACAAATGTGTTTCCCGGCCTGGGCCTTAAAATTGGGTATAGTGCAGGTTGGCTAGGGTCCAGAAGACTCTTCATACTAGACCAGTAATAGTATGCACTACCTGAGCTAAGCCTGGACATTGGATATGGCGTGAGTAGTCCAAGGTCTGGTGAATTCAGCAGGCTAGGCTAGGTATATCCCTGGGGCCAAGTCTTGAGCTTGGGAAGGGTGCATGCAGAACTCACTAGATTGGGCTGGTGAAGACAAGGTGTGAGAACTGGGGTAGGTCTGGGGAATGGGAGGGTGCAAGTAGACTAGGATCAGGAAGATTCACTAGGTTGGATATATGGCTTGGGCTAGGCCTGGATATGGTGGGCAGGATAAATTTAAGTGGATTCAGTGGATTGGGCTGGCACAGAGGGTCAGGAAGACTCACCAGGCTGGACCAGAACACTATGTGTGCAACCAGAAATAGTCCTGGAGATTGAATGTGGTCTAGTTACTTCTTTATTCTCTTCACTCCTACACCAAACCTTTTTGTTGCTTTTAAATTGTTTTGCTTTGTTTTGACGCTAAATTTGCTTTTTTTTTTTTTCACTTAGGGTTTTTCTATGTAGACCAGGGTGGTTTTGAACCCACTATGCAGCCCCAGCCAGCCTTGAGCTTGCAGCAATCCTCAGGTTTCAGTTTTCCTGGTGCTGGAATTCTAGGCATGCACCACCACAGCTATTGCCTGCACTGGAAGCCATGGACTGCAGACAAGAAAGCAAAGCTCCCCGGACTTGACCCACTCAATAGGAATCTTGTTCTGTGTGTGAAAGAAGACAAGTATGCCTTGTTTCAGCAACTGCCGTTTGGGACTCTCCTGTTAGGTACACACTAGGTAAAAGAGCCAGGCCCTGCCAATGTGGGGCCAGGAATGTGCGGGTTTGGTACCGCCCTTGGTATGCTGTCTGGAGCTCCCACTCTGCGTTCTTCCCACACTCAAATTGTCTGGTCAGTGCTCCCAGAGCATTTGGGCAGGATACCTAGATTGTGGTTATTAAATTCCCAATATTATTTGTCTGCCCTCAGGGGACCAGACGACCAAGTAGAGGAAATGACTGGAGGTTTCGCAAGAGGGATATCATTGCAGTCTCAGTGGAGACAGGGTGGGGCAGCTAACGTCCCCTGGAAGGAAATTAGGGTCTTAGAGGTGCTGAGATGTGCTTCAGCGTCTCCCAACACGGACTCTAAAGTGATTCTCTCACAAAATTAGTGTGAGGAGATGTTAGCAGGTGGTGTTCAATGTGTGAGCAGTGGTCTGAGAAGCCTGAAGAGGTCCTGCACTTAGTGGGATGTTATGGGATTAGTCATTTTGAATTACCAATCCACTTAGCGCAGAACTCCTCAGAACCTTGAAGCTGCACAGGGGAAGTTCCAAAAAAGAAAAGAAAGCAACAGTATTCTTTAACATTATTTGAACTTAGAACCTTTTATTTAGAGAGCGTCTTACAGGGTGCCTATTGGCTTAAACAAAACAAACCTGGCAGTTGTGGCGCACGCCTTTAATCCCAGACAGAGGCAGGTGGATCTCTGTGAGTTCGAGGCCAGCCTGACCTACAGAGTGAGTTCCAGGACAGGCTCCAAAGCTGCACAGAAAAAGCCTGTCTTGAAAAACAGAAAGGAGAAAAAGAGAGAGAGGGGGAAGGAAGGAAGGAAGGAAGGAAGGAAGGAAGGAAGGAAGGAAGGAAGGAAGGAAGGAAGGAAGGAAGGAAGGAAGGAAAACTAAGACATAGACCATGTCTTTCCTGGACCATGAGCACCTAAACTTCTACGTTCCACTCCCAGCACCAACAGGTAAGGTGTTCCCAGGCCTGAGACTGCCAACACCTACTCACTCCCAGCACCCACAGGTAAGCAATCGCAGACACTCAGTCTCTGGGCTGCCCTGCCACTCAACCACGTCCAGATGTGCAAGTTCCAGTGCAGAAACAAAACAATACTTCTCCTCCAAAAATTACTAATCCCCTAATAATGGACCTCAGTGAGAATGACCGAGAAGAACATCCAGACAGAGAATTCAAAGAATGATTTTAACTCTATCCAAACAGTTCAAAGACGGCGTGAGTACACGCCAATAAAAAAAAAAGAGAGATAAATGAAATAAGGAAGTTAACACAAGAATACAGAATTCAACAAAGAGAATAACTGAATAAAAGCCAAACTGAAAGGATACTAGAAATGAAAATTCAATAAATCAAATTAAAAACGCAGTGGAAAGCCCCACAGCCAGAATGGATCATGTGGAAAGCAGATTCAGAGCTGGAAGACAAGGTAGAGGGATAAAGGTCAATGATAAATTCTTTAAAATATGAACGAAATATAGAAGAGCTCTGGGACACCACTATAAAGACTAAATCTTCGAATTATGGGCATAGAAGCAAGAGAATAATACTGCACTAAATGCTCACAATATATTTTCAATAAAATCACAGAAGAAAAAAATTCTTAGAAAAAAAAGAAAGGGATGCCCATCCAGGTCTAAGAAGCCCACAGAACATCAACTGGACAGGAGTAAACAAACTCTCCATGACATAAAACATCAGCTAGATGGGAGCAAAAAAACAAATTCCCCATGACACAGTCAGAACATCAGAGACACAGAGTAAGGTTGCAGGGTGACTCTAAGGCAGGCCTACCGGAACAACACCTGATAATTTTAAGAAACCTAAAGTCAATGCATGCCTGGAAATATATATTCTAAGTTTTGAAAGACCATAACTGTAACCCAGACTATTCAACCCAGCGTAACTATTCAATAAAACTGAAGGAGAAATTAAGAACTTCCGTGATTAAAAACAGAAGAAATGGACTTACGAGCACCAAACCAGCTCCACAGAGGATGCTGGAAGGAACACTTCACTTTGAAGAGGAGGATATACACAGAGATCATAGGAAATAAATAAACAATACCAGGACAGTGGACAAAAAGAGGTCTGAAAAAACAAATCACAAAATCAAGAAAGTGACAGGAATTAATACAATAAAAATATAGTCTAGTAGATTAAATTAGAAAACACAATTCATGGCCAAAAGATGGTTCAGCAGTTAGGAGTCCTAGCTGTTCTTCCAGAGAACCTGAATTTGATTCCCAGCACCCACACAGTGGCTCACACCATTTGTACCTTCGGTCCCTAGGGACAGGACACCCTGTTCTGGCCTCTTTGGGGACCAGCCATGTACATGCTTCACAGAGAACATTAAATCAAATTAAACTTTAAAAAGAGAACACAATCCACCTTTTTGATGCCTCCCAGAAACATAGCTCCCCATCAGTGGTAGACACCACCTTAGGGTAAAAAGTTGGGAAAATATCCCAAGTAAATGAAACTACAAAACAAGCAGGTATAGCTACTCTAATATCTGACAAAATAGCTGCCAAACCAAAACTAGTCAGAAGAGATCAAAGCAGGGCAGTTCATACTCACAGAAGGAACAGGCACTAAGAGGATATTATAGTTATAAATATATACACACCAAACACATGTGCACCTGATTTCATAAAAGAAATACTACAAGGTGTAAAAATACAGATTAACCCCAACACAGTGATAGTCAGTAAACTTAATACCACACTGTTACCAATAGATAGGTCATCTGGACAAAAACTAAACAGAGAAACATTGGCAGAAAAGAAACCACAGTTCACATGAACCTAGCAGACATCTACAGAACATGCTACCCAAATGCTAAAGAGCATTCTTCTCAGCAGCATCTAGAACTTTCTTCAAGACTGATCACATATTATGTATCCCTTTCCCATCTAGCTACTACACTGAAGAGAGAGAATGGGAGCCTTGACCTTAGTGAGAATGCTTTGTGTTTTCTCCTGTTTAGCATGGTGTGTACATAGCCTTTCTATGTTTAGTTCATAATCTCTTCATCCCCAGCTTTCCCATAACATTTTTTGGCGGGGGGAGGGGGTTTCAAGACTGTAGCTTTGGTGTCTGTCCTGGAACTAGCTCTTGTAGACCAGGCTGACCTCGAACTCACAGAGAACCTCTGCCTCCCGAGTGATGGGATTAAAGGCATGCACCACCAGGCTTCCCAGGACTTTTTCATGGAATTGGATTTTGTCAGCGACCAATGTCACAGACTTTTTTTTTTGCATCTCATGAGATGATCATGTTTTCCTGCCTTTTAATTCATGCATAAATATGATGGCTAATGTTTGTGGCCTTATACATGTAGACCCTTCCCTAAATCTCTGGGAAGCTAAATCATGGTAGGTGAACTTTTTTACATGAACATAAACTAGGTTTGCCAGTATTTTACTGAGAGTTTCTGTTATGTTGATCAGGAAGTTTGATGTAATTTTTCCTTCCTTTCTTTTTTTCCTTTGTCAGTTTTCCTTTGTTAGCCGGAGTAATACTGGTTTCATTAAAAAAAAAAAAAAAAGTCTGGAAGTCTGCCTTCCTCTTTCATTCCATGGGATAATTAGAGTACTGTTGGTGTTAGCTATTCTGTGAAGTTCTGGTGGAGTTCTGAGCGACTCCCCATCTGCTCCTGCTGTTTTGTTTGTTTGGTTTTGAGACTATTACTGCTTCACTCTCATTGCTGGCTGTGGATCTGTTATCTTGGTTTAATTTTGGTATGTTGTATGTGTGTAGTGATTTGTACATTTGTTTTAGATATTCAAATTTCATGAATTAAAGGTGTAGTTTGAATGATAAATGCCACCGTGTGTTTGGGGATGGTTACAGAAGGCGGTGCAGCCTCGCTGAAGGAAGCATGTTCCTGGGGCCAGGCTTTGAGGGGTTACAGCCGTGCCCCACTTCCAGCTCACTTGCTCTGCTTCATCGAGGCTGTTGAGATGTTGATCTCTTAGCTTCTCCCTTCAGCTGCCTCCACCACTGAGGACTCTGCCCCTCTAGAACCATCCGCCAAAATAAACTTTTTTTCTTAAGTTGCCTGAGTTGTGGTGCTGGGAGACCTGCATGTCGACGTTCAGAAAAGTGAAACTAGATCCTTACCTCTCACCCTACACAAGACTCAACTCCAACTCAATGAAGGACCTCAACCTAAAGGCCGATACCCTGACCTGCTACTGATAAAAAGTAGGAGGCAACTTCAATTCTAGGCACAGGGAAGGACTTTCGAAACAGAACTCTGACACCTCAGGAAATAAGATCAGCAATTAACAAATGAGGTTCCATGAAGCAAAAAGCCCCCCTGTACAGCAAAGGACATTGCCAGTCAAGTGCAGAGGCAGCCTGGGGAGAGGGAGAAAATCTTTGCCAGATATGCATGTAACACAGGATTGTGCCTAGAACATACAAAGCATGCACAAAACTACACACCAAGAAAACAAGCTACTTAATTTAAAAACTGGACTACAAAACTGAACAGAAAATTCCTTTTTTTTTTTTTTGACTTTTCGAGACAGGGTTTCTCTGTAGCTTTTTGGTTCCTGTCCTAGAACTAGCTCTTGTAGACCAGGCTGGCCTCAAACTCACAGAGATCCGCCTGCTTCTGCCTTCCGAGTTTCTGGGATTAAAGGCGTGCGCCACCAGCGCCACCAGCGCCCGGCTAGAAAATTCTTAAAAGAAAAAAATACAATGGCTAGGAAATTCTTTAATGAATGTTCAATGTCTGTAGCCGTCAGGCAAATGCAGATTAAAACGATGTCAAGATTCTATCATGCCTCAGTCAGACTGGCCACCATCAGGAGTACAAATGACGACAAATGCATGGGTGTGGGGGAGGGGAAACTTTAGACATTGTAGGAGTCTAAACTCATAAAGGCATTCTGGAAGCCAGCCTGGAAAATCAGCACACGACCCAGCTATAGCACTCCTGGGTGTAGACCCAAAGAACCTTCTGTCTGACGATAGCGATGCTTGCTCATTGCCATTCTACTCACGGCTGTTAGCAAATGAAACCAGCCTAGACGCTAATCAATGACAAATGGAATCTGAAAATAGGGTACATATGCGTGATGGACGATTACTCAGCTTTTGAGAAATGAAGTAATGAAATATGCAAGCAAATGGATGGAACTGGAAAGTTTTTTACCTGGCGATGTTACCCAGGTCCTAAAAGAGAAGCGTTGCATGTCCTCTTTCATGTGGTGCTAGCTTCAAGACTTGTGTTTTACTGTGGAGCACACGTAGAAGTCAGAAAATTAATCTTAGGTCAGTGGGTGGGGGGATCATAGGCAGGATGAAAGTAGAAATGAGGAAGAAAGGTTCAAGCAGGTAATGGCGTGATGAGGATGGGAAATGAGGGGACGGGAAGGATTAACCAAATGGAAGTGAGACTACATGGGAGCATACAATCTTACAACCCAAGTTTGTGTCCACACACACACACACACACACACACACACAAAATGAGGAGACAAAGAACAGCAAGTATAGGGATACAAGGAGTAAAGGTTTAAGTGGAGATATGGGGCGAGGAGACTGAAGGGGAGGGGCTAACCCAAACTAAGAATGTATGAAGAAGCTTTCTGAAATCCCACTAGTGGATAAGCTAGTTTAAGCATAATTTTTAAGTGGAGTTTGAACAATTCTGCTCCCAGAAAATATAGGTTATTAGGTGATACATCAGGCACAGGTTACCTCCCTATTATGAGTTGTTTGTCGGGGGGGGGGGGTGTCTCGAGTCCTCCAGAATAAGATAGGCTGTTGCCATTGCTCTCGATTGTCCCCCATAACTAGATGCTAAGATCCCGTTGCCAAAAACACACTCAACTTTGGACACAGGACAGAGAAATCAAATGAACCGACCAGCAGACTCTGCCCCTAGAGTTCACCTTGATGGAAGTGCTGTGCAGGCTGCTCAGGTGGCAATACACCAATGGTTTTATCTGATGCTGGATCCCGATGCTACAGTAACGACCTGCTAGGCAAGATGTGCCCACTGGTGCAACAACAGCAAGACGGTTTATGGACCCAAGCAACTACTCCCTTGAATAAATTTGATGCATGCCTCCAGGAGAAAATGTATGCCTGGTACCATAAACGTGGCCAAAAATACATGGCTAGGGAAGCCATAGTCCCCAAGGAAGGACCTATTAACGTCCTGCTAAATGGTCATGTTGTCAAACTTTCTTGTAAATGTTTATGTTTCTATCCATAGAGTCGTGTTGTTCTCAACCTTAGTCAGAAACTTATTGCACAGAATAGTGGTTAATCTGGAGACTCACAAAGTTTGAAAAGTTAGGAATACGTGTGCATGAGTGCTCAGCCATGTAGAATACCTATACCACCCCACCCAAGGCCCAGAGAATGTTGCAGAAATGGGGATGGAAAGAGTGTGAGAGCCAGAGGGCAGGAGAAGACCCTGAAAGGCCAGCCTTTGGCCGTGACATGGATATTACATGAGCTCGCAGTGCTCTATTTATCTGAACGAGTTGCACTCAGCAAGATCAAAACAGTTAGAAAGTTTATCATGAAAGAGAGAGGATCTCCTGATGTCCCTCCCCTAGCTGGGAAGCAGGGATGTGGGTAGCTGATGGTGTGGGGGTAAGGAGAGTCCCTTTTTTTTAAGAAGTAGGGAGTGGCCATTGGTAGGTTGCCCGTGTCCCGGTGGATGATCCACATCCACATAGAGGCAGCACTGATTGGACTTAGTGGATCATCACAGTAAAAAGACAAGAAATTGGGAAGAGATGGGAGATATGCTGAGGAGACTGGGGAGGGCAAAAGGGAGGGAATGGGAATGGATATGGGAAAGATGAATTGTATATATGTATGGAATATATAACAATCAATAGAGGCCCTGTATGGGTAATAACCACATGCCCAATCCTATACTGTGAATTATATGTTTTTGTCTCATTACTCCTCAGAAAAATCAGCATAGTGGAATTGCTGTCATTTTCTAGAAGAATCATGCCAAGGAGTAATAGACCCAAGATATCAACACTATGCAGTCAAGAGTGGTAACCTAAACACCACCGCCCAGCTCCATCCACTCCTGGTCTCTGAATCCACCACACAACTAGACCCAAAGAAGAGTGAGCCTGTCGCTTCCCACACAGTTGCCAGCAGGCCTTAATGGATTTAGATTCGGGATATTGACTTCTCTCCCAATTGCTTTTTTTTTTCACTTTACTTCTTCTAGACAAGGCCATGTCAGATGGCAAGTACCCTAGTCAGCTTTGTGGTGTGGAATATTATTTTAAGACGTGTTACATTTGTTTATGCTGTGGAATATTTGTTTAATGATGCAAAGATATGTTGCATTCTCTTTTGCTGCATTTGGTTCAACTGTGAAGCTGTGTTACTTTACCTGTCTAAAACATCTGATTGGTCTAATAAAGAACTAAACCACCAATAGCTGGGCAGGAGAAAGGATAGGGGCTGGCAGGAAGAGAGAATAAACAGGAGGAGAAATCTGGGAAAAGAGATCAAGGAGTCGGGTGATGGTGGCGCATACCTTTAATCCCAGCACTCGGGAGGCAGAGGCAGGCGGATCTCTGTGAGTTCGAGGCCAGCCTGGTCTACAAGAGCTAGTTACAGGACAGGAACCAAAAGCTTCGGAGAAACCCTGTCTCGAAAATTTTAAAGAGAGAGAGAGAGAGAGAGAGAGAGAGAGAGAGAAAGTGAAAGAGAGAGAGAGAAATCAAGGAGTGAGAAAAGAAGGGGCCAGCCCCCTAACTACAAAGCAAGTCACGAAGTAAGAAGTAAAGAAAGGTATACAGAAATAGAGAGAGATAAAAGCTCAGAGGCAAAAGATAGATGGGATAATTTAAGTTAAGAACAGCTGGCTAGAAACAAGCCAAGCAGAGGTCAGGCAGTCATAAGTAACAATAAGCCTCTGTGTGTTTATTTGGAAGCTGGGTGGCAGGACCCCCAAATGAGTAAAGAAAGAGAAAAAAAAAAAAGACCAGCTACAGCTTTGTCCACTTGATACAGCCTAGAATCATCTGAAAAGAGAATCTCTTTGGAGAGACTGCCCAAATCAGATTAGCCTTTGGGCATGTCTTGAATTTTTATTATTACTGAATCGCCCATGTGGAGGATTGTCTTGATAGTTACTATAAGAGGGCCTAAGCCACTGTAAGCAGAGCATCCCTGGGCATGTGTCCCTAGGTTGTATAAGAAAGCCAGCTAAGTAGGAGACTGAGCAAGCACACAGGCAGGGTTCCCCATGGACTAGTTCAACTTCCTGCCCGGATTTCTCTCAGGGATGAACCTAGAAATCTAACAAGACAAACCCTTTCCTCCCTCCGGTTGTTCTTTTGCCATGGTACTGACCACACACGGAATGAAGCTAGTATAGTGGCTGCCACCTACTTCCCTTGTCCCTCCTCAGAGTTGTACCAACGAGGCAGGTGGGCATGAAGCAGATCTCAGGGTCTGGGTCACCCTCCCCACGTTTAACAAGGCACCATCCTCATTCCTGCGAACCTGACACACAGGTGAGTCACGGACCTGGCCCCATCTCACGATGAGCCATTATGTAGATCACCGAGTCCGCTCACAAAAGCAAGCCCTGGACCATCTGGCGTGTGGTTTGATCTGTATATGTATTTATTTATTACATTTCTTTATTTAGACCAGTTCTCACTTACGTAGCCTTGGCTGGCCTGGAACTTACTATGTAGACCAGGCTCTGGTATCAGATTCACAGAGATGCACCTGGCTCCGCCTCCCGAGTGCTGGGATTAAAGGCGTGCACCACCATGCCTGGTAGGTGTATGGTTCTGAGCAGCTGAAGTAAGAGAAACTGACACTCTGGAGATAATATGAAATTCACATTTCAGTGTTCATAACTAAAGTTCTACCGGCACTCGGGCCACTCATTTGTGTACATATTCTTTTTTGTTGTTGTTGTTTGTTTTTTGTTTCTCGAGACAAGGTTTCTTTGTAGCTTTGGAGCCTGTTCTGGAACTCGCTCTGTAGACCAGCTGTGCACATGTTCTTCGGCAGTCATGCATCACAGCAGTAGAGCTGAAAGACGTCAAGGGACCCTATGGCCAACAAAGCCTAACATAGTTCTGGATCGTGGATCAGACAAGTTTGCTGATCCACCATCCAGATGTCAGAAATTAAACTGCAGGATCACTATTTACATCTGGTAATATCCTTGAGAGGTTTCATTCCCATGTCTCGGGGGCTGGCTGGAATAAAGCCAGACAGAGAATTGGTGAGGGCTCACAGGCTCGGGGGTCCTGTCCCGCTGCCACAGTCTGCTCTGCTGGCTCCCAAGCAAGTTATCTCCTTGAGATTGGGGAATAATAAGTAGACTGATTACACAGAATCTCTCTGCTTACCCAGGCACTAAGGACATACACAGATTTTTAAGAAATTTTATTTAGAGAATATAATTATATCATTTCCCCCTTCCATTTCCATCCTTCAAACCCTCCCAGAAACCTCTCCTTGCTTTCTTTCCATACATTGTCATCACATGCATACACATGTATATATGTATGCATGTATACATAAAACTCTTGCATTCACAAATACAACTTGCTCAGTCTGTATACAGTTACTATACGTACATAATTAGATAATCGGTTGGTGTGCTCTTTCCTAAGGAAGTCTATTTCTCTCACTCTCAGTGAAGGGACTTTAGCAGCCGGAGCACGGCAAACATGACTCTGGCAGACCTTGCCTTTCTCTCCCATTCCTTCTGCCTCCCTAAAAACCATTAGATTACATCCCTAAAGCTAGCCCCCAAGGCTATTCCTTTATTTGGTCTCTTCCTCCTCCTGAGGCTGACTACCAAGGTCCAACTACGAAAGTAGTGAAGACCAGGCTTCAAAAGCCCCCTTTGGCTCACCTAATTAACATGCTCAATTAAAATTAAACATTGCAGCTGGGTGGGCACACGCCTTTAATCCCAGCACTCAGGAGGCAGAGGCATGATGGAGGTGGGTCTTGTATCTTATCTGTTGCTTTTATTGGCTAATAATAAAGAAACTGCCTCGGCCCTCATAGGACAGAAAATTAGGTAGGTGGAGTAAACAGAAGAGAATGCTGGGAAAAAGAAGCTGAGTGAGTGAGTTGCCATGATGCTCCCACTCCAAACAGACGCAGGTTAAGATCCTCTCTGGTAAGCCAGCTCATGGGCTACACAGAATATTAAAAATGGGTTAGAACAATATGTAAGAGCCAATAAGAAACTGGACCTAGCCGGGCCAGACAGTGTTTGAAAGAATACAGTTTCCGTGTAATTATTTCGGGCATAAGCTAGCCATGCGGGCGGCCGGGTGCCGGGGACGCAGCCC
>NW_026067902.1:9584529-9621653 GCF_014885135.2 Alexandromys fortis
TGGGCTACACAGAATATTAAAAATGGGTTAGAACAATATGTAAGAGCCAATAAGAAACTGGACCTAGCCGGGCCAGACAGTGTTTGAAAGAATACAGTTTCCGTGTAATTATTTCGGGCATAAGCTAGCCATGCGGGCGGCCGGGTGCCAGGGACGCAGCCCCGCCGCTCTTATTTCAACAGAGGCAGGCCAATCTCGGTGACCTCAAGGCTCAGCCTGGTCTACAAGAGCTAGTTCCAGGACAGGCTCCAAAGCTACAGAGAAACCCTGTCTCAAAAAATAAATAAATAAATAAATAGATAGATAGATAGATAAATAAATAAATAAATAAATAGAACTAAACACCTCATCCTAAAGCAGGGTTTCCCCTTTTACCTTTATAAACTGCCACATTGTCTATGTGCCACATCTGTCTCCCCTCTAGCCAGAGGCAGTCCTCTGTCTCCCCACCTCCAGGGCAAACACCTCTACCCCTCTCTCTTATTCCCCTGCCCTCTGTGGTAAATAAATCTCCTTTGTGCTGAGAACTCGGTCTTGGGGTGTCCTGAGCCAATAGTGTTCACGTCACTCAGCATGCCTTATGGTCTGTTCTTGTGTAGGGCTGAGGTCCCATGAGCCTTCTTGAGTCAGTGTTAGCGTGTCTGCCGTTGTCCTTGTTTAGCTCCTGTTCAGGCAATCACGTCGGTGAGGCTGTATGGATATAGCTTCAAGACACACGATTACAGCAAACTCCCTGTTCTCTGGCTCTCTTCCACAGTGACCCCTGAGTCTTAGGCTCAGCAGGCTGTGTTGTAGATGTATCAGTTGGGACTGGGCTCCACATATGCATATTTATAGCTATAACTTGATGCCTTGTATACATTTGTGTATAAATTATAGATGTGTACATTATGTTGTAAACTGTGGTATTGATATATTTTAAGTGTTAAGTTGGGAGGGTAAGACCCCAGGCCCTCGCATCTATTCCAGCCTCCAGGCCTGAGAGTTTGTATCAGTCTGGACTCCAAATCCCAGGATGCCACTTCCACAGAGTATTTAAATGGACTCCCAAAAGAGGAACAAGTGGTCCCTTTTCCTTCCTCCTGGTAGTCGCGTTCACGGCCTCCTAGTTCCCTCTTGGGGCCACCCGAGAGCGCAGGACTCTCATTAAACCTGGATATTTCTTAATTTGGCTTGTTTTGATTTGGCTTGATTGAGAATTTGCATCGGCGGAGAGCCTGCGTTAGGAAATATTCCTAACATTAAGAAAAAAATGAAGTATGTTAAAGAGTCAATGATGGTGGGGCCATGTTTCTTTAAATAGTCAGGACGGGTCTTAGGTGACACGAACAGACCTCCTGTATGAAGCAGGACTACCAATGTATCCCAGGTAGAGGGAACAGCGGGGTAAAGGTTCAGGGTAGAAATGTTCTCTGTGCTTAGGGACAGCAGGAAAGAAGATGATTTGGGAGCAGAGATGGAGGATGCTGGGTGGCAAGGCTGGAGAAGTAAACAGAAGAAAATACAAGCTCCTGTATGGCCTGCTCTGTTGGCTTAGAAGAAAGTTGTGTGGATACTGACCAAGATGATCTCAATGACATAGGAACCTCAGGACGGATATGGTGCACAGCTCTAAGATGGAAGACAGGAAGGGAGACCTGGGCCGTTGAGATTGCAGACTCAGCAGGGTCTGAAGTGGGATTAGGCAGTAGAGTAGGCAGAGCAGTCACCCAGAGCCGTCTCCTCCATGCCCCGAGATGTTCCAGAACCTCATTTCTGTCTCCCTCTGACCCAGCCTGCCACACCAATATGCCTATATTCTCCCCGGTTCATCCTCTGGACAGCAGCGAGCAGGCAGCCAGAGGCTGAAGCTGACCAGCAGCTGGAACTGGGGCAGGGGCAGGATTAGTGAGGTGCTGGGTGACTCCTTCCACTGATGTGAGCGTGACTTAGTTGGGTGTGATGGCTACTGGTGTTAACTTGGCAGATTAAGGGATTATTTTATGTTGGTAGTCTAGGCTTAGTGGTGGGTGGGGCTGCTCTCTGAGCAGGACAAACAGAGCTGAGCACCAGCAAGCATGCAGTCACTGTCCCTCCTCCTGGCTGTGGACAGGATGTGATCGTCTGTCTCACTCTCTGGCCATCCTGACTTCCTGCTCTTAACTGTGAGCTTCCTCCTTTACGTTTCTTTTCTCAAGGTATTCTACAACAGCCATAGAAAGAGAAAGAAACTAAGACACAAATCGGCACCCAGTGTGGCCAATCTGCGGGAAACCTGACCCAGTGATTCTCAGGCCTTTGAAACTGTTTTAGGGGACAACTGTGGAAGAATTGGAGCCTTTGGACTAGAAAGCCCCCAAGTACTAAAAGCAAAACGTACTGTTCTGATGGGAGCCTAGAAGACCAAAATCCGAGAATCACAGTGCAGGCCCATCACATGAGTTCTGAGGGGAACAAAGGACTTTATTTGGAACGGGGCTAGGGGGTCTTTCATGTGATATTTTGGTCAAGAGTCTGGCTTTATTTTGTCCATATCCTAAGAAGCAGAATGAAGTGCAATGTAAAGACTATGTACTCGTTTGTTTGGCAGAGGATAGGCGTGTGAGCAAGCCTCGAGTTTCGGGCAGAGAATATGTGGACAGCAGAAGGCTGTAACTGCTAGAGAGAAGAGCCAGTAACAGAAACCTCTGCTGCACTGGAACCACAGTACAGGTGTCCCCATCAGAGCTCCAAACAAGGCTGTTGGCATTACTGTCCAACTGGTTTTGAAGGCATGAAAAACCCAAGGCTGAAGGGTTTTTCACTGAGAGCAGCTGAGGCCAGGTAATCTCCAGTTGGGTCAGACAGAATCCCTGTAAAGAGGTCAATGGACATTTGTTTGCAATTATTTAGGCAAAGCAATGAAGACCCCCCCCCCCACACACACCCCCCAGGATACTGGAGATGTCAGACTGTGGGATGTCAGCCAAGGCAAGCTGCAAGAATGGACTGGGATCAACTAGAGAGGCCAGAGCTGAAGGGGTGTGGCTACTGTATCTTTGGAGATCAGCCAATGTCATTCCAGCCTAGGACACTAGGTAGAGAGCTGCAGAATTGGCATTTGCTGGGCTGGGTTTAGGTCTGGCTTTGGCATGACTATTCCTTGTTATGCCCAGATTCTTCCCTTATGGAAGAAAGAATATTTATTCTATGTCATTCTAAGTTGGGCAGTTAAGACTTTAGACTTTTAAAGCATTGGCATTGTTAAAGGATTGTGGGGTCTTTACCTGCTCTACGTGTACCCTGACTGGCATATGTACGTGTGCGAACCCACATGCCTACACACACTTACACACACACAATCACAGAAGATTTTAAAAACTATGGAGGCTTTTCGAATGGGACCAAATGCATTTTACAGTGAGGTGTTAAGTTGGCAAGGGGTAGAGATGGGGTCAGTGTAGACTTTGCCAGACTCCAGAATCAACTAAGGTCGGAGTCTGGCACCACTGTGAGGGATTTTCTCGATCACATTAACAGATGTGGGAAGACCCTGTGGACTAGTGATCCTAGACTCTGGAAGTGGAGAAAACAGAAGCCTTCGCATGAATACATCCATTGCGACCTCACCCCTTTGTAGATGTTGACAGCTGCCTGAAGCTCTTGCAGCTTGACTTTCAACCTTTAAAGTTTAAGCTAGGTCAGAATAGCCATCCCTTCAGTTGTGCTCCTCCCCCTCCCCCTCTGTAGCCCTGGCTACCCTGGAACTTGTTAAGCAGATCAGGCTAGATCAAACCCAGAGACCCAGCTGCCTGTCTTCCTGGTGCTGGGATGAAAGGTGTGTGCCACCACACCCTGTGAAGTTGCTTCTGTTTGGGTATTTTATCATAGTGCCAAGTAAGTAAGACATTGGGTGTTTTAGATCTAGCCCTTTTGGGGTAATTTAGATCTAAATTACCTCCGGTAATCCTGGAGGAGCAAGGTGCTTGGTGCTTTACTACCGTGTTACAGGTGTCGTGTTCCATGTTAGCCGTGCCCACACACGTGTCACAACGCTTTCCCTTTTAATTACTGCCCTAACTCCAGTGTCGTCCAAGAGTGGGAGAGAAAGGGCATCATCACATTCCTCCTGTTAAAAAAAAGGCTTTCCTTGGTCCCTTTAGTCAGGCTATTATGTGGTTATTTCCTACTCTGTGGGTGAGAAAGCGGAGTTGGAGAAGCGCCCCGAGGTTAAAGGGCCCTTTAATCCTGGGCGTGGGCTGGGCACCTACATCCTAGGTCAGTGAGTCATCATCTAAAGATTGTTCCCCACTCTCCCTCCCTGTCACTGCACAATGGAGTAGGCGGTCGACATGCCATGCCTACTCAACCAACGACAGGGGGATGTAAAAATGTATTTATTGACATTTACAAATGGTAGAACCTCTTTGAAAGTTTGACAAAAGCCAGGTCTGGCGGTGCGTGCCTCTTAAAAAAGAATCTTAACACTCATACCCATAAAATAAAAATAAAATCTTAGAAGACAAACACAAAGAAACACAAACATTACCCACTTGTGGGTTACCCTTTTCAAGTGTCAAGGACAAAAGAACCCTTTGCTTTGTCCCTACAACCAGGGTCTGGATGGAGTTTACAGTCCAAGTTTGTATCTGAGACCTTTTCCTCTAACACTATTCCAGTGTCCTAATTCTTTCCTTTTCTTTTGTTTTTGTTGTTCCTTCTGGGATTCACAGGTCTCCCTCCTGGGGAAAGACCCACGATGGTAGGCTGTATGTCAAAATTAACCTTTACTAGACAGGCGCTGCACAGTGCCACGAAAGCTAGAGCCCAGCTTTCCAGACTCTACTAGAATCCCAAAGCTAACTCTTCAGGAAAGATGGCACTGCAGCAAGGCTACTATTTGTCCCAGCTGGCAAGTTTTTCATTATTACTTTAATTGGTGGTCTGTTGAGGGCAGGTCAGTAAGTCTGGCTTGTCCTAGGTGTCATAGGACCCAGGCTCTAACCCTAACCCCAATAACAATGCTGTCCAAACCAGTAGCAACAAAATCACAAACACTCATTTCCAAGTAGTATATGGCTTTTTGATCCCATCAAATAACTTTATTCACACAAACGTCCCTTAATTTACAAAGCTTCAGTCATTCATACACATTAGGGGGATCCACAGTGTTCAAAGAACTTAAATATAATGTATCATACCAACCCAAGTAAGCCAAGTACAAAAAATGTCCATATAAAGTTGTTCACACATAGGTCCTATATTACCAGCTTCTGTGCAAAAAAGAAAAAAGAAAAAAAAAAAGGGAAAATTAGATTAACTAGTATTTGAAACTGACCTTGTGCCTGGCTTTCAACCTCAAAACCAAGTCTGATCCATGTGAGCATTATGAGTAACTGAAATATTCTCTGGGTTTGATGGCAGGCAGCCTTTGGGATGTCATTTTTTTTTTTTTTTTTTTTTTGTAAATATTCCCTAAGTAGGTTTCCTTCTTCCTATGATCTCATCTGATTTAAAAAAAAAAAAAAAAAAAAAGGCTCACTCCTTCTGGTACTCTCCCTAATCCTAGGGACCCCTAGGCAACCAATGGCAGTAGACTTGTCCCTCTGCCATAGAGTCCCTACTGCAGGGCTCCCCTCCCAGAGCATGTCTCCAGACAAGGCTCCAGACCTCTGCAGACCTGAAGGCCGTATGACGAGCTCAGAAATCAGTCTGCTGTCTGCTGGCCTGGAGAGCTGAGGGACCAAGCTCAGCCAACTCTGAGGTAGACTCCAACAGTTGTCTGGAGCTGCCAGTCAAGGGGAGGGATAACCCAAAGATCCACCGGGAATGAAGCCACTATGCCCCCAGATGTGGAAGGAGGGGCACACAAGGAAGAGACAAGGTGGAAAGAGCTCACAGTGAGCAGGGTTGGGAGGGATAACAGGGTTGGGAAGGACAACGGAGTAAGGCAGGGTAGGAACGTTCCCCTCTTGGAGGATAGCAGTCAGACACTCTCTCATTCTTCCCAAGATTCCAAAAGATATCTAAAGGTTAAAACCCACATTTAACCCATCCTTTTAAGCTGTCTTCTCAAGCAGTAAACACCTAATAGCATAAACAGATTTCCACAATGCTCTTTTCCTCTTCTTGGAAAAATATTCACGCAAAAACAATAACCTTATTGCTCCAAACACTGTTTTTCTAAAATAGTGATATGTTAAAGAGCTGAGAATCTTGGAGGAAGGAATGAAGGAGGTGGGAACTATTGGGGCAAGAAGGTGAGGAAGCGAGGGAGTGGTCTTAGCACCACGGGGTTAGGAAGCGAGTCAAGGGCCTCTGCTCACTCCAGGTGTCTGTCTGCCTTCCCCGCCACTGGAGTTCCCACCGGCAGTGCCACAAAGGAGGCCAGGCCCTACCCAGAGTCAGATCTTCACCTAGTGCTGGTGCCCTTCTCCTCCAGCTGTAAACAGGGTATTTCTTTAAGTAAACATTAAAACATCCCTCAGGCAGTCAAAGGGCAAACCCTACAAGGTGGGAACAGAGTTCCTACTCCCTGCCCCAATGCGCTAGAGCTAGGTGAGGCTAAAGCCTGAACCTTAGTCTCCTGAAACCAGGAGGGGGTTAGCTGGAGCCAGTTTGGATGGTGCAGTCAGTGTCTTCCTGGCTAGAGGTAAGAACAGGGAGGAACAAAGGCAGTGTGCATATGTGGGCAGCAGCATTTGGTCCTGGTCTAGAGCTGCTGTGAGGGCCACAGAGGCAAGAGGGAGGTGTGTGGGGGCTCAGAGTCTTCCTTCCCTTGTGGCTATATACAAGTGGGAGATTATGAGTACCAGTGACAAATGAACACATGGAAGACAGCCACCTGCTTCTGGCAGAGTCTGGACAGGGAGGACAACGGAATAAGGCACTATGATCTGTCCTGATGACTCCCTTCAGTCACAGGGAGCTGAGCTCTGAGTGCAGAGAACTCAGGCCAGGCCAGTCTCCCAACAGCAATCCTCACACCCAAGAAAATGACAAATGTTAGCAGTTCCGCACAGTCTAGAGGTGAGCAGGTCTAGCAAACTGGAGGCACCTGAGATGATGCTCCACAGAGCAACCGGCAGGCCTGCAACCTACATAGAGGCAGAGCGGAAATAACAGAGAAGGATGCTGATTCCCAAGAGGGACAGCTGAGCTTAGAGAAGACTACAGAGCCCACCAGGGGCTGACTCACTGGCCATTGCACAGCAAAAATGTCACCGGGCCAGTGTCCATCTATCCGGCTGGCAGGTGACAGCATAGACTGCAGGACAGGCACTTGGGGCTCAAGACCTGGCTCTCATCTGAGCCAGAGATAGAGGTGCAGTCACCGGGCCAGAACCAGCTGGGAGTCATGGAAGACAAGGTGCAGGGAAACAGGCTACCCCTCACCAGGCCACCCACCTGCAACCTATGGGGCTACTTTGACACCCCATATGTGTCAAAGAAAAGTATGATGGGAAAGTCTTGATTGCAGAGAGCTAGACGGAGAAGAGAAAAAGGTGGGTAGATAGTAACTTGCTAGGCCTGACCCTTTACCAGGAACCCAGCAGGACTGCAGCACGGAGAGTGGGGTACTGAGCTCAGAGACTGCTTTTCCCATCTGCTCAGGCACAAAGAGACAGCAGCACCCAGAGGAAGAGAGGAGGGTGGAACAGAAATGGAATGTACTTTGCAATTAGGGGATGCTGCTGTTCCCAGCCCCCTCCCAGGTGCCACTCTGATTAAGCTCAGGAGGCCGCTTAACAACTCAAGAAGACAAGATGCTACCACAGTGCAGCGAGGTGAGCGCCTGCATTACAAGCTGCAGCCACGTACCCATGGGTCTGCAGCCGCGAATCACAGGAACAGCAGCTGACTTCTGGCCAAGAGGAGAAAGAAACTTTGGTGCTGAGTTGCCTGAGAGAAGGCTGGAAAGTGTTAGTGGACAGAGCTAAGCGGGGTGCAGTGTTGCTCTGGCCTTCCCCACACTACAGCTGCTCAAAGAAAAGCTCCCCTTGGCCTCTCATTTCCCTATCCATCCTATGCTAGTTTAGGAATAATGAACAAGATGAACACATAGATACCTTCTTTCCTTATCCAGAGACCCCATCCCATGTGGCCAGGGTGAAAAATCTGAGAAAGTACTGGAGCAACCAAAGGTGCATCCAACTAGAAGGATGCAAACGAGAGAATGATGGGGTCCATCAAGAAGGAGCTGAAGAAGGGTATCTTCCCTCAGGAGGCTATAAGAACACTGCAAGGGAGTTAAGAGTGAAAGACTATGCAAACAGAGGCAGCCTAGGTTGGGGATGCTTTAAGGTGGCTAGCTGCTATATGGGCCCTCTGCTAGCCACATGGGCATCCCTATCTGCCTCATACCTCCCTATTCAAGGCAGGTCCTTTCTCTTTCAACAGACAACAGTTTCAAAGAGTTTGATCACCTAACATGAAGTCCCTGGGGTAAGAGATGGCGCTTGACAGTATCACCCAGTGGTGAGTGACACCATAGATCCTGGTACACAGGGCACACCTTTTACTGTGGGGAAATGATGGCAGCAGCCATTCAAGGGTAATCTGCAATGGTCAAAACTGGACCTTGGGGCCAGGTAGTCTCTGTGACAAGGTGGACTTGCAGCACACTGGGAAGATAATCCAGGAGGCAGAAGGTAAAAACGTAATGGCCTCATAGCAGTGACAAGAGGCCAAGGAAGACCAAGTCTAACAGAGAGTCGGCACAACGTCCTAATAGAAGATAGGCGTGTGCAAGTGGGCTGGGGTGTCTTTATCCCCAAGTGACGGGGTCATCACTCTTGGTCTCCTTCCTCAGGGAGCCCGGTTGGAAAGGACAGAAGGAAACAATTCCAACTACAGTGAGTCGTGGCATGACCTGGGGCTCCAAAGAACTTAAAAAGAAGCAAACCCACGCTTTAGGTCTTCTTTAAGAGTACTTTCGGCAAACCCTGGTCTTCCTCTTCTGAGATGTTCTTCATTTCTGATCCTGACTGAGGCCTGAGGGCTGGCCAGGACCAGCACACCCAAGGAGTCCAAGAGCTCCCACGACTGGCAGGGAAGTAACTCAGAGGCTGCTTCCTTAGATCTTCGTATCCCTTGGCAGGAGAGACAAACTCTGGGCAGAGACGTTCTTTGGGAAGTGGGATGCCAGAGCGCAACTGAGAGATGTGTACGAAAGAAACAGAACATGAAAGAGAAAACCAAAATCGCTTCCTAACTTAAGAAATTAACGGACTAACGGTGAAAATATGCATACGCTTTGCCCACATTCAATGTTCTTAAAAACAAAATGAAACAAAACCCCAAACAATAAAAAGGTGCCTGTCCAGAATGTAGCCTTCTGCTCTTCAGAAGTCTTGATGGTTTAATGTTTAAAAAAATAATAATTATTATTATAATAAAGGAAAAACAAAAGGGTAGCGTGGGAAACCCAAGCAAAGCTTCACATTGTGGGAGGTCCAGCTGTCAGGAGATCGCCACCACCTGTACCCTCTGCCATCCTGTCCGAGACATGATGAGACTGTGGGTCCCGAAGGATCGACCTGGAAGACAGAAGGTAGGCAAGGAGTGGACATTGGATCAGTGGGTGAGGGTACAGAGCCAGCACCCAAACCAAACTGACCCTGCAGCTATGTGTGCCAGTTTCTCTAAATACTGTATGTGGAGGAAGCTGAGCCACCTGTAAAGACACACTCCTACGGCTCTGGTAAGGAAACTGATGTGTTCAAGGTCACAATGACTAAGGGCAGACTTTGGAAGAGGGAGCTAAGGTAGCATGCTGGGTCCAGCTACCAATCTGATCACAAATTCTACACCTTATTCCCACTCCAGCTTCTCTGCACTACACAGGACCCATTCCAAATAGAATGTTCCCAACGGACCCTGATGGTCTTGGTTCTTTCTTCTCTCCTCACAACAACTCTTATATAATTTCCCTATTCTTTACAAATGAGAAAATGGTTTTCAGCATCGGAGAACTTATACTAAGTTAGCCAACAAGTTTTAAAGAGACATCACTTTCTCCTACTCAGGTGGACTCAGAGCAAGGCTTCCCAGAAGCAAGTGATAGGTCCCTCTCTGCCCACAGCAACATCTACTGGGGCTGTAACTGAGTGTTCTGGAGACCAAACAACAGCCCTGCCAGCTGGCTATGTTCTTTGGTCTCATAATCTACACCTATGTCACAAGCTGTTTTGGAGATTACATAAATTCAGTTGTGCATGGCAGTATTCTATTGGACCACCGCTGTATACTGTCTGCTATTTCCTGAAGCATCATTCTGTCTAACTGTACATGATACTACTTAGAAGAATGCCTGGTCCTGTGAGCACTGGCTGCTACCTGGGAACTACTTTGGTGCCAGGCCTTGGGAATAAGACAAGAAGCTGCCCTTCAAAGACCCTAGCACACAGAAGTCTATAGAGATTAGTCTTGGGGCAGCTCTATATTCTGAGCTACTTAATCTCATAGCTTAGTATAGCTTTGTCTTGGGCAGGGCAGGTCATCTGGGCAGCAATGTTCTAAAGTTTTCAAAGTGTCTAGTTTCACTCTAAATGACTGTCCCAAACAAGCCCTTCCCTGTATGCTTGCAACCCTTCAGTGACTTCCTTGTTCCATGAACACACCAAGTCCATTGTCTAAGGCTTGAGAAGTATGCTCTGGTTCCAGCCCAGAGTACCTTCTTCACTGGAGCTGTGGTCAGTACAGCCAGACAGCACTGGCCCCATAATCTCAAGTCTGACAAGTGCCTTAGCTCATTCACAAATGGACACCAGACAGGGCCTGTCTACCTCTGTCTCTTCCTCAATTGTCTTCCATCTCCTTTGGGCTCTGAGTAGAATGAGTATGAAGTATAAGGCCTGCAGAAGGTCCTGACATATCCAATGAGCCCATTTCTCCTTTGCCTGTGTCTGCAGCTAGACTCTCGATGTACCTGCAGTCATTCGGCCATCACAAGCGGCTGCAGGTGCCACAGGAAAGGCATCCCCCACACTGATGGAGGAGTGCAAACAGCCTGTGGGGAGGGAGCAGCTGGAAGAGCTTTCAGAACTTCAGATATGCTAAGAGCTAGACAGCCTGGTAGCTCCACTTCTAGAAACTTAGCTTCACTGCTAACTCTAAACATGGAAAAAGAATTTACAAATAAAGATGAGAATAAATTATGAGACATTACTTCTAATGTCCAAAACGAACAGACTAAATGATCTATCAGCTCACTGTTATAATGAAAAAACGAGAGTTGGGTGGCGTTGGTGCATCAGTCTGAAGCCTGCTAGAGTCAAGTGGGATACATACGTTACACACTGCATGGTAGAAAGCAGAAATATAATTTGTCTCTACAGCTCAGGATGGAGGTAATAGGTGAAAACTTGTGGTGTTTGGATGGATGAGGCCTTTGGGAGATAATTAGGAATACATAAGTCATTTGGGTGGGATCCCATGATTAAGCTCTGGTGGTTGTTTAAGATCCTAAGAGCTGGAGGGATGACTTGGTGGTTTAAGAACATTGGTTGCTCTTCAAGAGAACCAGGGTTTGAGTCCCAGTACCCACATGGCAGCTCACACCATCTAAAATTCCAGTTTCATAGGATCTGATACCCTTTTCCCCCCATGAAAACTAGGCATATATGATGCACATACATGTAGTTAAAGCAGTCATTCACATAAGTAAATCTAAACAAAAAGAGGAAGATCCTACACACACACACAGGCTTCTTGATAGATGATGCCCCCCATGTTGCCTCAAAAAGACAACCAACAAGAAGGACCATCCTCAGAGCTGGACCTCTGACTTAGGACCCAAGACCAGAAAGTACCCTTTTTCTTTACTTTTAATAAACTATTATTAAAACAAAAAACTTGTACATAAAAACCAGAATGCACCAAAATTAACCAGACCCAGTGTCTATACATAAAAGCATGCACTCCGGAAAGAGGTTAGGTATAGAGTAAGGGAAGCATCTCCAAGCGAGGAGAAATAGAATATATAGTTATAGACGTAATGGGGAATGGGATGGGATGGGAGGATTAAACTAAAAGGGGGGGGGGGAGGGAAAAGGGCAATAAAGAAGGGAATATGGGGAGGGACAACTAACACCACGGACCATTGGAGGGGTTCATATAGAAACTTACTGCTATAGAAGTTTCTTCTAACATACACATATGTGAAAGAAATCTAATGTAATAACCAGCTAATGCAGGAGAAACGCCCTCACTAGACATTCTTCACTAGACCCAAAGAGACCTACAACTGGATCATGCGCAGAGAATGAGGAGGATACGGATGACACCAAGGACACAACAGGACATAGGATACACATATGAACTCAGACTGTGCTAGCATGCTAGGTCCAAGTCAGAGAGGGCCCAGCACTGAGAGGGAGAACCAGACAGAGCTTCCATCCCTAATCAGAAAGTTATCTTCAAGTGACAACAAAGAAAACCTAGTCTTCTCCAAGGGAGTTTGAGTATATAAACTACACCAAAGGGCAGGCCCCTACCCCACCATGCCCAGCAGTTGATGGCCAACACAAAACAAACTCAGTGGTACTTTTGGAGACTATTTTTGCCTTTTTTTTTTTTAAACCTAACTGGTCTTCCACTTGCACATTAATTTCCAATTTGGGGAATATATGTGTGTGTGTGTGTGTGTGTGTGTGTGTCTTTTGTGTGTAAGTATCTCTGTACATATGTGTTTCTCCTGGGTTTTTGTGTTTGTTTTGTTTTTAATTAAATTTTGTCTTTTTTTTTTTTTTAATGTGTCTGTTTCTTAAGAACAGAAAGAAAAAGGAATGGAGTTTGGTGGGTGAAGAGGTGGGGGAATCTAGGAGAAGCTGGGAAAGGGAAACCATGATCATAACTATATGGGAAAAAAAGTTTTCAAACAAACAAAAAAATCAAAAACAAAACCAGCATGCACCAAAATTAACCAGACCCAAAATCTATGATAAAAAGCATGTACTCTGGAGAAAAAGCCTCAGATATCTGAGGCCTACCCCTTCACTGGATGCTTCTGCTCCCCTACTAGCAATAGGAATTAAAAGATTCCCCCAAAGATTCGTTTGAGGACTGATTCCCAGTCTTCAGCTTGGGAAAAACTCATGCACTCCCTGATGACTTGGCAGCCATTCCGGCCTCGTGTAGCTTTACACTGTTGCTTTCTGCTTGTGTTTTCAGTAGATGAACAGGTGAAGCAGAAGACAGACAAGTACACCTTCCCCAGGGAAGCCACAGCATGGTGTGCTCACGGGAAGATGGAGGAGGCACTTTTTGCTACCTCAACAAGAACAGTAAAGACTATCTGGTTTGGAGTCAAAGCAGCCAGCCCATCATTAATGCAGACGATGATGAAGAATGCAGTCCCAGCCTTGGTGGACTCTTGTTCATTACCTTTCATCCTAGCTGATGCCAAACCGTGGGTCCCTTGTTGACCAGGCTAGAGCATGTGGGTCTGATTCTGATACCTAGCATCAACCAGGGTTTTCCTTGTTGCTCTCAGTGGGACCCCTAAACAGAGAGCCCTCCTGAAAGTCAATGGCGCGTGTGCTAAGCACAATGAAGAATGGTAACTAGCTATATGTAGTGGACTTTATGGTAGATATGGCCTTGGAATAGCTGGTCTGGCAGGTTTAGGTTTTTTGTTTTGTTTTTTCCCACTGGTATCTTAGAGCACAGAAACTAGAAAGAGCTGAGGTGAGCAAGGGATGGAAAGACGTGGCTAGAGATGTCCATCTCCTGCCCTCCCTATTCCTAAACACATACAAAATAAAGGATGTCCCTTAATCTAAAAGCACAGCCTTTCCCCTGTGTGTCTGTATCGTTTCTTTAAATAACTGTTGATAATAGTAGGAACACTGAAAAACTGATTCCCCTCCATTGTCCCCTAGTTTATTAATTAATAAGAAAATTGCATTATCTTAAGAAATATGTTTAAAAACATGGCGCATGAAATACAGCTCTCTCGTTCCCAGACTCCATGAAGGAAAGGCACAGGCTTTACAGGAAACACCTGAGCTTCTACCTCCTCGTCACAGTCACGATCGCTGTCTCCAGCTCTCCCTTCTTTTGGAAATGCAGACAGTACAATTTACACTCTGCTGTGGGGAGTGGGAATTCCAGTAGACTGCCAGCGGTCCATCTTGTCTACTTACACCCGCCTATTCACTGCTCAGCTGGAGGAGCGGGCTCTCAAACTACTATGCTCAAGCATTAATGGTCATTTGGGCTCTTAGAGCATCAGACCGGAATACCTAGAACTTAACTTTTTTGTTTTGTTGAATCAGGATCTCATTCTGGGTTAGACTCAGGCTGGTCTCTAGGTCAAGAAAATCCTCTCACCTTATCCTCCCTGAGTGCTGGGATTACAGGTAAGAGTCATCATGACTAGCCTGGAATTCACTCATCAAGGCTTAATTCAGGAACTATCTTATATCTACTATATTGGTGGGAGAATTAATGGTGGTGAGCTCTGTTCAGAGCATATACATCTCTGCCATAATGATCCCAGAGACGATCCTCCTGCCTCTGCCTCTTCAGTGCTAGAATTACAGGCAGGCACTACCATGCCCTGTTTCCCAATAGTCATTTTGTTAAAGCAAAATTTACGACTTGGTCTGGAGTCAGCCTTCCCCTGAGGTGAGAGTCTTCTTTCTGTTTTAGGCTTTAGCTCCCACTCTTCTGCTTCCTTCCTCATCACCGAGCATTCCAAGTCCCTCTCTGTACCTCCTCCCAGGAAGCATGTCCAAAGAACAATCTTTGCAAGGACGCTGCTTTGCAGTGGGCCGCCAGGCCTGACAGTCAGCCTCTACTACCTCACAATCCCTTAGACGAGTCTGCCAATTCCCTGAGGGCTATCAATTACCAGGTGGTGATGGATGCTACAAGCTCATATACTGAATGGCTGACAAAACTTTCAAATTAGTGTACATGGCAATATAAAACTAATTGATGTACTTCTAAGACACATTCAACAGAACAGCATTTTAAGGGGAAAATATGGTTATAAGAACTTCCGCCTGTGACTAAGCTCCTAGCCCACTGCCCAGTGCTTACATGCACAGCAAGCATCTCAACAGCCAGTGCATGGAGGAAAGCTTATTCACACCTATGATGGTTGGGCTACTTCTCCACTCTCTGACGTCTGGTGAGGGACAGAGTTGGGACTGTGCCCAACCCTGATGCCTGTGCTACTCTGGAATCAAGCTAAACCATTTCTTGGCTCTCTCACCATCAGAGCTGAACAGGAGAAACAAAGCATGTGGAGACCATGGATTTTTCTAACATTTACACAGTCTACTGCTTATAGAAAGAGGCTCCTGGCTCCACCTTTTCTTTCCAACTTCTCATCAGGAGAAATCCCCTCAAAGAGAAAGCAGATTCCACACAACGCTCATGTGGAAAGATCTCCTGGAACCCAGAGTGGCAAAGCTGTCATGGTTCATGACAAGAGCAAAATTAGAAGCTGGCAACTATCTATCTGTAAGATGGCAAATAAATAAATAGTAATTAGTTTTTAAAATAGCTTCCTTGCCCAGGCTAGCAGGTAGCTCAGGAGGTAATGACAGAGCTCTGGCAGTGCTAGAAGGACTGGAACTCCACATTCATAATCCACAATGTCAGAGGGGTGGCTATGGACAGACGGCAGCTTTCTCCCATCTTCTAGATCCCACACACCCACCACACATCCACCTAGGCTGTAACAGTACCTTAAGTCTTGCACTTAGCTGTGGAGGCCTATTCAGCAGCAGCAGAGGATCACCATCTCTACAGGGTGACAGGAGGAGAAAGAGAAAAGGGGCCTGGCTTCCAGTGTCATTGCTTTCCCAAGTGCTCAATGAAGAACTTGACAATAGGGAGGGGATTTTTAATCCAAGGTCCTTCTAATCTCAGGAATGTAGGGCGAGTTCAAGAATCCCCAAGGGCCTCAAACTCTCAGTGTAAGTCAGAAGCAGTTTTCTGGAAGACTATCTCACTATTCAGATCCTGAAACAAATCTGCCAGGAGCCTGACTTATGTAGACAGAAACTAACCAGAGGCACTGTATCAAGAGGAACTGCCCAGGGTTCTGGAGTAGGCACAGGTAAACAGTACAGCCTGTGTGGCCGAGATGCTGAGGAAGCAGGTCAGTGAGAAAGGGTGAGGCCAGTCTCAGCTCAACATGCCAGAGCCTTTGCTTTTCTCTGAAGTCTTCAAGCAGAACCTGAGACCCTTAACAGTACGACACCACTGAGACATGGGCTCTATCTCCTCTCCTATCACCTGAAGCTGGTTCCACAGCTACCTTGCTCCCTAAGAAACACAGTTTTGAAGCACCACTGCTAGGCCCAATAGACGTCAGGGCAGGAGTCGGTGAGAGAAAGGACACGAACAGAATTTAAAGCCAGGATAGCATGCTGTTGGAAACACATCAGCTTTCCCTCTACTGTGTCAGAAGGCTCCACAGGGGCACTAAGTGAGTCTATGGCAACTACACAATCAGGGAGCTCTTACACAACACAAGAAGACTGCGTCATAATAAGGCAGTGGTCACATTGACTGTACTACTGACAATACTATTTTAGGCCATCTGATTCCTTAAAGTGTGCTGCCAAAATTAATAGTATTAAAAAAGTTCACCAAATGTTCAAGAAGGAATCACTGGCCATAATGGATGAGTCTAGATTTAAAAGGCTCCATGGTGACCTAACAGTAGGCAGAGCTACCCGCTGAGTCATCCTGAATGTGCTTGAGAACTTGGACTCATTGAGACCTCTGATCTGGCCTTGCCTGACTCAATAGGTCTTGGAACTGGGGCTGGTGTTTTCCTGCAGCACTTTAGCTAGTAAGCAGGTCCTAAATGTAATAAGACTAAAGGAGAGACAATTTTTTGTTCCTAGAAACAACTAATAAAATCAGCAGTTAGATAGGTAGATAATACCCTTCCTCAAGCTTTTTAAGTGTAGGGCTGAAATAAAAACTGCCAACTGCCTCAGTTGGGCCCCACAGAACCAGGTTCAACTGTAGCGGCTATGACTGCAGAAAAAGGGATCCAGGGGAAAGTCTGGGATCCTGGATTTCCCCAAAGGACACTTTCCCACTAGGAAGTCACCTAAGTCCTTGTCACTAAAGGCGAGGTCACTCTTCCATGTGGTGACAGCGTAATTCGTGGTTATAAAAAGACCCAAGGCCAGAATGGTATGGTCTAAAAGAAAGACCATATGGTCTTCCAGTTAAAAGCTCAAAGCCGGGCACGCCAAGGGAAACTCTTGGGGCGCTTTCTAAGGAGTCTATGGCTTTCTTGGGGAAAAAGTCTCCACTCATTATTAGGGAGAGAGAAAATGAAGCTCAAGGGCAGTCTGTGAAGGTTTTGCAAAAACAAATACCACGGCAGGGGTAAAATGTGGCACTGCCAGTGTGAGGTTTTGCTGCTGAACTGAGATGGAGACTACTGTGCGCACCAGGTTGCATTTCCCACAGGGAACCAGCCCAGAGAGAGGAGCTGCCCAAAGCCACTGATACAGCAAGTGGAGTGCGGTCTAAACGTAGATTCCCTAGCATGTTCCTAAATTTCACTACTGTGCAAGCAAGCTTCCACGCTTGGACGTGGTTACTGAACTTCACGCCCTCTACAGAGGTTATCTTGCCGGGCGTGCCGCTGGAGCACTTTCCCAGGTCGGACCCACCCTCCTAAAATGCTACAGGCACTGTTCCACCCACTCTCAAGCCCCACCTTATTTGCAAGACCAAGTTCCTCTTCTTCAGGCTGACAAAGCCCCTGGTGGCTCAAGGACAGCTCTTTAGATTCCCGGCTTGCACAAGGCTCACTTGGCATTCAGCTCAGGACGCCCTTCTCCAGGTACAGCTAGGTGAGTGAGTCCCAAATGTAGCTGTCACTCATCTCAACAAGAGAGCACTCTTTTCTCTGAGCTACTTACTGGCCTTGAGTGGACTCAGGATCCCCCTGGGGTTGACTATCTGGCCTCTCCTGGGGAGTTCAATGGAGGAGGGCCTGGGCTGGAGCTCTAGCCCTTGCCAGGGCTCAATCACTTCCTGTCTGGAACGGACAGCAATACCAAGGACACAAAGGAATACTGAGTAGGCAAGCTCAGCAAGGTGATGATAAAGAAGTACGCTTGTCCCAGGCCGGCTCCTCTGCAAAAGCAAGCAATAAAATGCAAGACCACAAGTATGCATTTGCTCATGAGCACAAAGGGAAAGGACCTAGTGGTTCCTGGGTTCTACTGCCAAGTCCTGCCTCTCCTATGTATCGTGTATCATTCAAACCAAGGTGTGAAGAGATACTGAAAGAAAGACGCCTCTTCTTCACCAGCTAGAAGAGGAGGTACCCCTACATTTTTGACAATTGTACTTAAGTGTCCTAACGACAGCTGAGAGGACTGTGACAACGGCTTGAAGCTCTCCATCTGATCAGAATTATAATCTGATTAGTAGGAAATTCCTTGCTTACGGAGTCTTAGCAGTGACCAGAACTGTAAATTGGAATCACCTTCCACCAGAGCTCCATTAACCCAAGGTCAAGGAATGGGGTTGCAGAAGACGCCTGTTTAGTCTTCCCACAGCACCAACCCCATCTCATATCTACAAGTAGGTGGGCAAGTGGAGTTCTGGTTTTCTGTAACAGTGGGAAGGAGCTGTGTGCTGTGTCTCCAAAGGCTTTTTATACCACACTAGAATGAACCTCGGCCCTGAGATGGTCTGGGGAGGGAGGAGGACATCTGGACTGTGTCAGTGGTGACAGCTGTACTTCACTTTAGGTACTTGGCTTAAACCCCAGAACAAGTAGAAAGGTAAAATGTCACCCTGTTTGTCTTGGGTGTGGTAGTTTTCACACCCATTCCTGCTGCCCCATGCAAGCGGAGAATTCCTCCCAAACATTTACCAGATCCAAACAAGCAATCTGGTTACTAACAACAAACGAGTAAGCCCATACTTGCAACTTCCAGTTTTCTTTATGTCTCGTACAAGGGGCTGGGTCCTGCTGGCAGTGTCTGTGCAGTCTGCCAGGATCTCACAGCCGCACACCCCTAAACGCCTGAGGCTTGTCCTAGACTTCAGCTTTCTAGAAGGGCATGTCTTAGGCATGTCCAAAAAGTAGAAAAGGAAAAGCAAAGGGGCACCAGCTCTATCTGGTTGCTAAGGGGTGTCCCTTTCCCCAGAGAACGGACAGAGATGCACAATCAACCAGGAGACTCACATCATTTTGGTAGCTTTACTTACTGGACAATATGATAAATACTAAAACCCAACATGATATAGGCAATCTGTTTCTCCCATCACTGTTATAGTACCATGCCTCTGAGCTCAGAAAACAAACTAAAAAAATCCAGCCAGCCATCATTCACAAGACTCCTTCACCCAGCTTCAAATCAAGATTAGTTTTGTAGCCGGAAAACAAGCATTTCTATCTTCCTTACTATGCCTTATGGGGTACCTGGGTGGTTCTAACACATTCTTCCCGAGTCCCTAGACATTTTCTTTAACAAAGAAACAAAATACAGCATTCTCTCTGACCTGTTTATGTTGCAGGCTGAGTACAGCTTTCCCCTGGCACCTCTTACTGAAAGCGAAATTCCGTTAAGTTGGGAAATTCACGGCAGTGTTTTACAGTATTGATTTATTTTAAACTTGGTTGGCATTTTTAAGACCTGCCATGCCGCTGAGCCCTAGAAATGCTGAAAGAGATCTCTATTTCGTCTGATTTGGAATATCATGAGGTATTAGGTAAAATAAAGAGGGGCTGGCAACTTAATCTGCTCTTGCCCACTTTGTCAAGACAAAACTTGGACCCTCTTCCCAGGCCTGAGCCCAAGCATCACCGCTCGGGAACTGCACCTTCCTTCCTTAAACGGCAGCGTGTCCTGAGTGAGCAAAGCCTCCTCCAGACACATACCCAAGCGATTGCTTCACATCCAACTCTGATAAGACATTCCCAAACTCCCTCAAGAACCAGCCCTAAGATTTCTCACAAAGGCTTCCCTGCTCTCCAGAGCCATCATCTACAACTAAACTGCAAGCTCTCAGGAGACAACGCTGAATTCCAAATGACCAGTGTCACCAATGGGCAACTGCCTGCCAGGTACTAAGATGGCTCCCCTACCAAACCTGACTTGGCCCCAGAATCTTTCAACACAGGGCTGCAGGCAGCCCCACCCATCAGAGCAGACAAAAACGGATGGCACCTGAAGCATCAGTGGGGATTTGATAGAGTTGGGAGATTTGTCCGTGCTGAGAATTATTAACACTGCCGTTCTGCTTTGGGTCCTCAGCTACCTGAAATCTCTGGCTCAATCTTGGGAATAGGCTTCAGCCAGGACTCTCTTTTCTCAAGGGGCTACTGCACTACTTAAATGAGAACCCTTCTTGGTTATATGGGTGTCTCTAGCCCCTCCCCTGTCGATGTCTAGAGCAGTGTCAGAGTAACCTGAAGAAATCTGTACACAGGCAGATCACCTAACGCAATGGCTGGGCTGGTCATCCTGCTGTGGGGTGCAGGGCCAAGAGCAGGGCTCTCAGTTCAGTGCTTCCCACTACCTCCTTCACAGCATGAACCCACACAAACGTGGTTTTCAAGAGACTGAAGAATGGAAGGATGGAACCTCCACCACACACACTGTATCAGATTCTGACTCTTAATGAACTGCTGCTCTCTCATGTACAGAATGAGGACTAGCATCTAACTAGACAGACGAAAACTTACTCCCTGAATAAGTTAATTCAGGGATATAGATGAAGAGGAAGGGCCATCGGTCCTAACTCACAGCCCCCCTCCCCAAAGCAGGCTTCATGGATAACATGAAGTTATTACTTCAGTCAGTTGGAGGGTCTTCATGTCCCTGGGGTCCCAAAAGATGGGAGTTGGAAGAAAGCTAAACCTTCGGGCAGCTTTGCTAGCAGTTGGATGACTATCAGAGTCCTTCAGATTTGCCCAAGGGATGCAATCTCTGCTGGGTTGAATCAAGGATGCCAGAGAGAGCCATGTGAGCAGCATCTGGGCCTTGCTACCAAAAGCCCCAGGGCAGGAACAAAGGACACCCGGGTGGGTCTACAACCCTTTACAGGGCTGGCAGCTCAGCTTCCTCCAGTTTGAGAGCAGGAGCCATCAAGAGGGGACAACAGGATACCCCAGGAAGCTGCCTGGACCTGATACCAGCCTTCCCCATCTAGAAGGAAAACTCCAAAACACCTAGAAAGATGAGGCCCCAAGAGACATGTGTGCCATTGGTACCTAAGCAATCACAAGTCATCACAGTCAAAGGCAAGTTCTATTTCCTGGAACAAAAAAAAAAAGAACTAAAATTGACAACTTCCCCCCAAGTCTTCTCCTGGCACAGCTCTGTGAAGTGCTAGTGAGACCCAGTTAAGGTACAGCCCTTACCGTCGCTACATAGACAGTGACTTAACAGAGGTTAAGACAGAAAAGACAAGTTCCAAGTCTGCCTGAACCCTACCCCCAAGAGAAAAAAAATATTAATCAATGAATCCTCTTTCTGCTTAAATAAATACCTCATACTTCTTGGAGGCAATAATGTACTTTTGCCACAGAGTGGCAAGTCCCTCCTCCTACCCCTACCCCACAGGCTGTGTGTGTGTGTGTGTGTGTGTGTGTGTAATTCAATGCTCCAGAGCTTCTGGGACCGAAACCAAAGGCCTTGGCCCTTTAGCAACCACACCTTTCCTTGAGGCCTGACTTGGATCAGGACACTAACTCACAGAAGAAACTACCTTCCAAGGGAAAACTACTAAGTTCTCTTGCCCTTGCCTGCACTTCAGAATGCTTAGAGCTAGACAGCCAAAGTTAGGCTGGTCCATGCTAAATTATTCACTGAATTCAACTATGAAGATATCTTAAGACTTGAGTTAAAATCTATACACCTTATTAGCTCTATGACCTTCAAAAAACAAAAACCAGGACTAGTTCTTGGATGTTAAGCAACTACCAAGACCTCAGAAGGAGTGAGGACTATTTTCTATGACCCCACCCATTCACAGGCACCTTGGGTCACATGAGTATCTGATTTCCTTCAGCAGGCTTTAGCTGTCTATTCCAAATATATATCACCCAGAGTGTGGCTTCAAAAGGCCCTAATAAAACACTTGTGTACTGGACCATGGGCTTTGTCATTAGTACAGCAGTGCTCATGTCACAACCTTCCCTGGTACAGTGTGGCTGATGGCACCAGGAGCATCAGTTTGGCTGGCTTCCTGCTCGGGATAAGGCTTGCGGCTGATAGGATTCACTAAAAATACTCTTCTAAAAGTGACAAGGGAGAAAGACAGGCCTTATTGAGCACTCGTTAAATACAGATTGTGCCTTTCTAGAACAATCGACAAGACAAGCTGGCTTTGTTGTAAGGGCAAACCACCCAATGTTCTTACAGAAGAAAGCTACTAAGCACCGGCGAGCCTCCACCTCGGCTGAGCAAACACCTAAAACCTAGTGTTTGACTGAAACAATTTGTTTGGGGTACCCCCTAGAATAGGCATGGTTAATTTCATTTTCTGGGTAATAAAACCAAGGCCCAGAGTGGCAAAATACTCTACCCAATGATCATATAACCAATAAACCACAGGAAAAAAAAACTAAATCCCCACAATATTTGCAGCCAATTCTCTCTCCATAGGAATTCTACCTTTCCAGACCAAAGGGCAGTCTCTCCCTCTGTTCACTGTTACAGAAACAGCAACAATTAACTCCTCATTCAGCATCTACCTGAGTGTCAGCTGAATAACATCTTTTCATGTTGGTACTAAGGTTAAGTAAGTATACTTAAATTCTCCAGCCACAACAAGTCTAACAGAAAGTTACCTAGAAACCAGGGTATTCAAGTTCTGTCCCTTCATTTGGGACAAATTCCTTTCTCTGTAGGGCTCTAACTACCACACACTTCTCAGTTCCTCTTCACAGCAAAATTCCTCAGCAAGAGCCATCTGCATTGCTGCTTCTCAGCCCGCCGTCTAGTCTGGGAATTTATGAAGCTGTATTTTTCATGAGGACAATAGGACAGCATTTGTTTTCTACTTTCATGGAGTATTCCAGAAGTTACATGATGAGTTGTCTATACCATGTTATAATGAAGAAGCCAATGAGAGGATCAAGGCAAGAATTAAACAGATTTGCAAAAAACATGCTAGTCACATGGTTTTAGTTTTTGAAAAGAGTTATTTTTCATAAAACATAACTAAGACAATATCTAACTGGTATACTGTTATTAATCCAATCATTCACCTGAAAAGAACTTTAAAAATGTTTCTTAGGACTGGAGAGAGCGCTCAGTAGTTAAGTGACCTGCTGCTCTTCCCAAGGAACTGAGTTTGAGTCCTAGCACCTAGGTCAGGTGCCACAGCTTCCAGGGCCAATCACCCTCTTCTGACTTACAAAATGCTTACTTGACTCCGTTTTGGTTTTGTACATACATCCTCCTCTCCTAGCTCACTATCCGATTTTCAGATCAGTATAACACTAATTATCATTGAGACAGTCCCTCCCCCAAAGTCTTCAAGATGCTCTCTCTCAACTATTCTCATGTGCTCAGAAGGCACTGTTAGGGAGAAGAAATGCGGGGGGCGTGGCCCTGATCTTGTCTGTCTAAAACACCCTACCTATACACAGCAGTTACCCTTTCCTAACAGAAGACCTGTGTTGACAGCCCGTTTTCATAATGAAATGTGAACTTTGAAAGTGTAGTTTGGTTTTGCCCATTACTGTATCATTTATGCCTGAAACAGTATCTAGCTAGCAAAATGTTTCTCAATAACAATACTGGCAGTAGTCTGGCAACCAGAGGGGGAACTAGGTGGAAGGCCCTTTCTAGCTCTAGCCTCTGAGTGTCTAGCTAAGCAGATATGGCTCAACAACATGACTGAAACCTGAGGTACCAGGCACACAGCTGGGTCGGGCCCACAACTCAAAGTGTTCTGCTAGGACAGGGCAAAACAGGCCAGTCAAATTGGCATGACGACATAACAATGACTAGTCACCAAAGAGCTTGGGACACACGCCCAAAAACAAGTCCCTAACCTTTCCCCCCTTCCTCTCAAGGTCACTTATTTCTTTTAGATGAAGTCTCGTCTCTTTAGCTGTAGAACTTTGCTCTGTAAATCAGTACAAATCTCGTGCTAATCCAAGTAAGGGCCCAGATCTCAATTGAGACAACACATAATCCTAACCTAAATTCAGGTCCTTTTCCCAAAGCAACCTTTCTCTTACACAAGGAAAATCTGAATTCTAAAAGGTCTCTCTGAAATGCAAAGGCTGAGATGGGAACGGAAAGCTATGGCAGAAATACAATGAAAGCATAACCAGCCAGCAGCTCCACTGAGAACAAGACAGGCGCAAGTCATCGCCTGCAGAGGTGTGGAGGAACAACGAAGCCTGTGAAGATGAAACCAGCACTCCCCCCACTACTGCATCTCAAGACATCAGCAAACTAAGTACAGCTTATTTCTACTTGTCATCTTGGTAATCCAGGGCAAGGGGACAGATAAACTAGGTGAGATATACCTACCCTTAATTTAATGGGAAATGGGAAGAATGACTTACAGTATGTGTAATGTCTCACATAAATGGTGGTCAATTTCTAACACCCTCTCTTGTCCACACCTCAGCCTCTGGTCTAGTCTAACTGTTCTGGGTAGAAAAATCAAACATCTCTGGATACTCTGTTCTTTATCCTAGCTGGTCCCTGTCCTTTCATCTCTATTATCTATATTCCACACTAAACCCAACTGGCCTATTCTCTCCAAGTCCTCCAGCATCAGGTCCCATGTGGACAGAACTGATAGATGAACAGCAAAAACACAGGTGGGACAGAGTTCCTTCTCTGAAAACTGTATTCCTTTCAGCATCATTTTGCATGAAGAATTTATTATTTGCTAAAAAGAAAAGGTGTTTCTAAAGATCTCGGGAAATTCCACCTCATATAATTTCCTCTTAAAGATTTCACTTCTCATTCTGCACTCAAATAATCTGAATTATCTCCACTCACCAAGATTTGGAGGCCAACCTGCAGCAACAAGACTTATTTCTTCCTGGCCTTGCATCTTCTCTACAGCTCCAGGGTCAAACCCAGTACAGGACACACAACCAGCCCAGGGAGTGTGTATGCACAGTAATAAGAAAGCACTCACCTAGTTAAAACACCCCAGACGTTCAGTCCTGGAGTTAAGCAGCACATGTGACCTGGTCCATTCGGGTTTCAAGTTCAAAAGCATCAGGTCGGTCCTGTGGGTTAGCAGCTAACATGTCTTTCAAGAGCTGCTTCACACCCTCAGACATGGAAGTCCTACGTTTCTGGGGGATATGCAACTCCATCTTTGGGTTTTCTAGCAGCGCCTCACCAACAGGGACGATCTCAGTCCCTTGTTTAATGTAGGTCCCCAGGAGCTCCTTCTTGGTTTCAGAGTCAATAAAAGTAATTCTTTCTATCATTGCCCAGATGATAATGCCCAGGGCAAAGATGTCCGCCTTGGCTGTATAGTGTCCCTCCCAGACTTCAGGAGCCATGTAGAAGTCTGAGCCACAAGCTGAGGACAGCCAGTACTTATTCACATTCACATTTTTGTTATCTTGATTGCCCTCTTTGCCTCGAGGTGCCAGCCCTGCACAGACCTTGCTCAGTCCAAAGTCTGCTACCTTGAGGATGGGGGTGCCAGACCGTTCTGTGATGAGGATGTTGTCTGGCTTTAAGTCCCTGTGCACGATGTGGTTTTTGTGCAGGAAGGCAATGGCGCTTGTAAGCTGTAGCATGAAGCTTTTGTTGGTGGCTGGGTCTGGTCTCCGGGACAGGACATACTGATTGAGGTCTCCACCTTCACAGTACTCCATGACAAACCAGAGATAGCAGGGCTCCTCAGCATAGCCCAGGATCCTTTCTCCTAAACCAAAGGACAGGAAAGAGCTTGAGTGGACATTCACAGCACTAGAGTAAAGAAAGAAGTCGATGATAAGTATCTGTGCCGAGAGGACCGATCCAACTGGCACCAAGCAAATTCTATACACAGTCCACTTCTACCCAAACAGAACAAGTCAAGGTATGGCAGAGGCATTAGGGCCTGGTGTCAAGCACCTAGGGTTCGAATTTAAGAACTTAAGTTTACTGTCATCTAGTTGGTTTTGAGGTCATTTTGTTCATTTATATTTTTCAAACTGGTGTACAAGCCTATCTTTTTTTTAAATTTATTTATTTTTTGGTTTTTTCGAGACAAGGTTTCTTTGTGAAACAGTCCTAACTGTCCTGGAACTAGTTCTTGTAGACCAGGTTGGCCTCGAACTCACAGAGATCCTGCCTCTAACTCCTGGGATTAAAGGCATGTGCTACCACCAACCAGCAAGCCTACCTATTCTTTGTAGGGATGCTGAAATAAGAATAAGAAGCATACAGAAAAGCTTTGTGAAGTGTGGGCTGTTTCTGCTATTACCATTTTGTACTGGGCCAGCTTTTCCGACGGCTAATCCATACCCAGCACATGTTCTTTGCTCTCTTCTTTCCTGATATGTTTAAGCATTTGTATTAACACAAACACAATGACATTACAATTTTATTTCAGATGTACACTCCAACCCATGCACATCTTCTGCTAGTTCACCATATGCCTAGTCCAAGCTAGGTCTCTATCAAGGCTCTGGCTCTCTGAGGCTTGGTTGCACAGGTTCCTGACAGCAATTATCATAAGTGGAATGTTGGTAATAAGGTCAACTTCTATCAAAGATCAGCACACATGCAAGAACTCCAGGGAGAGATGAAAAAGACATGGACACAGGGACAAATGGACCAGGAAGGGCTAATAAATGGGAGATCTGGGCAGGAAAACATAACCTGATGAAACAGTGAGATCTGAAGCGGATGCACAGGCAGTATTGGGTGTGGGGTTCAAAACCAGGAAAGCTGGTGACTGGCGCTTTCTTGTCAATCCCAACATTGTTTATAAAGCAACTGATGAAACAGAGTCCTTTTGTGAAAGTTATTACATGATAAATGCCCTACAGCTAAGTCCAAAAAAAGCAGATGTCTTATTTTGACAAAAGGAAGACCATTCTATGTGTGCAGACTACAGGCCTTTAATGATAACACTTGGGAGGCAGAGGCAGGCAGCTCTCTAGGAGTACAAAACCAGTCTTGTTTACATAGCAAGTTCCAGGACAGCCAAGGGCTACACAGTTGAGACCTTGTCTCAAAAACAAAACAAAAAGAGGAGGAAGGAAGACAGACAGACTACGGGCTGGTCATTTGTTAAGTGAGTCAAGATCTTAAAACAGGTCCCTTGGCTCAGAGTATGCTATGTCCCAAAAGACAAGGCTAACACTTCCTCAGCCTCTGGAAGGAGGCTCATTTTCCTACCCATTTGCTACACAATGACTCAATAAGCCAGATCAGTCTCTGCTTAAGTGACTAAGGCAAAGTCTACCAAAGCCAGAGACAGAATACATGACAAAAGCTATTGCTTTTAACCACAATCTGACAGACCTCACTTCCCTTGTAATTGTATAATTTGTTTATATTAGTCACAATCAAAGTAATACTCTAAGAACAAGTTCAGGGCATATGGCCTCATTTTACAATCTGTGTTGAACTGTTCCCTCACCCTGACCCCCTGCTCTTTAATCCTCTTTTTGGTCGCTCGCAAGCAGGCTGAGTCTACCTTAAAAAAAAAAAAAATTGAAAAATAAAGCCACAATCTGAAGCTCAAACCCATCTAGATGGTAAAAGAAACAGACAGAAAAAGGACAACAAGAAATGTTCCCTGACAGTACAGCCAGGGAAGAAAGCCATCAAATTCCTCCTGCAAAGACCACATCAGATAGCAACAAAACATCTAATAAGAGACATGGATAGAGAAATTATTATTTAATACACAAAGCTGGTAACTATGGTAACTAAGGGGAATAAAAGAAAACAAGTTGGCCAAAGGAATGAACACAGTTCTAGGTTATAAGAATCTAGGAAAAGGAGCTAGGCAGTGGTGGCGCATGCCTTTAGTCCCAGCACTCAGTAGGCAGAGGCAGGTGGAGCTCTGAGAGTTCGAAGCCAGCCTGGTCTACAAGGTGAGTTCCAGGACAGCCAGAGCTACAGAGAGAAACCCGGTCTGGGGGGGAGGCAAAAACAACAAAAGAATCCAGGGAGAGAAAAACGTTAGGTAAAAAGTGCCCTAAGCTAGTCTATTGGTGGGGCAGACGGAGCCTGAAGATGCAGATCCAAGAGGAACCCTTTGAGAGAAAAGCTAGGCAGAAGCAGCATTCTCAGAACCCATGCAACATCACTGACCAAGACACATGGAAAAACCGCAGGATTACTTTTCTGAGCAGGCAAGGGTCTGGGCTTCCTTCAGGGGAAGCATGCTTTCCTGCAGCATCTTTTCAGGCACAAGTCCCAGAACACAGAACACAGAAGAAGAGATGTATTAGGATTCCAGTCCTTCCTTCAAGCAGACTACCTGCCTGGGCCTCTGCTAACTCATGACCAAGACTCAAACATGCCTGGTATTGAGTGAATGTCTATGGAGAAGCAAGTTGTAATAAAAAGAACAAGGCAAGCAAAGACCAGGAATAGAGTCTGAGTGACTGCAGACCCCAACATTAGACCCTCTAGTCTAATGAATTAGCTCATTAGCACAAATGGTAGACAACCAGAACCTTAGGAAAATCCCTCAACTCTGAGCTTCAGAATTCTTACCCATCAAATTTGATTATTTAACATTACCTGACAGTTCCAATGAACTAAGTCACAGGTGTGGAACAAATTTTGCAGATTATAAAATACTTTTGGAGAATTACCTACTGACCATCACTAACATCCTCATTAGCATCCAAACTCAGGTCCCTCAAAAAAAAAAAAATGGGGGTGAGGGGGTGGGGGAAGGGTGGCATGCAACTGCAGAAGCCAGAAAGGGCATTATGTTCCCCGGTGTTGGAGTTACAGGCCACCTAACATGGACGTTGAGAACCAAACTAAGGTCCACTGGATGAAATCCTGTTAGCCTCTGCACTGTCTCTCCAGCCCCGATGTGTTTGTTTTTGAGACAGTCCTGATATGTATCCATCCAGGTTATCCGCAGTACTTGAATTACAGATGAGCAGCCACACTCACCTTGGGAATTATTATTTCCCAGTATTACACAGGCCATAGATTGTTACATGTTACTCAAAATAGAAAATTTAGTTGGGGATTTAGCTCAGTGGTAGAGCACCAAGCACAAGGCCCTGGGTTCAGTCCTCAGCTAAAAAAAAAAAAAAAAAGAAAGAAAAGAAAGGCAAAACAGGAAATTTAGAACACACCACATTTTTACACGCTAGCTGGACCAGAGGATGAAGGCTGAGAGGCTAAGTCATCAGGAGACTCTGAAACTGAATGAGGACAGTCAAGGGAGGAAGCTGGAAAGGGACAGGGAGAAAGATTTAAAGGTTTTCATCAGAATTTAGTAACTAATCTCCTGTGATAATCGAAGAATTCAAAGCATTCGCTCCAACTGTTTCTGCTCCAAACTGTAATCCTGATAACGCCCTTAATCCTGATAATTACACCCTACTTTCAGGTGAGAAGACTGAGGCTCAAGAGATTAACTATTGTCTGTAGTCTTACAGCTAACTGGGGGAAGATTCAAAAGTCTTCACTCAAAGCTCTACTGTTTCATGGTGCCAGCAGCAATTTCACACTCGAATACCCATTTTTCTCGCTACACAAGCTCCTTATATGCAGGCTCTTGCATACACCAAGCAATTTAAGCTTCATCAAGTCCCTAGTGCTGGGTTATCCAACTATAGGAAATACAGATTCCTTTTTATGGTGCAGGATTTTGATGGACTTAAATGTGCTTTGTGAGAGCTCCTCGTCAGGATGCAACTAAATAAGGATGGAGAATTTGAGTCACTCGAGAGCATCCCTAGCCCTAAGGATAGGGCTGAAGGGAAAATTCAAGGTGAACTGATACTCTACGAGGGAAGGTAAGCTCTCCCTGAGAGTTTACCCTATAAAAAGTCTTACCCAATGCAACCCCAATTAACCAATGTTCTCAATTAAGACAGGGTGGCTTCTATCTCCTGGGGCTGGTTCCTAAAATCCCTACATAGAAGGAAAACACTCAGAAGCAAGAGAAAAGTCTGTGCAATTGCCCCAAGGCATCCAAGAACAGGTCAGAAAGCAGGTGCAGTGTCTTTGGCTGCTGAGATATGTGGAAGGCACCAAGAGAAAGTAGTGCAGTAAGCACAGATAAGACACAATTCAACACAAACAGCAGCAATTAGGATGTATTAATACATTAGTATTATTACTATTAGTAATAATATAATTATTAGTAAAGTATAATTACACACATTTTACAACCAAAACAACAACAAAACACTATCTGAACTTAAACTACATTCTCAAGTATACTCACTCTTTAACAGTTAAAAGACAACTCTAGTCTGTACAGGAACCCTGGAGGGTCTCTATATTCCAAGGTCAACCCTGGAGGTGGTGGCTCAAGCCTTTAATCCCAGCACCTGGGAGGCAGAGGCAGGCAGAACTACAAGAGCTAGTTTCAAGACAGGCACCAAAGCTACAGAGAAAGCTACAGAGAAACCTTAAATTCCAAGGTCAAGCCACAGAAGTAGAGAATTCTGAGTTGCTTTGCTGAAGCCTGGGCAAAAGATGACAACCCTGCTCAGAACCCCTTAGGTTGGTTTCCATGGCCAGGAAGTTTGCAGCTAATTCATTTCCAGACTCAGGTCCCCTACACTAGGTCTCATGTAGCTACTTCAGTTCCTGCTTCACTAGGTCACTAATGAAATTCTCACCAAGAACCTGTTTATTAGGAAGCCACCACTGTGACCTTGCAGCATAATCACTTAGGTGTACAGGTCTTATAAAGGAAAGCCTGCAAAAGCCTCTTAAACAGCAGCCTGGCTTACAGCATTGGTAAGCAGCAAGGACTGCTGCCCAGAGGCCCAGGTCAAACCTACCTTGCGCTACCAAAAGCATTTGGAATAAACATCAGAGCTTATAACAAGCTGACCTCCCAGCTCATCTAAATATCTATGAAAATTAATGCAGAATTTATGTATTTAGTATACATGGAGTCAATCTTTACCTGTTTGTCAGAAGAATTTAGACTAGGGCAACGAATTCCTGAGTGCAAAAAAGTGAGGCTTGCTTGCTATCTTCTAAGTGGCAATAACCTTAAGCTTTGTTTAGGTAGGTATCGGGACGGTTTCTAGGGATGGAAAAGGAAAACCAGGTGGTGAAAGCAACTGCTGATGCCTTAGTTTCCCTTCTCAATGAAGGACTTCAAAGTAGAAGACACAGTTACTAACCCATCAATCAAATTTACAGGGCTGGTAATACATATCTAAAGCCATAAAGCTGGTTGGTATTTGCCATTATTTCATTTTAGGCAAATCCTGCCCTCCTTTCAGAGCTCCTTTTTCTTTCTTGTGAAACAGGCTAAGGGCTAGGGACTGACAGCTGTTGGGAGAGTTTACCCAGTATGCACAGAGCCCTAGGTATAATCCTCAACAGCACATAAACCAACTATAATGGCACATACCCTTAGCCCTAGTCCTCAAGGCAGAGCATCCTTAGTTCAAAGTCATGGCTACAGAGTAAATCTGAGCTCAGCCTGAGCTACCTGAAACTCTACCCCCATAATGTGTGCCCCCACAAAAGACTAAAGGAGGGATGAGATTCTGACTGTACTATACTCTGGATAACACTCATTCGGTCCATGCTCAGAAGAGATGAATTTGATACACAGAAGCTAAGAGTGGGATATGACCAAGAACATAGTTTTTCTAATTTTTTTTTAATTTATTATGGGTACTTATTTGTATATCCTGTTATTTCTGTAAACTATAAAATTGTTTTCTGTGTATTCACTACAGCTGAGGGAAGAGGGGGAATAACTATTCTGTTGCTCTAGTACTCTGGATTTAAGGCCTGGCCACTCACTTTCAAGATCCTTTCAAGATCACCTTTCCTGCTAACTCTTTTTCTCTTCATCTTCTCTACAAAGCCCTGGTGAATGAGCTAACCCCTCACACTCAAGAATGACCCTGATTACTATTTATGCCTTCCAACTTTTCAAATATCCATAATGTGCTTTGTCTTTTTTTTTTTCCCTTCCAATACTACCAGAGGTATGCAGTTTAAAAAAAAAAAGTATGTTTGAAAGATGCCAATTACGGGCGATGGTGGCGCACGCCTTTAATCCCAGCACTTGGGAGGCAGGGGCAGGCAGATCTCTGTGAGTTCGAGTCCAGCCTGGTCTACAGAGCGAGTGCCAGGACAGACTCCAAAGCTACAGAGAAACCCTGTCTCGAAAAACAAAACAAAAAAAAAAAAAAACAAAAAAAAAAAAGAAAGATGCCAACTGGTGGGTGGTGGTGGTACAAGCCTTTAATCCCAGTACACTGGAGGCTGGGACAGGTGGATCTCTGAGTCAAGATCTGAGTGAGTTCCAGGACAAGCTCCAAAGCTAGAGAAACCCTTCCCAAAAAACAAACAAACAAACAAACAAAAATGTCAATGTAGGCAATCATTTGGCCTATCTCAAAATAATTCTGAATTACAAGAAACAGGGCAATGAAAGGTTGTAAAGAACTTTTCTGTTTAAGGAAAGTTATCCCTGGTCATCTCTGGAATTCCTTTCAGCTCTGATATCACTGGGTAGCATGCTAAAGACCCAGAGCCATACGATAGATACTTTTAGAGTTAGCAAGCAAAAGCTGGCTAGGTACTATTTTCTTTGCTAAGCTGGCATATGACATTAAATTTGATTGTCATTTTCATAAACAGAGGCAATGCATATTAAGACTCCAAACTAAAACAAATATTAAGTATGTGGTCCAAAGGGGGAAAAATTAATTTCTCTAGTTTTAGCTCCCAAATAAAGTTGAAAACCTAGTATTGCCTTCAACCTACTATTCTGACCACACAGGAAATGTGGTCCATAGCCAGGGCTTGGAACTTCAATAAGAACCCGAATCTCTAAGAGGATGAAGATGGAAGGAATTCAAAGTCATCCAAAGCTAATGCGGCAGTGAATTCCTTGGGGAATATTACAGACGTCCCCAGCACGCAGAACAACCTCATGACAGAGATACCCATCTTAAAGGGACTCTCATGGGTTTTCATGTCCAGTGTCATGTATCAGTTCAGAACAACCCAGGACTGCATATAAGCCCCAAACTCCAGGCTGTTGAAATATGAACCACCCACAAAGTGTGCTTCATTCATTTGCACACATCAAGAAATTGGTGTATAAAAAAAAGACTAAGAAAATAAGGGATGAGAATGCAGGCAAAGAGGAAACCTCTCTAAGTCTTTAAAACAGAAAAAGCATCCATCCTGCTGGAAAATGATGTCCTTTTCAGAATGGACAAACAGGAGGGGAAAGGGCCCCCAGAGAATTAGATCTCACCAGCCAATCCGCTGATAAGTAACTTCAAAACTCTACAAGGGCTTCTTCCGAGGTCTTACAGCAATCCAACAGACACCCCATAAAGATGTTAGGAAACCCCCTATCTAGTCCTGCCCATTCTTTTAAGGTCAATCTTAGGTAGGAAAGGCAGCATTTCAGTAGTTTAAGGATAAATCAATCTGGGTTCAAAACATTTCTGCTTCAAGGGACACAAAAACCTGAAGTCAGGAGCCCCACCCCTTCCAAGCTGAGGTTCATCAAGTTGTGTTGGTTCCCCTCTAAGCTTTAGTCTCTCTATTTCTAGAATGGAGACAGAACTTACTCTTACAGAGAGTAACTAAACTGTTTAGAGCTTAGGTTAGAGTTGGGATTCAGATTAGGCAACTTCACCATAGGGAACCACTTCTCTGTCATCCCTAGAGGTTATGAAAACTACCGAGATAGTAAAATAGCAGGAAAAGACGTAACCTGTTTTGTTATCCAAAGTTCTTGGCCCACCTGTGGGGGTTATTACTGTGTGAGTTATTTACCTGCACACCTCCGGGACTAAGCGAGAACCAACTGAATGACTGTCTGCCCTGGGGTAAAGGGTTGGGGTTCTCAGAGGAAACCACACTTGGAAGCAAGAATTTGGGAATGGAGCTGGATGGTATCAGGAAACTAAAACCCAGGAGAGCATGGGTGGGTGGGTGGGTCCGCTAAGATTTTTTCCCTCAATGTTTTGAAAGACATCTGAGGGCTCTGCAGTTCTGCCAACAACTTTTGAATCCTACTCGTCATTCCTCTTTAAAATGCTAGACTTACAGCTCACACCTACTGAGTACTAGAGCGATCATGGAACACTTAGTGAGCTTGCTAAGGAATGACAGTAAACAGACCGATTTTGCAGCATTCGGGGCAGAAAAGGTCGTAAAGTCAGGGCAAGGGCCTGGGTGTGCCAGAGACAGTTACTGGGGCTGAATGGTTCTCAGAACAAGGGGGTCCAGGAGAGGGCAGGACTTCCTACTGTATTCTACCTTTGAGTGAAGTCTCCACCAGGCGCAGGTACAGCTGTGAGTTCTTGTTGCCGTGACTCATGCGCTGGGCTAACCCGTTGCGCTGCAGGACGCACTCCTCAAACTGCACGATATTCTGGTGCCGGCGCTTGAGACTGGTCAGGGCCCAGAATTCTGCTAGCGCCAATTCCACGTTCTCGGGGGCGTCGCAGCGGATCTTCTTGACTGCCACCCTGGCCCCACTACGCCCAGCCACAGCCTCATAAACCACACCGTAGCTGCCGCGCCCGATCTCCGCTAAGAGGCTGTAGCGCGGTCGCGCGGGACCACCACCGCCGCCTCCCTCTGGCCGCCGCCGGGCCAGGAAGGCCTCGCCCGGGGCCTCGACCATAGCGGGATCCATGGCCTGGGCCGCCGGCCTCAGCTTCGCGCAAAGCACCCGCTGCACTGGGCTTCGCCTTTTCCGCTCCGGGCTTTTTGTCCCTCTGCGGGCTCCGTTCTCCTTCCCCGTTTCCATGGCTGCGGGAGGCGGGGGGAGCAGCAACGGCGCCGCCCGGGCCCCCCCTGCCTCATCCCTCCGTCTAGCCCCGAGATGCGGAGGAGCGGTACCTTGGATTGTGATCTGAGGGCGAAAGAATCAGTTAAAACCACCAGGCGGAGAAGGGCAGACAAGGACCTGAAAGTGCCCAGCGTCCCACCTCCGCCGCCGCCGGTCACGGCCCCTTTAAGAAGGAGCCACCGCCTCGGATTGATCGGGGGGGGGGGGAGGGGAAAGGAAAGCGGGAAAGACGGAACCACCGGGAAGTACAGAGGGAGGACCGGAAGCCGAAACACAAACCGTCCCCTTTCTCCATTGATTTATCCGTCAAAGAGTAGGGGGGGAAAATAGCAGTAAGGGCCGTCACCATCTAGGACAACCATCTTCCGAGGCGGCTCGGCCTGCTTAAACTTTCCCGGTGCTCAGTGCCCTCCCAACAGCCCCTACCGGGAGCTCTCCCGGTGTAAACAGAGCTTTTGAATTAAACCCAACCGAGCCCAATGGGTCGACCCAAGCCTCTGGGGACAGCGGGTCGAGACTGGCAAAAAGTTGGGCTTCCGAGAACCAGCCGAGACCCCAACGGCCGTCCCCGAGTGCTGTGGGATGCTGGGGGTCTCCCTCTTCAACCTTCCCTTCACTCTTACCTGGCCGGCGCTCCTCCACTTCCGGGCGGACCGGTTCCCCCCTGGAGCCCGCACCGGAGGATGGTCCGTTCCGAGCCGGGGTTGTCTGCCGAGCCGAGTAGGGCGCGAGGCGGTGAACCGGGCGGGACGTGATGCCGGTCGCGGCGCTGCTCCTGGAGTGACAGCAACGCTCCCGGGGGAGGCCCCGGCTTCCAGATCCCCGTGTCCGTCCTCGAGTTCGCGCCAGCTGAGCGCTTTACGTAACCTCTTTATGTAAGCTGCACCTCCTGCCGCAGCTCTGGTCAGTGGAGATTCCTGGTGGCCCATCCCCCAGGAGGCCAGCCAAAGGCTGCGCCGCCTCTGTACAACCGAGGTCGACCCAGCAGCCGCGACAGCCCGGAACCAATCACCGGCGAGAACACCCAACCAACAAAAAGAGCGCGCCAAAATCCCGCGACTAGCACGGAGGGCCCTCGCGAGTCGTCTGCACTCCGCAAACCCCGCTCGGCGTCTGACCTGCATTGAAGCTCCACGCCGGCACTTTATGGTGATTGGATGAATGGCTTCGATTTGATTGATTCACAGCTCAGGCCTGGGTTAGAATGCTGATCCTCACGCCCACTAATGATCCTAGTGATCTCAGCCTCACGTAATCCCCAGTATCCTCTGCCAAACCGGGTGGTCCTCACTTCCCAGGTTGCAAAGGACCAAATGAAATATGATGGCTGGCTAATTGAGTGCCCTGATTTAAGCTGCTTTGGGCTTGGATTTTGGATTCCCTCCTCCCCGGCCACCCGTTGTAGGGGGAGGGAGCACACAATGTCTATATAATTAAGAATGATCTTGAACTTTTCCTCCTGCCTTCAACTCCTGAGTAATGAGATTAAAGGCCTGCACCGTCACACCCGGTTTATACATTGCTAGGAATGAAACCCAGGATTTTGTGCATGCTAGGCAAGCACTTAGCCGTAGGCACGGATTTTTAAATACTTTCTGCCCTGCGTTGTATCCCAATGCGTACAAGATGTCCAGTATTTGTTAGCTGATTCTTCAGAGGTTGAAGAACATAACTAGAGTTTCTGCTCCATGCTATTTTAAGTCTAGGGAAAGAGCAGTGGGCTTGACATTCTTTGCCTTAATTGCGGTTCTTTGCCACAGAAGGAGACAATCAACCTTGTGTCTTCGTAGAGGTTACAGAGTTAAAGTACTAAGAACAGAACATTTATTTACAAAATAAATGGTAGACATTGTAGTTAAACAAGATAGATTAAGGGGGCTGGTGAGATGGCTCAGTGGTTAAGAGCACTGACTGGCTCCTCCAGCACCCACATGGCAGCTCGCAGCTGTCTGTAGCTCCAGTTCAAGAGAATCTGACATCATTATACCAATACGCATGAAATAAAGTTAAATAAAGTTTAAAAAAAAAGATAGATTAAATGTACCATAAAAGAATGGACTAGAGTTTCTGGAATTTGAGGACAGACCACTTAAAACAGCACACACACTGAAAAGCTCTCACTGTTGTGTGTGTTAAGTGTCCACACAAAGTGTAAGAATAGTAGAGAGGTCTCCCCTTTCTGTCAGAATTACTTTGTTTTGCTATATTTTCATGTTCCGTGAACA
>NW_026067902.1:9621768-9642249 GCF_014885135.2 Alexandromys fortis
TACCTCTTTATATATTTTATTTCCCGAGGGCAAAGATAGTCTCTTGCACAATCTCAATACAGTGATTAAAAAAAAGAACGTTAACAATACCATGTTTTTTTGGGTTTTTTTGTTTGTTTGTTTGTTTGTTTGGTGTTTTGAGACAGGGTTTCCTCTGTGTAGCTTTGGTGCGCATCCTAGAACTAGCTCTTGTGAACTTGGCTGACCTCGAACTCACAGAGATCCGCCTGCCTTTGCCTCCAGAGTTGCCATCTGGCAACAATGCCATATTATTATTTAATATGCAATTCCTGCTGGGTGGTGATGGCGCACACCTTTAATCCCAGCACTTGGGAGGCAGAGAGAGAGGCGAATCTCTATGAATTCAGGACAGCCTGGTCTACAGAGCTAGTTCCAGGACAGGATCCAAAGCTACAGAGAAACCCTGTCTTGAAAAAACAAATAATAGCCGGGCGATGGTGGCGCACACCTTTAATCCCAGCACTCGGGAGGCAGACAGATCTCTGTGAGTTCGAGACCTGGTCTACAGAGCTAGTTCCAGGATAGGCTCCAAAGCCACAGAGAAACCCTGTCTCGAAAAACAAAACAAGAAAAAAAAAGAAAAAACAAATAATAATAATAATATGCATTTCCTTTCTCTTCTAGTCCAATATGATACCAGTCATCAGTCCCCATCCTACTGTATTAGTATTATTCCAACAACTTTTTTTTCTTTTTTTTGTTTCTCAAGAGAGGGTTTCTCTGTAGCTTTTTTTTTTTTAAAGAGCACTTGTTCTTGCAGAGGACCAGGGTTCAGTTTCTAACACTCACGTGTTGGTTCAGAGCTGTCTGTAACTGTGGTTCCAAGGGATCCAATGCTCTGTTCTGACCTCCAAGGGCCCCAGACACACACATAGTATAAGTAGAAAAGATACTCATACTTACAAAATACAATAAACCTTAAAAGAAATTAAAGAAATAACACACACACACATACACACCCCTTGAAGCACACAAGAGACAGGTTCCCCAATAGGGAGGGAACCCAAAAATGGTGTCTAAGTTTGTCTAGCAAAGCTAAAGCTTTTTACTGGGATGGAGTGAGTGAATTCCTTGCCTTTCTCCGAATTGGATTGCTTGGGTTATTTCAGAATATTAAATAATTCAGACAAAGAGTAACTGATTGTTTCTCTCCGCAGGACCCAGGAGGTTTGACAGTCCCATTGAACAATTCCTTCTGGGCTTGGGGCAGGGGAGGGGGAAACAAAACAATAAAAACCTCCCAAGTCTCTGTCTTGGAGAGGGAGAAGAAGCAGGAATTCAGCTATTTTAAAGGTTTAAGTGAAACGGTACATTGATCTACCTAGAACCTTTTCCCCCGTCTGCTGCCTACCAGGGATCTAACTACTAGTCCCTTGGTAGTATCCAAGCCATAGTGATGTCTAACTCTTATATGTTTATTCATTGAGTTAAAATAGATATTAAAATAAAGGTAGGGGCTGGAGAGATGACCCAGTGGTCAAGAGCACTTGCTGATTTTCTAGAGGACTCCAGTTTAATTCTGAGTATCCATAGCAGGAGGCTCACGACTGCTTTTAAGTGTAGCTGAAGGGGCTCTGACAACCTCTTCTGGCTTCTTCCAGCACCTGCACATTTGTGGCATGCATGCACACTTACGTGCGTGCCACCCCACCACCACCACCACACACACACATTCTTAAGAAGGGTGTACAGTCCTTAACTACCAGTAAAGTAGGTTTCCCACTTTGTGATGCTGATCACTTTTGGCCAAGCGGTACAGCTGTTTCACCTACCTTCATCTGGGGGCTGCCAGGCAACCCTCACACACCGGGTTAAAGAGATTACTAGTAAGACTCCACAGACAGTGCCTCTTCTTCATTAAATGAGTGTGCCTGTCACAGAAAACAGAAGAATGGAGGTGCAGCCAATGGTCTCCCAATCTTGGATGATTTTAATTCCAAACATTCTTCCATATCTGCCATCAGAAAGGCCATAAAACATCAATGTTTCATCCCTTCCAATCTGGTGACAGCACAAATATTATCTGCAGTTCATGTGTCTGTATATTTGTTGCTGAATAGTGGTTGCTAAATTCTTGGTTACTTAAAAAAATTTTTTTTGTTGTTTTTTTTTTTTTGAGACAGGGTTTTTCTGTAGCTTTGGAGCCTTAAAATAATATTCCCCCAACAGGTGGCATCTATGTGGTCTTCCCCAGTCTATATTTCCTCATTCAGAAGAAGGTTATTAGGAGCTATGGTGTGACATTTCCTGTGCATATGTGAACAAGCATCTATTCATTCCAGATGGGGCATCAGTAACAGTAAAGGAACAATCTACCTATCAGAACCGTGAAGGAGATGTGCTGCCTCTGCTAGCAAAGAGTTAAACAAGACAGTGGAAGCGCTGTCTTTAAAGAAATTGGTAATTTGTAAAGTTGCCACTTAGCAAAAATCCTTCCCCAGTCATTATTTTCTTCTTTTCCTTTTCTTTAAACAGATTGATTTACTTTTATTCTGTATGTGCAGACTGTTTGACTTGTATGTATCGTTGTGTGCATTCCCAGTGCCAATAAATCAGAGACATTATGACCCATTTCCTCCAGTAAGGCTTCACCTCCTAAAATTCCACAATCTTCCCAAATGATGTCACCATCTGGAGACTAAAACATTTCACATTCAAGCCACAAGGCCCTCAGTCTTGGAGTAGGTTTCAAAGTAACCTTTCTTTTCTCTTTATAAATTAATCATATCGCCGGGCGGTGGTGGCGCACGCCTTTAATCCCAGCATTCGGGAGGCAGAGGCAGGCGGATCTCTGTGAGTTCGAGACCAGCCTGGTCCACAAGAGCTAGTACCAGGACAGGAACCAAAAAGCTACGGAGAAACCCTGTCTCAAAAAAAAAAAAAAAATCCAAAAACTTAATTAGTTAATTAATTGTATCGGGTATTATAGTAATGGAAAGCTTATTAAGACATCGAATAACCTTATATTTGCACAGAAGCATGGGTATTTTATTTTTGTTTTTGTTTGAGACAGGCTCTGTGTATCCCGGGTTGGTTTTGATCTTTTCTGTCTCTACCCAGAGTGCTGGGATTGCAGGGTCTGTGCCACCATGCCCAACAATCAATGTTTCTACAGACTCAGTTCTTGGATACAGAGCTACGAAATCAAAGAATGCAGGCATTTTAAATTCTGATTTGATTGTCAGATTCCCTTCCAGGGTATGTGTTAGATTACACTCCAAATGGCAATTTAGGTAAATGTCTGAGTTCCCCTGGCCATGAGACATTTCTGTTCTGTGGAGCCTGATAGCAGTTCAGTTCCTAAACTGAACTCCAGCATTATTACTGGTGGGGAAACCTGGGAGTGGTGGGGACAAGGACTTGCTCAACACCACTCGTCACTAATAAGCTTTCCTTCAGAGCTAAGAAGTGATGGGTAGAGGTGGTGCCTAGCACTGTAACCCTGCTAGGAAGGGGGGGGAGGACCTTGGGCGCCAGGCTTTTGTGCTCTTTCTTTGCAGGCTCTTTATTAGCCCTGTTTTTCTTGAGTGCTGGCTCATGGGAACACGAGGATAGAGGAAGCACTGGAGGCTGCGGTACAGCAAGTTGTCAGTTACAGATTCTGCTTTCTAAGTTACAGACATTACCTTCCTTTCCAGAACTTTCTGCACCTTTCCCCCACCATTTTTTCTTCCAGGTTTTTCTGGACCTGAGTACCTGCAGTACCTGGAAACTAGTTAGAAATGTGTGTTTTCAGATCTTCTGAAGGTTTACTGTACAGCCAGAGGCTTTGGGCATAGGCCCAGCCATTAGGGCTCTAATAACCTTTCAGGGGAAGCAGATGGTTTCTAGAATACAACCTTCAGCTGGCCACTTCCCATCAGGTGCCTGGACCTTCCTTTCCCACCAGTTTGTTCTTCCATGGCTCAAGTTCTAAGCATGCTCTGGCTTCCAGCTTTCTGAGACAGTCCTTGTTCTCACGTCTAGGCTCAAGCAGATGTCACCAGTTGACCGCAAGTTGTTCCTCAGCAATGAAAGCCCATAGTTTAAGATGGATGGCTGCATAGATAGATAGATAGATAGATAATAGATAGATGATAAGATGGATGAATGGATGGACAGATAGGCAGGCAGGTAGACAGACAGACAGGTAGATAGGTAGATAGGTAGGTAGATGGCAGATGACTGAACCAAGGGAATCGTGGATGCTGGGCAAGCACTATATGACAAAACCATATCCCCTGTTCATTTCTCACTTTTGTTTTGTGCTGGGGTCCCACGTTGGTCTTAAACTTGTGATTCTACTGCCTCAGCTTCCCTGAGTACTGGGATTATAGGAGTGCATTTCACGCCTAGATAACATTGAGTTTCTTAAGTGTGTATATATGTGTGTGTGTGGTGTTGGAAATTGATCTCAGGTCCTGGTACTCTGTAGGTAAGCCATCTACCTCCAAGCTATACAGTCCAAATCCTTGATTTGGCTTTTGAGATGGCATCTCCCTTTGTCACTCAGGCTGGTCTGTGATCTTTCTGCTTCTACCTTCCAAGTGCTGACTTCACAGGTATGTGGTACCATAATTAGCAATGAAGCCATGTTTCAAAATTGTGTTTTCCAGGTTCTCTTGCAGCTATAATCTTTCCCATGGGATTTGAACAGAAGCAAAGTGTGCAACTTTGAAATAGTTTTCTTAGGAGAGAAGAGCACACTCATCTCTCCCTTCCCATCTGGCTGGAATACAAACATGATGATGTTTGGAGCCTGCAAATAGACACAGGCCAGATCAGGGGTATAACAGGGTGTTGGCTGGGCCATAGTAGGAGGAAAGGGTAGAAGGAAGAAAGAAGCTTTGACTGCATTGGCCTACTGCTACTTTACATGTGCATTTAAGCAGATGACTCTTCATCCTCTCTGCAGAACAGCTTGTAATTAATAGTAAGCCTCAGAATGGTTATTCAGAAACTGGCGGGTGGGAGAGAAACCTCCAGTTACGACATGGCAATCTTTTCCTTTCCAGGACAAAAATCAAATCTGTTACTGCTCTTCAATCCAGAAGAGTTGGTTTGTCTTCCACAGGTGCTTATCCAAGCTTTCAGAGTTTGTGATGGTTAGGGCTGATTACCAAAGTGACAGGATCTGGAATAACCAAGGAGACAAGCCTCCAGACATACCTGGGAGGGCGATTTCGGCTGTTAGCCCTAGACACGTCCTGAGGGGTGATCTTGATTGGGTTAAATGATTTGAAAAGGCATTGTTCTCTCCCTTCCTCCCAGCTCCCCTGAGCTTGGGTCCTGGATGGCTGGCATAAAAAGGAGAGAAGGGAGCTAGACAGCAGGAGTCAAGTTGTCCTCCCACTGTAGATTCCTGACCACCTTCCACAAGCACTTACAGCCAGGACTTCCTCATCATGATGGACTTTACCCAAAATAAGCCTGGCAGTGGTGGCGCATGCCTTTAATCCCAGCACTCAGGAGGCAGAGGCAGGTCGATCTCTGTGGCTTTGATGCCAGCCTCGGCTACAGAGAAACCCTGTCTTGGAAAAACAAACAAAATAAATAAATCCTGTCTCCCCAAAATTACTTCTCTTGGGATTTTTTTGTTTTGTTTTGTGAAGGGTTTCTCTGTGTATTCCTGGCTGTATTGGAACTCATTCTGTAGACCAGGCTGGTCTCGACTTGAAGATCCACCTGCTTCTGCCTACTGAGTGCTGGGAGTAAAGGCTGTGCCACCACCACCCCGCTTTTTGTGGGGATTATTTTATCACAGTCAACATGACTGAGCCCCACCCTCAGAGGATGGGGTTTCACTGAAGCAGGGTCTCAACTTGGCCAGCCTGATTGGTGCTTTTCCCACAGGACCCTCTCACCGGCAGAGTGGGTGCCTGCAAGTGTTGTTCTAAGCCAGCACCCTCACCTGTGCCCCCAGCTGAATTAAACTTTGGTTAATACGTTAGATGAGAACAAATAACAAACTCAAGATTGAACTGCACCCCAGTTTTTTTTTTCCTTTTCCTAGAGTGGCTGAGGGTTCAATGAACTGAGCTTGGCCGCTAGTGGATCCTTGGGGGGCATCCCAATGTATCAGGAGTATCAGAGAGGTATATAACAGAGAGAGCCATTCCTGATGTTTCTACAGAAACTGCTAAATCCCTTTTCTTCGTGCGTGTTCTGAATGGTGTGGAGAGGCCATAACAGGAAGACTGAAAACCACTGGGGAGACCTTTCTCAAAAGGCCACTTGGTCTACATACCCTGCTTTTTATGCCCTAGGAGCCTCTCAGAACAATGTTTGTTCCCTGGATCAAGCTAGATCAGGACATTCTGACCTTTATTCTGACTCAGAACTAGAAGTCTACAGTAATAAACTGTCAACCAGATTGGCAGTCCCCCCCCCCTTCCTTGGCAAGCAGGTCACTATCTCCCTGTCCTTGGCAAATGGGTCATTAATATTTCATTGGTTCATCAAATGTTTATTTGGTATCTACGTAACACCAAGAATTATATAAGGCATTTGGAACAGGAAATGAAAGCTCACTCGCCATCCACGCAGGAGCAAATGTGGACAAACAGTCACAATAATGCAGGCTTTCCAACGTGGATGTCACAGATTTGGGTCATTCTGAGGCTGTTTGAAGGGGTCTTTGAGGTTGAAAACTATTTTTATAGTAACAATAAGGCATTGCTTACCTTTCGTTCTATCCCAGAACTACACACTCTGTATGTGTATGCATCCCCAGAGAACCTTCTAGGCTGCTTGGCATGGATTTTTGTGGAAGGAAAAGGAGGACCCAGTTCTTTGTGAAATCAGACATTAAACAGACTTTATTTATTTATTTATTTATTTTCGAGACAGGGTTTCTCTGTAGCTTTGGAGCCTGTCCTGGAACTAGCTCTTGTAGACCAGGCTGGCCTCGAACTCACAGAGATCCGCCTGCCTCTGCCTCCCGAGTGCTGGGATTAAAGGCGTGCACCACCACCGCCTGGCTAAACAAACTTTAAAAAAAAAAACTACAGAATAATGCCAAATATAATTATAGTTCATAAAAATGTTTGAATTAATATGTAAGTGCTTATTAATTAAAAAATACGTTACTAAATTTCTTTTTTCTTTCCATTTTTTTGAGACAGGATTTCTCTGTGTAGCTTTGGCTATTATACTGAAACTCACTCTGTAGACCAGTTTGGTCTCAAACTCGGAGATCTGTTTGCCTCTGCCTCCTGAGTGATGGGATTAAAGGTGTGCGCCACCACCGCCCGGCCTAATTTCTAATGTAGTAAATATCATTGAGGTTCTCAAAACATTTTTAAAAATATTTTTGATTTTTGAGACCATTGTACACTGGCATGCAACTGTAAGAAACAAGACAGGAAGTCCTGTAGAGCGGTTTGCCCTGGAACTAACACCTTACCTCCATTTAGTACGATACCACTACCACAAAATTGGCACAGACACAACCCACCTACCTTCTCCAGGTTCATGTTGAACGTGAATTAATGTGTGTGTGTGTGTGCTTATATTCAACAACTCTTCAACAATTCATCTCCCTCGCTGACTGTATTATGAACACCCAGGTCATATTACGAGACAATGCCTTATTCTAGCTGGCTGAGCCACTTAACATCCCCAGCTGTTTATGAGAGAGCCCTCCTCACTTGTCCCCCGTTCCCCATTGTTCTCCGCATTTCCCCAGCAGCATTCGGAGTTACCTCTGTCTTTTAGAGTCCTGGTAGCAATGGCAGGTCCCTCGCTGGCCTTGATTTGCACTGCTCTAACATGGAACGATGCTGAGAATCCTTGCACACGCTTACTCGGCAGCTACGGATATTTTCCAGGGTAGTAACTTCTTCTAGCCTTGGTCCGTTTTCTGCTTTGATTGCCTTTTATTTTAATTTTGAGAATCCTTTGTGCTCACTTCAGTACATTGTCAGATGAGTGGTTTGCAGATGCTTTCCCTTTGGTCCTAACTCTTTTCACGGGATCTTTTCCAGAACAAAGGCTTTTCACTTGGAATGGTCAGTTCTCATCATTTTTTCTCTGACAGGTTATGCTTTTGGAGCCATCTAACCACTTTCATATTCTCCCATTGTTTTCTATGCATAGTGACAAATTTACTTTGATGCAGTCTGAGTTAATTTTTATAAGGCTTGAAGTTTATATTCATTTATGAACATTGCTATGGTTTGGATATAGCCCTCAAACTTTGTGAGTTCAAAATTCCTGGAAGTCACATATTAATGGTATTCGATCTGTGGGACCTTTTGGGAGGTAAATGCTTCTACTCCTGGATTAACGAGTTAGTTTTCCTTGACTAGCTAACTTACCTACCTTCCCTAAACTTCAGGTGTTTCGAGGACAAGAGAATGAACATTGATTAGCACATACACTGGCAAGCATGTCCCCTGGCACCTGCAGCTGCTGGAAGGATGCTGGTCCCTTTCATTTCCTCCTTCCCAGGCTGGCGAGTGGAACTCTCCTTGGGTGTTTAGCCTGTACTTGATTTTATCCTTTTTCCAATCAATTGTAGAGGGCTTATGTTTTTCTTTTTCTTTTTTAAAAAATTTACATATTTTACATCTGACCACAGCCTCTCTTCCCTTCTCTCCTCCCACTCCTTCACCCCTCCCCCACCTCCCCCTGAACCCACCCCTCCTCCATATTCAGTCAGAAATGGGCAGGCCTCCCATGGGCATCAGTAAGGCATGGCACATCAAGCTGCTGTATTACCAAGCGCCTCCCCTGGTATTCAGGCTGGTCAAGGCAATCCAGCATGAGGAATAGGTTCCTAAGAGTCAGCCAGAGCACCAGGGACAGCCATTGCCAGGAGTCTCACAAATAGACCAAGCTACACAACTGTCACGCATATGCAGAGGGCCTAAGTCAGTCCCATGTAGACTCCCTCTGGCTGTTGGTTCAGACTGTAGAGGGTTTCTTAAAACTCAGTTGCTGATTTGACTCTTAGGGGGTATGATGATGTAACCGAGGAATGTGGACTCACCTGGGGAAACAGGTTTTGTGCTTACATTGAGGTGGTGCTGTTCCCTAGGCACGGAGACCTGGGGTTGTTAAGAGCACTGACTGCTCTTCCTGAGGACCCAGGTTCAATTTCCAGCATCCACATGACTGCTAATAACTGTCTATAACCCCAAGTTCTGACACCTTCACACAAACATATGTACAATCAAAATACCAATGCACATAAAAATAAGTAAATTTTTTAAAAAGTAGGAAAAAAGTGAGCTAAATACTCTCATGCATTGGCTGTGGATGTAATCTAGCTAACTACTTCAAGTTCTTGTCACATGACTCCCCCCTACTGATGGAGAATAACCTGGAATTATGAGCCAAATAAACCTTCTTGCCTTAAGTTTTGTGGTCAGTGTATTTTATCATAGCAACAAGGAAAGAAGCCAAGGCAGTAGGTTTGGGGAGAAACCGAATAATTCCCTCTTCTGACAAGTTCCCACATGCTGCTACTGATGGTTTAGGAGCCGTATTGGTGGTGAATGTTGGCTCCATTAATGGAGAGATGTCTAAGTGCTTTCTAGGTGTGTCCACGAAGACACAGAGAGGGTTAACTAAGGAAGAAGATGCGGTCTGAAGAGGGAGAGGTAGGATCCCATAGGTCAGGTGTTTGGGGGGTAGGGGGCTAACAGGGCAGAACACAGGATAACTATTCCCTGCTGCTGGGGGCGGCTTGACCCTGCCACACCCTCCCTGCCCCTCAAATGATGAATTGGAAGAAATAACTTTCCCCCTTTCTGCTGTTTTACCTGAGAATTTTGTCACCGTGACTCAACACAATCACATTTTGCGAAGTTCCACTTCTGATAGTTCTTGTAATAACTTGAATAAACGGTGTAGATGGGATTAAAATAATTAAAATATGCTAAATCTCTGCAGTGGTTGGTGTTACCAATTTGATTGCTTAGGGTCATATAACAAAAACTCCTGGGCATGGTATGTGCGTGGGTATTGTTCATGGAGGTGTTTTCAGAGAACAATCAGTGCTCCTAACCACTGAACTATCTCTTCGCCCCCTTTCTTCCTTTCTCCATCCCTCCATCACTCACTCCCTCTCTTCCTCCTTCCTTCTTTCCATTTTTTAGAAGACAGGGTTTCTCTGTGTAGCTCTAGCTGTCCTGGAACTCACTCTGTAGACCAGGCTGGCTTTGAACTCACAGTCCATCTGCCTGCCTTTGCCTCCCGAGCTCTAGAATTAACGATGTGTGCCACCCCCAACTGGCTAAGCCCTATCTTTAAGTTGCTCTTGTCAGGTGCTGTGACAAACAGCAGCAGAAAACTGGTGACGCGCGTTCTGTGTGGAAACAGACTCAAAAGGACATGGCTTATTGTGTTTGCTTTCTGAAATTTACAGAAATTTAATGGGGAGTATTTTTTTAAATGGCAGATATTTTGTTTGTCTTGTTTTTAATTATAATTTAAAAACAAAGAACATAAAATTTACCATCTTAATCATTGTTTGTTACAGTTCAGTAATGTTAAGCAGATTTAAGACTGCTGGAGTTTGGGGAATTTGCAAGAACTCAGCAGTTAAGAGCACACACTCTTCTTGCAGAAGATTAGAGCTGGATCCCCAGCACCTGCAATGTCCTGGAACTCCAGATCTGACTCTTCTGCCCTCCAGGCGAACTGGTACTCACACACACATATATAATTAAAAAAAAAATAAGAAAAAAAATGACTGAGTCTTGTTTCCGCCACTCTCTCCTTAAATGCACCTCAGGTAATAAGGGCACGTAACAGAATCACCATTTCCATCCTTGACAAAGGTAGTGGGAATTACTCAGCCAGAAGCAGTGTGGATAAAGATGGGAACCAGGCTGTGTGGAGTGGCAAACACTGTCAGAGTGAGAGTAGAACATCCCTGATGGTCCAAGAAGGGAAGATGCTGGGGAACATCCAGTTCATCTAGAATGCTATAAGACTCAGGAGTTGGCAGAACCAGATGTTGAGAAGATGAAGGGAAAGTAGGGTACCCAAGCAACAGGACTGGCTTTGAGATAGGGCATCTTGACGCAATGACCTTAGTTATTTCTGTCCCCGTAGGTCATACGGGCTTAATCTCTAGGAAGTTTTGTTTCTTTGAGACAGTATCTTTCAGTGTATCCCAAGCTGGCCTTGAAACAGTGGAAATACTCTTACGTTGGCTCCCTGAGTGCTGGAATATGACACCATTCTTGACTAATCACTAGGAACTTAGCACACAGTTTACAGATTCAGTGATGACAGGCTAGTCCTAGCAAATGGGAAGTTATGAGTATAGAACTAAATGTCGGAGTTAACTAAAATGCTGTGTCCTGAATGATGATGCTCCCCGTACTCACAGACCAGCTCCAGAAGGTTCATGTCTGTGTTAGACGTCTCATTGCATTGAAACACTCAATTACATTAATTGAGGTTAGAAGACCTGATCACTGTGGGTGGTACCATCCCCTAGGCAGGGGATTCTGTACTATATAAAAGCAGAGAAGGTGAGCTAGACACTAGCAGGCAGCCATTAACTCCTTGCTCTATGCTCTTGACTGTGGATGTAATATAACTAGTTACTCCAAGTTCTTGCTGCCTGACTTCCTCATAACAATGGAGTATAGCCTGGAGCTGTAAGCCAAATAGATCTTTTTGCCTTAAGTTCTGTGATCAGAGTATTTTTTATCATAGTAACAAGGAAAGAAACCAAGGCAGTAAGTTTAGTGGAGCCTGACAGGTTTCCATGTGATGCTATTGAATATTGATGTCCCTGATACTCGAAGACCAGCTCCAGAAGTTTCACATCTGTCTTGTTAGACTTTCATTGCAGTGTGAAATACTCAAGAGAACAACGTGAAAGTAGGTCATAGCTTTGGAGGGTTCAGTTGACTCCGTTGCTATGGTGTGATGACGTAGCACATCACGGTGATCGCGTGTATGGTGGGGCAAAGTTGCTCACCTCATGGTACCAGGTCACGTAGAAATAGCGCAGAGCCACAAGGTGGTGGTTCACACCCTTACTCTCAGCACTTGAGAGGCAGAGGTAGGCAGATCTCTGTGAGTTCAAGGCCAGCCTAGTCTACAAGCTAGTTCCAGGACAGCAAGGACTGTTACACAGAAAAACCCCTGTCTGGAAAAAAAAAAAAACAAGATAAAGTTCCAAGAACACATTCCCCAGTGACCTTTAAGTGACCTTCAAGGCAGGCCCCACCTCCATGATCTGCCTTCACGATCCAGTTGCTACTTCTCAATGACTGGATTCAGTGTACTTTTTTGGTGAGATTTATGAGCAGTTTTGGTGAGAAGGGTCGGTGTGAAGGTTTCTGTCAAGAGCCATTTCCCCCCTAAAAATCATTACAGGAACCATCACCCTGGGGAGTCTGCAGGGAACCCCACACCCATAATTATGTTCTATTGAGAACCTGCCTCACACCCAATTAAGCTGTTGATGGAGAGCTATCTGTTAGCGGAACCTGCCTCACATTCCAGCTATCCAGGGAACCAGGTGTGGCAACTTGTGACTTCTTAACCTACCTGTCCGAATGTAACCTGGCCTACGTGACCGGGACCACTCGGCGAGATCCCGTGCCCTGCCCACCAAGTCCTCATGCAGGGCCTATATAAGCAGCAACCATGATCCTAATAAACAAATCTGCTTGGCCTCCTTCTTCTGTCTTAGCTCATTCCCTTCCAGGTAGCGCCCCTCCGAGACCCTGGAATAACTGATTGCAGGATGGGTTACAAACCCCTAGACTGAGTAACCCACCCAACGCAACCAACAGGTTTCTATCTAAGCTCATCCACACCATATTTAGGCTCCCATAGGCACCCACAGGCAATGGATTGAAGTACATTTATATGAAGAAATCAAACTACTGCACATGAAAGATCAGTAGTCATAGCCCTTGGGGCTGCTTCATAAAAGAGCTTGCTGGGTGTCAAGTTACCCAACAATGACCTGTGCCAGTTGTCACTCAGTCTCCATATTTGAACGAATTCCATTCAACTTTCTTTTTTTTTTTTTGCTTTTCAAACTTTATTTGTTCAGGTTTTAAAAGTCTATCATTTACAAAATTATATCTTCATTCCTTGTTTATGCCTGTAACGTGTACAGACATCTACATATACACATAAGGGCATATGCACATTCCACATCTCTAATTTACAATGTATCAGAAACAATTAGACTTCTATGGAAAATAAGCAGAAACTAGTTCAATTGAAATCTAGTACTCTTAAAGGTCAATTATTTTCTCTAGTTGTTATAAAAAAAACACAAATAGTATACAGATTTACTTTTTAACCCACTGAGCCATATTAACTCTGCTATACTGTGATTGGCGTAGAGCTATTCATTGGAGCAGGGGCAACCTGCAAAGATGTTAGTGGATTTGATCTAAACAAGGCTATGCATGTCTGAATATATCAAAGAACAGACAGAGATAATATGAACTTCTTGTTAAAATAAAGATCTAGTAGTTAAAATGGTTTTACCTGCCTCACAGTGGTCTCTATCTTTGTATTTTCCTCCTCCATTCAACTTTCACTTGCATCCCTTCGAAATAAAGATTGTCAGTCTCCCGAGGCAAACATACATCCTGAGCGAGAGAAGCCACATACAGCATCCTTGGGAGTGAGCGCTTGTCTGCAGCGGCTGCCTCTCCCCTTGCTGCGCCTGGGTGTGGACTCATTTGCGCAGTGGATTCTTCACCTGGAACTCTTGCACCCCATGGCGATGGGGGCCTGTGTTTTTGTCTCTGTGACCCCGGCTTAGTTCTGGGGTAAGCTATGATTCTTTGAGAACCCCCAAGAAGTGACGGAACACTTATTAACCGCATCTCTGTGCGCTCTCCCCTTGTGTGCTCCTTAAGTGCGTTTGTCCTCTTGTGCCTTTTGTCCTCTGCACACGTAGACCCTTTTACGGGGTCAGATTTTCTCTCTTAGGTCGAGCTGATTTCTGCTCTTCCTGCTAGTTGTCTGGTTTCTCTGGAAGTCTTTCTTGGTACTCAGACTTCAATTTGCAGTAGAGGATTCTTTAGTGCCCCTTCACCCCAGATAGCCATGTCCTTTCTCCATCTCCTTAGAAGACTGCATCTTCTGCCTCCCACTACATCTGCTATATCTATAGATGACTATGGGCAGGGCTCTCAAAGAACACTGACTCTCCCTCTCCCAGAAGTTATCAGTTGCCAATAGAGCCTCGGCTCTGGTGGGACTTCATCTCCACCTCCCCTCTCCATGCTGGGATTTGGTCTGGTTTGAGCTTGCGCTGGTCTCACACATGTCATAACCACGGTGAGTTCATATGTGTAGTTACCCTGCAACACCGAGAGGGTACCGTGTATTATTGTTTTAAAGCGGGTGGGTGTGTAGACAAACACAGGACAGACAAAACACGCACGAAAGGAGAAGACACAGACACGCGGCTCCCACGTGGGTGCGCTTTAATGGGGGGGACACAATAAGGGACAGGCGTGCAAGACACACAAGGGTAAGGGGCAAGAGAGCGAGACCTCGTGGAAGCTCGCTTTTTATCGAGAAGCGCAAGGGTATCTGGGAGAAATGTCCTGCACCTGTGCGCGCCCGCGCGCAGGTGTCCGTAATCCAGGAGGAATCTGGGAGCTGTAGTTTCCAAAAGGAACAACACCGTGTCCTTGTGGTCATCCACTACCTCTGGCTCATGCTGTCTTCCCACCTCCTCTTCCCCAATGACCCCTGGGGGTAAGGAAGAAAGGGTGGACTATAGATGTTACATTTAGGGCTGGATATTATTCTCTATACTTTGGCTAGTTGTGCTAATCACAACTACTTAACTCTGTGTTAATCACCATCTACTTGAAATAGAAACATCTTTAACGAAGGTTGGGAGTCCGTTTATTATGGTGTCCGTTTAGCAGAATACTGCTAGTAAGTTTTCTCCTAGGTCCCATGACCTATCTAGTCATGGGTTATGGGTTCATCCATGGCGCCAGGTATGGGTTTCATCCTGTGGAGTGGGACCTAAATCTAACCAGCAAGTGTTTTGCTACTCCTATGGTGGTCATGCCACTGTTGCGCCAGTGGGCTTGTCTTGTCAGGCCAGTCATCATTAGAGCTCACAGGGCTCACACCTTGGTAAGACCGGTGAGTAGTGTTCTCCTCAGGTCTCACGCATAGCACCTTCCAGCTTTGTGGGTGTTTTTATTATTATTATTACTTTATAAATAATACCATTCAAAACTTCCACTTCTTCCTCTCCTCCCCCTCCCCCTCCAGTCCTAAGAGAGGGCAGGGTACCCTGCCCTGTGGGAAGTCTAAGGCCCTCCCTCCTCCATCCCTCCAGGCCTAGGAAGGTACGCATCCAAACGGACTAGGATCCCTAAAAGCCAGTACGTGCAGTAGCGACAAATCCCAGGGCCATTATCATTGGCTTCTCAGTCAGCCCCCATTGTCAGCCACACTCAGAGAGTCCAGTTTGATCACAAGCTCATTCTGTCCCAGTCCGTCTGGCTTTGGTGAGCTCCCTTTAGCTCAGACACACTGTCTCAGTGGGTGGGCCAGCCCCCCCCCCCCATGGTCCTGACTTCCTTGTCTAGCTTTGTGTTTTACCTTCAGGCAGAGCCTCCCCCCTGAGTTAATTGCGGTGAAGCCTGTAAGCTCTGGGTCTAAGCTCACCTTCTGTTTTGGCTGGCTCAGTGTCTCAGTATCAGTTGTTGACAACCACTTTCTTCTTAAGATTTTTATTTTATGTATGCGAGTGTTTTGTCTGCAGGTATGTGTTTGTACTATGTGTGTGCCTGGTGCCCACAGAAGTCAGAAAATAGCATCAGATCCCTTGGAACTGGAGTTGCAGATGGTTGTAAGCCATTATGTGGGTGCTGGGAACAGAATCTGTGCCGGCTGCAAGAGCAGTCAGTGCAGTTACATCAATGTGGGCCTACTTCCCTGCTGTTGATCCCTATCAAAGGATTCGTTTGTATATTTTTAAATCCTAGCCAAAATGTCTCAGTTGCTTTCATTTCATAGTAAATTTTGAAATCAAGTAAGGTTCGTCTTCTAGCTTTTCTCCTTCAACACAGGGTCGCTTTCTCTGAGTCTTCTGCCTCTTAGTTTGTTGACATCCACAAAACTATTTGCTCTAATTTTAATTTTTTTTATTGCATTTAATCTATACATCAAGTCGAAAAGGATCACACCTTGCCAATATTGAGCCTTTCTAACCACGGACACAGGCTGCTTCTCGACAGACTTAGTTCTTTGGTTTCTTTCTTCAGAGTTCTGTAGTTTTCCTCATGTGTTTTTTTTTCTTCTTCTTTCCCTTCCACCAGTTCCGTCCAGATCCTCCCCGCTTCCCTATGCGATGTGATTCTGACAGGTGCTGATGTATTATTTAACTTCTGTAGACGTGTATTCCTTCCAAGTAGCCTAACCCCACCTTGAATCAAATAAAGAATATTTTCTCAGGTCCGCGAGGCGGCTCAGCTGGTAGAATCTGAGTTCAACTTCTGAGACCCACACGCAGGAGAGCGGCGACGTCTGCATTTTGTCCTCCAACCTCGCTCTGCCCCTCACATATTGGATTTACTAGATTATTATACTTTAATATAAATAGTACTGCATTTTAGAATTTCAGATTCCATCCATTCATTGATGATACACGGGTAAGCAATCAATCAGCAGGGTTTTTTAATTAATCAATTTATTTATTTATTTATTTTTGGTTTTTCCAGACAGGGTTTCTCTGTAGCTTTGGAGCCTGTCCTGGAACTAGCTCTTGTAGACCAGGCTGGCCTCAAACTCACAGAGATCCGCCTGCCTCTGCCTCCCGAGTGCTGGGATTAAAGGCGTGTGCCACCACCGTCCGGTAATCAGCAGGTTTTATTGTAAAGAAAAGAATGTTTGAGTGTATTTCAGAATGGTTCTTTTCTCCATCCCCATGCAGGAATAATGAGGGGATTTTTTTCCTCTTCAGTAGTCACAGGAAGGGATAAAAGAAATCCCTTCCCCATCCCCTGGACTTTTTTTTTTTTTTTTTTTTTAACTCTTATTTGTCTAGATGGATCCTGCAGCAAGTGACTTGTCAGTCACCACACAGGCTTTCCTGGCACTGGCACTCAATCTTTCTTTCCTTTTTTTTTTTTTTTTTTTTTTTTTNTCTAGACCACAATGGCCTTGAACTGACAGAGGTCTGCCTCCCTCTGCCTCAAGAGCTGGGATTCAAGGTGTGCACCACCCCCCAGGCAATCCTACCGGTTGGTTTGTTTCAGGAATCCTGGTTCACTGGGTCTACATTGGGCTGCTCAAGCTTTGGGATAGCAGTGTCTCATGCTCTCCCTTCACCTCTAGGAAGAGCAGCTGACTTCTGAGTTTGCTCAGTCGATCACTGGTGATTAGGATTACATGCAGGACTGGAAACCAGGATCAGTGAGTTTTATTTATTTTTTTCATTTCTGAAAGTATGCAACATAAATATGAAACATAAACATTTGCCATTTAACTATTTGTATGCCTAATTCAGTGATGTCACCAGTGACTGCCATCACCCCAAACTGGAAACTAGAGCTACACACTAATTCCCCACTGCGCCAGCTTTATAGTATTATTAATTATTGATCATTATTATGTGGTAAACAACTACACATTTTCTTTTATTCCTCAAGATTTTTACTTGTTGGTTTGTTTTTTGAGACAGGATCTCAATATGTAGCCCTCACTGGCCTAGAACTCACAGAGATCCACTTGTCTCTGCCTTTCAAGTGCTGTGATAAAAGGTTTGCACCACAACATATAACCTTTTAACGTTAAAATTGCAGTATATCTATTTAAATTTTGTTTTTTTTTTAATTTTTTTTATTTTCTGGGTGTGACTATTTTGCCTGGATGCAGGTACCTGTGTGCTTGGTGCCCTCATAGGCCAGATTAAGTGTCAGGTCGCCTGAAGCTTGAGTTACAGATGGTTATGAGCCACCACGTGGGTACTGGAACTGAACTCAGATCATCTGCAAGAGCATCCAGTGCTCTTAATTGCTGAGCCGTTTCTCTAGGCCCTGATTTGTTTTTATTTTAAGGATGTATGTATGATGCATGCATGTCTGCGTGTGGGTATGTAGGTGCCCATGGAAGCCAGCAGAAGGATTTTGATGTCCTGGAGTTAGAGTTACAGGCGGTTGTAGCCATCTGATGTGACTGCTGGGGACTGAACTTGGGTTCTCTGCAAGAGCAGGAAGTGCTGAGTCAATTCTCCAGGCCTGTTCCCCCAATTTTTCTAATTAGACATTGGGTACTATTCTCAAGCATCTGTTTCGAGCAGAGAGAGGATCATGACTACTTTTTTTAAAAAATATTTATTTATTTATTATGTATACAATATTCTGTCTGTGTGTATGTCTGCAGGCCAGAAGAGGGCACCAGACCTCATTACAGATGTTTGTGAGCCACCATGTGGTTGCCGGGAATTGAACTCAGGACCTTTGGAAGAGCAGGCAATGCTCTTAACCACTGAGCCATCTCTCCAGCCCCTCATGACTTCTTTGAGAAGACAGAATTGATAACGTCAAGGTATGTTCTACAGAGATAACGATCATTAATGAGAAGCTGTGGACGGAGCACAGCGATGCTTCTTCCAGCCAGAGCAGGCAAATTACCCTGAAAGTTGGTCCTAAATGGAGACATCTATCAAGGTAAATGTTCTGGGTCCACACTGACTTCATCTCACTGGTTTTGCTTTATTGTCTCATATACTCAGCAACGGAACCTTGAAACTGCCAGAGAGATGAGTAAGAAGATTCCTTCTACTAATCTTATTTCCAAATGTAATTGGTGCCTGAATTATGAAGCTCTTGGCCTCTAAAGACGGTGCGAACAGAGCCATCCATTCTTGTAAGCGGGCCAAGGTGTCACCGTGATGCATACGCACATCCCAGCAACGAAAAAGTTAGTGGAATTGGTACAATCTTTCTGGAAAGCAATTTGGCGATATGTCTCGAACATTTAAATTTGTAGATCCTACATTCCACTGGTTTTAACTTCAAGGACTTAACTTATCCGAAAGAAACAATTGAACAAATGGGTAAAAGTATTTGTGTAAAGGTGTTCAATTCAGCTTTATTGATAATGATGAAAATTTTAAAACATTTTAAGCGTCCAAAAATAGGGGACAGGACAGACCAGCTATGGTCTGTCTACTCAACAGTGTGCTTGCTGTGCAGCTGTTGATAAAAGTAAGGTAGAACTTGGGAAGGAAAGACATCTCTAGTGTTCAGGCATATTTGTGTGGCCACTTTTAATACTTTTAATTTATGATACCCAACCCTCACCCGCCGTGTGTGTGTGTGTGAGAGAGAGAGAGAGAGAGAGAGAATAACAACATCTTTCTTTGATAAATGTTTGCACAGAAAGAAATACTTATATATCTTAAACTTACAGAAAATTTAAAAGTTATTTTTCAAGAAAAAGAAAAATCACAATTATTTGTAGAAGTATAGAAAAATAGCTCGAGTGACCCAAGTCTTTCAGTTTCAAAGGATTATGGTCAGAGGGCACAGCTGAACTGGATCAAACTCCTACGGGCCCCTTTAAACTGGGGAGGACCCTGTGTGGTTGCCTTCTTTGTCTCTGATGCCCATTCCCTGTTCTTCCTGTCTAGAACATTAGCATCTTGTCTAGATGCACAGCAAGCATTACACAACTGTAAGGGTATAAGGCCTGAAGAGCAGCATCTTCACACTGTGTCATAGAGGAACAGAGGGAAGCGGAGCCCTGCTTTAGACGGGAGGCATGGCAGCTTTTACTTATTGATGCAGTTTGTTATGACATGGTTTCTAGTCTGGTTGGTACCATTTCCCCTTTCTCCTTCGTTCTAAAACCAAATGATATCAATGTATCACATGCTAATAGGCAATACCTGAATGAATTTTATGAAAGAAAGATTAAAAAGTAAACTTCACAACAACAAACAGACTATGTATTGTGGTTCGGCAGGCATTGAGAGGTCATATTATTGTACACATTTGTTTTTTTTTTTTTACTTTTTTGGAGGAAGCTCTTTCAATATAGTATCAAGTCATTGCAAATAGGGATAGTTTGACTTCTTTCAGTTATGGTCTGTCTACCCAACAGTGTGCTTGCAAGGGGCGGGGCTAACTCTGTACAGCCCTATTCCCTCAGCCTTCAGGAGTATCAGGAGCCACTGACATCAACATAGACCTCTGCTGCACAAGGGTTATGAACCCAGATGTGAGCTCTGACAGTAGCCAAAGCCCAGACATCACTATGGCCCTGGGTGGGAATCAGTCACCCACCTCAGTCAGTTCCTCACTGTTTCCACCTCTTCAGATCCGCCTCTGTCCACAGACATGAACCATACACATGCTCACCATAGTAGTGTCTGTCTGCTCAGTACTGCAAGGCACTGGACTGGGCAGGACCTTGCTTTCTCCTTGGGCCTGCGTGTGGGCCTTCTTGTCCTGCTCAATCCAGGTTTTTTTTTTTTTTTTTTTTTTTTTTTTTTTTTTTTTT
>NW_026067902.1:9642456-9718422 GCF_014885135.2 Alexandromys fortis
TTTTATTTTATTTTTGATTTTTTTTTTTTTTTTTGAGACAGAGTTTCTCTGTAGCTTTGGAGCCTGTCCTGGAACTAGCTCTTGTAGACCAGACCGGCCTCGAACTCACAGAGATCCATCTGCCTCTGCCTCCCAACTGCTGGGATTAAAAGCGTGTGCCACCACTGTCTGGCCTTGTTTTGTTTTTCAAGACAGGGTTTCTCTATGTAGTCCTGACTGTCATCCAAGTCAGCCTGGTCTACAGAGATCCACCTGCCTCTGCCTCCTGAGTGCTGGGATTAAACTTGTGTGCCACCACCATCAGGCAGCTCTAATTTTTTTGTTTGTTGTGGTCTTGTCTATTTGGTGTGCTGCATACTTCTTTGTATACATGTGGGTGTGTCTTTTCTTAGTTTGGGGACATTTTATTCTGTGACCTTGTTGAAGATCTGGTCTCTGCCAATGACCTGGGATTCTTCTCACTTATTTCTACAATGCAAAGGTTTGGCTTTTTCATGGTGTCCCACACTTCCTGCGTGTTTTTTTCTTGTCTTTAATTTGTTTTCATAATCCTTTCTTATTTGGTGTAGATCTTCTACTTTCCCTTTGAGTCTTGATGTTCTGTCTTCTATTTGATTCCTTCTACTTGTGAAACTTCTCTTTGTATCTTCTAGTTGGGTTTTCCAATCCCATCTTCATTTCGGTTTGAGTCCTCGTCAAGGTCAGTATCTCCTCATGGAATTCTCTTCTCAAGTCCTGGATTGTCTTTGTCATTTCCATCAGCCTTAAGTTTGTGTTTTCTTGGTCATCACTTGGATCTTTAGTCTCCTTACACTCTTTCTTCTTAATTTCATTGAACTGTTTTTTTGTTTGATGATGTTTATGATTGTTCTTTTAAATTCTGTGTCCTAGGGGCTGGAGAGATGGTTCAGAGGTTAAGAGCATTGCCTGCTCTTCCAAAGGTCCCGAGTTCAATTCCCAGCAACCACATGGTGGCTCATAACCATCTGTAATGGAGTCTGGTGCCCTCTTCTGGCCTGCAGACATACACACAGACAGAATATTGTATACATAATAAATAAATATTTAAAAAAAATAAATGCTGTGTCCTGGGGTTCACCTAGGTCTCTCTCATTGGCTAACATTTTCACAGGATTGGTAGTTTTTGGAGAAAAGATCCTAGCTTGATCTTTCATATCGTTTGGATTTTTTACAATGAGATCTGAGCATGTGGACTTCTGTAGTTCTGTGTCTGATAAACAGAGCAGGTTGGGGCAGAAGGGAGGGTGTGCAGATAGGTTGGATCTCAGCTCAAAAATGGCTTGGGTGGAATGAAGTCAGGTGACAGAGAGGACTGAGCTAGTGTAAGGATGTGCTTCCTGATTCAATTCTGGAGTGTGGGGTAGATCCGTCTTTGCAGAAAGGTTAGATATGACCTGAACAGGGTTTGGGGGGCTGTGGGTTGAGGGATAGATAGGAAGGATTCTGGCGAAAGCATAGAGAATTACAGGCATGTGTCATCATGCATAACCTTAAGGCAAGTGTTTAACAATTGGTTCAATTATTGGAAATTCAGACATGATATCGGCAGTCATTATATATATAAATATATATATATAATGTGTGTGTTTGTGTATGTGACTTTTATGCATATTTACACATGTAGGTGGGTACATGTGCCCATGTGCATGCATACAGAAGCCAGAGGACATTTGTGTCTTTATCACTTTTTCTCTTTTTTTGAGATAAGATCTCTCACTGAATCTGAAGGTTGCCATTTTTCAGCTAGGCTGACTACAAGCTCCAGCAATCTTTCTGTCTCCATTCCCATCCAAGCCCCCAGTGTTACGATTCCAGGCATGTGTAACCACACCCATTTTTTTACATGGGTCATGAGGAATCCAAATTCGAGTCTTCATGCCCATTCATTCTGCAAGTACTCTTACCCACTGAGCCATCTCCCCAGCCTGATTTTATAGGATAGGTTGCTTTACTGTGATAGACTTTACTTTTAGGAAACCTTTAGTTTTGTGCATTCTGTCCTCTACTATGTGCAGCTTCACCCCACCCATCACCAGCTCCCTGTAGAGAGATGTATTTGTTATATTGGCTGACCCTGCACTGAGACATCCTAATCAACTGATGTCCGTTGTTCATGTTACTCTTTAATGTTGGGATTGCACACTTTCAGGTTTGTCTAAGTATGTGGTAGGAACATAGAGTTGTTTCACTGCCTTGAAACTCCTCTGTGATTTATAGAACTGTTTTTAAGATATATAGGCATATTACTGAATATCAGTAAAGGCTTAAAAAATTGGCTGGATTTTTGACTGATGCGTAACACATTATAATTTTTCTTATTTAATATAATGGGTCTCCTTCTGGCATTTTCACCAAGAACATGCTTTTTTTTTTAAAAAAAAAAAAAAACACCTGAATGGTATTAAATGGGAGACACTTAAACTAAGTTACAAAGCATGTCATAAACAAATTGCATACTATTTTAGTTAGCAAGCTTTGGCTGTGCACAGCTCACCTGGTGAAGATGAAATTGAAATGTTCTTCCACCCAAGAACAGAAATAGTGTTTCTGGAGGTGGCTGATTCAGCCTCCTGGCCTATTGTCAAAGAGTCAAGTTCTTCCTATATTTCTGCTTGCTATCCCTAGGTTGCAGGCTCATCTTCTTAGTCCACAATGGCTGCCATTGTTGCAGCAACCCTATGTCACCGGCAATATAAAGAGTCCAAAAAGGCCTGTCTTAATTAGGGTTTTCTATTGCTGCGAAGAGACACCATGACCACGGCAACTCTTATAAAGTAACACATTTAATTGGGGTGGCTCACTTACAGTTTCAGAGGTCCAGCCCATTATCAGCATAGCAGGGAGCATGGTGAAGTACAGGCGGACATGGTGCTGGAGCTGAGACTGCTACATCGTGTAGGAAACAGGAAGTTGACTGGTACACCGGGCGGTATCCCGATCATAGGAACCTTCAAAACCTGCCCCCACAGTGACACCCTCCCTCCAACAAGGCCATACCTCCTCCAACAAAGCCACGCCTCCTAATAGTGCCTCTTCCTATGAGATTATGGGGGCCAAAAACATTCAAACAGGACCCTAACTGCGTCCCCTTTTGAGACTGGGGAAACTTTCCTAGATCATCTGTCAGATTCTTCTTTATCGCCTGCAGCCAGCACAGGGTCATGTGCCCCATTATCAAGTAGGCCAGAGGTGAGGGGAACATTAGTATCCAAAAGAGTTATGGCAAGGAGATCTCAACCCAGCAGAACGCTAATAATATCTGTCACGTCTTCCTTCCTGAACCCAGCAGCACAGTGCACACCTCCTGGTGGGACCGAGGCTTTGTAGGCATTTAAAATTCTCTAGGTTATTTTGATAGACAACCTATCAAAACAGGGTCAGACCCACTCTTTGCATTAATCATAGCTCACTTCCAGGAGCCAACGAGGGCCATGTTTCTCAAAGTATTTGGCTGTTAAACACCCGAAGACTATCATGGTTATTAGAAAAAAAGGACTAGCAAATATTTGTCATATAGGCAAATTCTCATGCTGGGCACAGTCAGCATGTTCCAATTTCTGTAGGCTTAGATATGTATGCTAAGTAGTTCCTTCCTGTCAACGTAAAACAAAGTAGAATTACCTGGGACTAGAGAGCCTCAATTGCATTGTCTCCATCAGACTGCTCTGTGGGCATGTCCGTGGGACACTTTATTGATGGTTGATTGATGTGGGAGGGCTAGCCCACAGTGGCCAGTGCCACCCCTTGGAAGGTAGGCACTGGCTATATAAAAAGGGCAACCGAGAAAGCCAGGAAAAACAAGCCAATAAGCCATGGTCCACTGTGGTTCCTGCCTCCGGGTTCCTGTCTTGAGTTCCTTCCTGACTTCCCTCAGAGATGGACTGCTACCTGGAAGTATAAGATAAAATAAACCCTTTCCTCCCTAAGTTGCTTTTGGTCAAAGTGTTTGCCGCAGCAACAGAAACCAGGTTAGGACAATATGTAACAGAATATAACAATAGATAACAGAACATAACAATAGATAACAGAATATGTAAACAGAAACTAGGACAATATATAAGTTGAATATATAAGTTGAATTATATATGAAGAAAAATGAAAACCAGATTGAATTTTTACTAGTGATTACCTTTGTAGAGAAGGGGAACGATTAATTTCAGGTGAGTTTCTATCATTAGTTGAAATTTGCAGTGAATTAAGCACAATCGGAGATCGCTCAGGAGAAGGTTGCAGATGGTCCTAGCTGTGCTCTGTTCCTGTGGGAACCTCTACGGGGCTGTCTAGTCCTTGCTCAGGAAATCATAGCATCTGGTTGGCTCTTGTAAGAGTTCCTCCATGTAACCAGCAGAAAGGGGAACTCTGACCACGCAGACTTACCCCACCTGCCAGGCGCTGGTGGGGACCAGGACATGTGACACAGTTTGGGCCAATAAAACGTCAGGAGACATCCACTGGCAGGCGTAGGAGTTTTAGGAAATATTTCTTTACTTTTCACAGAGACATACAAAGGGGCCTGGAGAATGGCTCAGTGGTTCAGGGAACTTATTGCTCTTGCAGATCACCCAGGGTCAGCTCCCAGCCCCCACGTGGAGGTTCACAACCATCCACAACTCTGGTTCCAGAGGGCTGTACCCTCTTCTAACATCTGACGGCACCAGACATGTACATGGTGGATATATATATATACACATAAGATAAAAGAAATCTTTTAAAACATTTTAAAAAGAGACCCTGGAAAGGGGGTAGGCCCCTTCCTCCCTAAGACCTAATGCTGATTACATGGAAAGCCTGGATATCATAGCTGCAGTTCAAGATGTGAGCTTTCTGCTGACTGCTCCTGCCACCGTGCCTGCTGCCTGTTGCTTGCTATCTATCTCTGCTCTGTAACCACCAACCCAAACAAGCCTTTTCTTCTCTAAGATGCCTGTGGTGATGGTGTTTTTCCCAGCGATCAAAAAGTAGCCAATACACGCAAAGGGCCTTTGTGACTGCCTCAACAGACTGTAGCGGCAGATGTGAAGCTGTGGGAATTCCGAGATCATGAAAGGTAACGGGAGCTGGCCATGGTAGCTTATGCCTGGTTTCCCAGCACTGAGGATTCTGAAGAGGATTCTCAACTCCAGAGGATCATGAGTTCAAGGTAAGCCTGGGCTACATGGTAAGGTTCAGTCCAGTTTGGGCTACATAATGAGACACTACCTCAAAGAGCAGAAACAAAACGAGAGAAAAGTAATTTGAGCCTGGTCTACAGAGCTAGTTCCAGGACAGGCTCCAAAGCCACAGAGAAACCCTGCGAAAAAAAAAAAAAAAAAAAAAAAAGCTTTCTGAGCCCTTTGAATAATTAGGCCAAGTCCTCCTGTCATAATTTATATATAATGATTTTTGAGAGAAAGATTGAAATTTTAGTGTCGCGGAGATCTAAAATGTTGCCACACAGAGAATACTGAGAGAGAATGCTGTCTATGACATGCATGGAGGNAAAAAAAAAAAAAAAAAAAAAAAAAAAAAGAAAGAAAAAAGAAAAAAAGAAAAAAGAAAAAGTAATTTGGCTCCCTGGGTTTTTTGTTTTTTTTTTTTTTTTTTTCTTGGAGTGCTCACGCTGGTAAGCCTGCCACTGCAACCGCCTTGTAAGGAGCCCAGACCACATGAAGAGTACATGCGACTGTCCTGGCTGATAGCCCAGCTGAGATCCCAGCTGCTGATCTGCAACAATAGCCAGCCAAGGGAAAGAATAATTCACCCTGGGCGATTCAGGCTAGTGTTCCACCACCCAGGGGTGCTGCGGGACAGACAAGCTATCCCCACAAAGCCCTACCGAAACGAAGGTGTATGGATGAAAGACGGGGTGTTTCACCGAGGTTCTGTGTAATTTGTTACTAGGCTAACGACCACAATGGGGGCCATATGAGAGGGTGAAACTTTGTCTCTGGAGCTCAAGGTTTGAGTGCGCCACCTGTCACTTACTCCCTGTGTGACTGTTACCAAGCTGGTGCAACTCTGTTCCTCAACTTCATGTGTAAAATGGGAACAATTAACACTAAAGCCGTCACTAAATAGTAGTATCAGTGTATAAAACATTTGAGCAAGTGCTCTGTGCGTAGTCAGTTATGACTGTTCTTCACTGGCTAGCTGGTAGACCCCCAGAAAAATAAATATTACCCAAAGGAAACTGATGTGCTGTCACAGGACAACTTCTGGAATTCTGACAGAGAAGACATTAAGGAAGGATGTTTACAAGGCTGCACCGGGTTCATTTAAAGGTGAGTGACCCTTGCGATCCAACTGGACTCTCTGAATGTGGCTGACAATGGGGGCTGACTGAGAAGCCATTGATAAAGGCACTGGGACTTGTTTCTACTGTGCGTACTGGCTTTTTGGGATCCTAGTCTATTTAAATGCAAAGCTTCCTAGGCCTGGATGTAGGTGGGAGGGCCTTGGACTTCCCACAGGGCAGGGTTCCCTGCCCTCTTTTAAGGAAGGAGGGGGAGGGAGGAGAGTGAGTGGGGGAGTAGGAGGGGAATGGGAGGAGGGGAGGAAGTGTAAATTTTTAAATGGAAAAAAAAATGAAAAAAAAAAAACAAGGTGAGTAACCCAAAGAACAGTATGATTGGGCAGAGTTTATGTACTGATTGCGTTGGAGTGATGGCCCCAGAGAGGCAAACTCCTTGAGGTGTGTCTTCTTGAGCAAGTGATTACTTATTGATAGGTAAGACAGTCAGTTGGTTCAGTCTCTCAGCTCCCTCCTTCCCACCCCTCCCGCTCTTTCCCCTCTCCTTCCTTTTCCCTTCTCCTCTCTTATAGGATCTAATCATGTGGACCTGGATGTTTACTGACTTAAGACTGGTCTCCTACAGAGACTGCTCCTACCAAGATCGGCTAAACCTGTCTTCTTGGCCCATCTGTATATGATAACACCCACCTTATTTATCTGCTTGTAATAAACCCACCTCCTTGTCCAGCTGTGTGCAATAACTGCCTCTCTCTTCACCTCTATATAACAGACATTTTGCACTTCCAGGATGTTGCAATTTCTCCAGGAGAGAGTCCAGACCACCCAACCCCAGCTTTCTGTCTGTGTGTCCATTTGTCCGTCTGTCTGTCTTTTCTTCATTCCCTTGCCTGGAACTGTGTTAGACATAACAGGAGCTCAAGGCAGAGACTGAGGCAGAAAGCATGGAAGAGAGCTGCTTACTAGCTTGCTCCCCGTGGTTTGCTCAACCTGCTTTCCTACACCGTGCAGGACCACCTCCCCCGGGATGGCCCCACCTACAGAAGGCTGGACCCTTTCACATCAATCACTAAGCAACAAAATGACCCCCCCCCCCGCCCCCGCCACAGACCTGCCTACAGGCCAATGTGATGGAGGCATCTTCTCAACTGAAGTTCCCTCTTTCCAGATGACTGCGTGCAAACAACGGGTAGGTGATTGTCCTCACCCTTCACTTCTTAGCCAGTCCTTGCCTGTCATGAATTTGGGCTCATCTTAAGATGACCATGACATAGGAGCAATCCAAAGTTCCCGTTTCTCCTGTGAAGATGGGGTATGATGAGAGTGATGGGGAACAGTGAGCCTACGTCGCAGTGAACGACCAGATAGAGCGCAGAAGGCCTTAGGCTCCCAAGAGAATGGTGGGTCTGAGCCAGTGCCCATGAGAGCAAGTCTTCAGTTTCTGCGGCTACAGGTTTCAGCCGGGTGACATAATTGGATTGCCACTGATTGGACAGGACAAGAGGTATCTCAGGAACCAAGCCAGAACCCAGAAGGCAGCCCAAGGGCCACGTCCTCACATTGCCGTGAGGATATTTCCCTTATGTTGTCTTAAGGACAAGGAAGCAGGAGAGGAAACATTTAGAAAAAAAATCAAATAGCCTCTATAGCATGATTTCTCAACCTGTGGGCCATGGTCCTTGGGGGGGGGGTTGAACAACCTTCTCATGGGGTCGCCTAAGACTATTGGAAAACACAGTTATTTTCATTGGGATTCATAACAGTAGCAAAATACAGTCATGAAGTAGCAGTGACATGATTTTATGGTGGGGGTCACCACAACACGAGGAACTGTATTCAAGGGTCACACACTAGAAAGGTTGAGAACCATTGCTCTATAGGATTTTAACTTTTTGAATGATTATTATTTTAGACATATTCTCCATATGTAGTCCAGACTGGCCTCAAGTTTTCTGTCTCGGTTCCAAGTAGCGGGATGACAGGCATGCACAATCACCCTGCTGTCTGTGAGTGTTGCAAACTGATCTTCATACCCAATTTTGAAGAGTTAGGCATCAACCAGTGGAACCCCACCAACAGAGGACATTTGGCGACAGGTCTAGCGTTTCCCACTGCTTTCTTAAATTGTGAAATTACTCAAGCAGGGGCTGGGGAAATTGTTCAGTGGTTAAGAGCGCTTGTTATGCAATCATAAAGATTGGAGTCCCAATCTCATTGCCCATGTAATAGGTGGCTTCCCACAAACACTTGTAACTCCAGCTCTGAGGGATTCAGCATTCTCAGCCAGTCATCTTGAACAAAGAAATGTGTACTATACTTGTATACATGTGTGCATCTGCACGCACATGTGCACACATGCACACACACATCATACTTAAGGGACTGGAGAGATAGCTCATCAATTAAATGAGTTTTCTGGCTCCTACAGTGAACATAACACCCATGTCAGCCAGGTTCAGAACAGCCTGTAACTTCTGCTCCAGAGGATCTGATGCCCTCTTCTGGCCTCTGAGGATACACACACACACACACACACACACACCCCACAGACACACACATACACACACATACAGAGGGGGGGGGAGAGATATTTTAAAAAAAGATTTGTTTATTTTTATTTAATGTGTATGGGTATTTCCTCTGCACACATGCAGTACAATGAACATCAGGAAGGACACTGGCTCTCTTGGAACTGGATAGCTGTGAGCTAACACGTGAGTGCTAGGGATGGAGCCCAGGTTCTCTGCAAGAGCAGCCAGGATTCTTAACCACTGAGCCATCTCTTCAACACCACGCATATTTTCAAAGTTTGTTAGAAAACTGCTCAAGCAGGAACGTAGAAAGAAGACAGCGAAGAGCTGATACCCACGCCTCAATTGTTTTCTGAAGAAAACTTAAATCACACACACCCTGACATCTCCCCCACAGGCATCTCTGAAAATACCACCACAGGGTCCTGCATGATATGGGGCGTTCTTGGTTGACACTGGGGACTGTTATTGACATTAAAATGGGCGAGGGGCAGAGAGCCTATGTTCTGCAGCCTGCCGCCACTCCATCTCAAGGTCAAGTCTGCCAGGACTCTAGAGCATCGCCTTGTAGGAAGACGTACTTGTGAGGGAGTGTGTGGGTGCACACACCCAGGTGCTATCATGTGTTTATCCTTTATATCTTTGTATTATAAAAATTGCACATAAGTTGCTGAAATGTAAAGATGTACCAGAAAAGTCTACAGCAACAGCAGGGGAGAAATTGCCTGTGGCTCCACCCTCTAATGGGAGCCACTGTTGACATCCGGGTGGCTTTCTTTCTAGTCCTTGCTTTCCACATGACTGAAATCATGAAAGCATGTTAAGCATGCATGCAGTTTCCTACCTCAGGTGTATTTTGCATGGATCATTTAAAGTCTCCTGACCACTGCTCACTCACCGCAGCCTACTGGGATGGAAGGGTGCTCCGATTCTGTAACAAAAATGCTGTGTTTTCTAAAACTCCATCTGAACTGTTGTTTGTTGATTTGCTTCTGTTCAACTATTTGTAACCTCAATCCTCTGAATGACTTGAACATGCAAGGGGACCCACCCCTGCCTCCTGGGGCAGGATCTGGCTGTGTGAACTCCCTGAGTGCTGAGATGACAAGCCATCTAGCATCATGCCTGATTTCATGACCTCGTTGCCAGGGAGACACTGAAAGTTTGGGAAGACTGCATGTGGCTTCGCAGCCTGTGTCTGTGTCTCTCTAACCTAACTTACAGTTTCCCCCAGAACAACAGTAGGTTTTGTATCTACTATATAGGAGCATACTTAGAGGAAGCTGTTATCTACCCCTTGACCAGCTGCAGGGAGAGAGAAGCGGAAACACCTGGATGAGAGCAGGCACCTGATTCAGGGATCTTTGGAAATGGCCCCTCAGATCCTGCTCTGTTAAATCTTAATTACAGGTAGGATCTGGCTGGCTAGGTGGAGGGCCTTCTATTCTCTTTGGACGGCGCTTCCTAGACGTGGAGAAGCAGAGTCTAAGTAGGGCCCTGAGAACCAGTGACCTGGAGGGTGAACACAAAGCACCTGTAGCATACGAAAATGAATGTAAGGAATTTTGTCCACTTTCAGTTCAAGAAGAGGGTGCGTGCTCCTCCTATCGAGCTGGGCCAACACAGTGACTGCTTAACTAATAACAAAATGGTAGAAGTTGGGAATACCAGAAGCTGTTCCATTTTATTCGTTTGTTTGTTTTTTTGTTTTCCGTTGGTTTTTTTTTTTTTTTTTTTTTTTTTTGAGACAATGTTTATCTGCGTAGCTTTGACTGTCCTGGAACTCACTCTGTAGACAGGCTGGCCTCGAACTCGGAGACCTGCCTGCCTCTGCCTCCTGAGTGTTAAAGGCATGAGCCACCACTGCTAGGGTTTGTTTGCTTGTTTTTATGACAGGGTCTTGCATTATATAGCCCTTGCTGGCCTTGAGTTCACAGAGATCAGCCTGTCTCTGGCAAGCTGGAGCGAAAGGAATTCACCATCATACCTGGCTACGTTCTCAAAGGACTGTAATCAGTCCAGGGCACACCGAGACCAAAGACATCTTTGACCTTCATTTGGGTTGACCTGTCTTGTCGTAGAGAAGGAAACTGTAGCATCACACACTCCCAGGCCCTTGCCTATGTGTTCCTGCCTGTACCGCATTGCCCCTTCAAGGGGCAGCACCTGCCCGCCCGGGAGAATATGTAGACCTCTTTCCACAACAGTTTACCACCACTGACTGTTGGAAGTTCACTGATGGAACTGAACCTTCTAATCTTAGCCCCAGGCATTTGAGCTTCTTCCTCTATATGACTCCCCCCCCCCCAATTTGAAATTTATACCCTGGCAATGCTGAAGCATGCGTGGGCAGCCCGTATATGGAACTTGTCCATATTGGGTTTCATGGTCTAAGTTGATGAGGACGACTAATCAGGTCTCGTCCTCAAGAGGGCATCAGATCTCATTACAAATGGTTGTGAGTCACCATGTGCTGGGAATTGAACTCAGGACTTTTGGAAGACTAGGCAGTGCTCTTAACTACTGAGCCGTCCCCTCCAGCCCCAGGAACTCCCCAAATCTCAGTCTCACTAGATGTAATCACCCGACGCTCAAGTTTTAGTCAACCACCCAGTGAGCAGCTAGACAAACCTCCAGCCACACAAGATAACCTGAAATCGGGAGTACTTGGTAAGTTCTCTCGTGACAGTGAATTTCCTCCCAGGAGTGTTTATGGCTCACCCTTGTAGGTCGGATACCCCTCAAATGCTCTCCTCAGGTCCTCAGGTTTATGCTGCTACATAACAGAAAATTTCTGTAGTTCTCTTAGGACTCACGCTGTTTCCTTCTAGTTCATTACGTGTCCCTGTCTCTTAGAGCATGCTGACATTTGCCAGTAGTTTGGATTCCAGTGGTGGTAAGGGCAGTGGTGGGTTTAAAACAGAATGAACTATGTCCTTTTCAAACCTTGTGCCTCAGATAGGGCTACCTTAGGTTGCCAAGCAAAGACATGCTGGTGTCCTAATGCGGCAAAAAGCGGCTGCCTCTCCCCGGTACCTGTAATGACTTGGGGATTATCAGTTTCATCTAGGTCCAGTCAGATGTCCCTATATTCAGCCACCTCATTCTCTCCTAATAATTTTCACATGCGCTTCTAAGGATAATTTGACTGACACTCAAAGTCAGCAATCTGCAGAATTAAATTCTCACTCTGTTCTCAGCGGTAACAGTCATGTATCTATAATAAATTGACTCGTTCTTTTTAACAGTTAGGGTTCTCACCTCACGGTGTGAGTTCAGCTTGACAGTCTCTCTCCTCTGTCAGTATCCAAGTACACTCAGAAGAATAGACGCTGCACTGTAGCTCTTACTGCTGTCATTGGCACCACCAAAGCTGGGTAAAGCAGCTCCCTGGGCTCCCTGGGGCTTTGGATCCCAGTCCCGCAGAGGCGATCAGTGATGGACACCACATGTCGTGGGTTGCACCAGTTTCATTTCCTGCTGGGAAAGAACTTATTACTGTGCTCAAGCTCGATAGTTTGGCCAAGCCAGGGCTCAAAACTGGCCTGTACAGGTTTGTCCCCTGAGCTGACTCTTCGACCAGCTAGAGTTCACTTAAAGACAAAACGCAGATAGCGGGACTGATGAGTTGGCTCTGCATATAAAGGAGTTTGCTGCCAAGTCTGGGGTTCTGAGTTCAATCCCTGGAACTCTCATGGTAGAAGGAGGGAATCGGTTCCTGCAGGTTGTCCTCTGACCTCTATCTACGCAACATGGCATGCATGTACACAAATACATATTTGTAAAAGTGTAGCGATTTGCACAAGGAAAGTTTAAGTCAAAATGATCAAGTCTGAAATAGAATTGAAATGAAGATTTGCTCTAACAAGGAGCAAAAAAAATTGTAAAACTGTAAATGCAGAAGTAGAAATTGTATACAGTTCTCACTACCCTTAGAACTGAAATACCATGCCCAAGAAAGAACGCCCAGGACTGGGACCAAAACCAAGAGCTGTTGGAGGTAGCACGGTGGTCTGCTGGCAGGAAAAAGAGTTATGTATTTAAGGTACCGTACCATCCGTACCACTCGGGGAAATCTGTCCTGGAGGATTCCAGAGGAATCATTTGCATGGAGATGCCATGCTTCGAAACTTGTTTAAAACTGTCTGACATGACGCCATGGGAGACTGTTCACAGGAAGGTAATTCTATGGTATTTCCCTTTGACGGCACCAGAAGTTTGGAGAATCTGCTTGCCTTTGGGAACTGCTGGGCGCAACGTCCTGAGAACCTGGTGCCTGCCCTTCATGATCCGGGTGTGGGAGGGGTTGCATATGTACTTGGGGTTGGGTGCTGCAGAAAGCACACACTGGAGCATCTCAGAATGCTGCTGCATCTGGTGCCCACAGTCTCCTGCCCGCCTGAGCCTGGAGGTGCATAAACTGTAGCAGCCTGGAGGAGAGGCTTAGGCAAAGCAGGAAGAGAGAGCTTCTCCCTTCCTAGCCTCTTTTAGGCTCCCAGCAGACAGGCTTTAGATTTTATCAGCTGGCAAAGAAGAAGTAATTATAAGGCCCAGCGGAGCTAGCACACAACCCACAGAAAAGGATAAGTTTGCATCTGAGACAATAAAGTGATGATTGACCCACAGAGCAAACACTGAATTCATCTCAGACTGAGCTGTCCGGTACCATGCTCCACCAGCCTCACATGGCCATTCCAGTTTGTATTCAATAAAGTTAAGTGAGTATTTATATTTTTAATAACCAGCCACACTTGGCCCCTTTTCGAGAACTAAGCTGCCTCATGTAGGCAGTGGATACTGTACTAGAATGTGCAGTTGCCTTTCTTGCTCATCTAACAGCTCGTACTTGCCTCTTTGCTCTGGCCGGTGGGAAGATTGGAGACAGACACATCGGTCTCCAAGGCCAACAGCAAGGTGACGCTCTAGCAGACTCGAGGCCCTCAGCATCTCTTCAGAGAAAGAACATTTCCTTTCACTTTTTTTAATCACAGCTGCCTTGTCTGCTTGCTTTCTCCATTGCTTCCTCTCAGTAAATCTCATCTTTAAACATGCATCTCAAGATTAAACTAAGCAAAGGACACTTCATTTGAAAAAGCTGAATGGATCCTTACCAAATCAACTTTCTTATTTTCCAAATAAAGAACTTAGAAGTCCAGTAACGAAACCAATCACTTCTAGATGTAGAATCCTAGCTGGGGTGATGACGCAGGTTTCATGACTCCTCTTCTGAGTGTCACAGAGCAGGATTTACTGCCTGCCTTCAGGATACGAAGGTGACATCACCCAAGGAAGTAATTAGACCAGAGAGTTAACTGTGATTCATGGCTCTCTTCTGAATTCTAAATATAGGCATGAGAAGGTCAGGTAGAGGAGGCATCTCACAGCCCCAACAAGTTTAGCAGAATCACTTGCTCCCCTTATTTATGGAGATGGGCTTGGTTGGTTGTCTTTTTGCAACTATTACTTGGGACCCTGCTCATGCCTTAGTTGGGCTTAGATTCTAGCCTACCTTGTGGTCCTATTCATTAATTTCTTTTTTTTAAAATAAAAGATTTATTTATTATGTATACAGTACTCTGTCTGCATGTTTGTTTGCAGGCCAGAAGAGGGCACCAGGTCTCCTTATAGATGGTTATGAACCACCATGTGGTTGCTGGGAATTGAATTCAGGGCCTCTGGAAGAGCAGCCAGTGCTCTCAACTTCTGAGCCATCTATTCAGTCCCCTATTAATTACTTTCTATTCCACTGAGTTTCCATGAGGGTCTCTGTCACATAGCTAATGTCGCTGTCCTCTTTCCCTTGTGAAAATACAAGGTAATGAGCTCCTATAGTTGGCTGAAGCTGCAGACATACAAACGTGGAAGTGGTTTCTGTGAGTGTGAGCTCACCAGCTGGCAGCTGTGCTGCACGGTATTTCCTGTATCATAGTTCCCTCCTAAATAGCTCTCAAACCTGCCTCCAGCCCCATCTCCACTTACTCAGTGAGTGGCCCACTTATTACCTGGTCCACACAAGGTCGTATTCTCTCTCTCTCTGACAGGGTTTTACTGTGTACTCATGGGTTGGCTTAGAACTTGCTAAGTAGACCAGCCTGTTCCTGAACTTACAGAGATCTTATGGCTTTTGCTTCCCAATTGCTGGGATTAAAGGCATGTTTCATCCTGTTTCAACCTGCCTGTCTGCCATCTTGTCTCTTATCCACAAAGGGCTTTGTTGACTGAGGTTTCTGTCCTGCCTGGTCCTGCAATTGTTCAGTCCCAAATAAACACACAGAGGTTTACATTAATTATAAACTGATTGGCCTATTAGGTCAGGCTTCTTATTAACTCTTATAACTTATATTAGCCCATAATTCTTGTCTGTGTCAGCCACGTGGCTTGGTATCTTTTTTGGCCAGGCAGTCACATCTTGCTTCCTCTGCAAATGGGTGACAACTGCAGACTGAATCTTTCTCTTCCCAGAATTCTCCTGTTCTCATTGCCCCACCTCTACTTCCTGCCTGGCTACTGGGCAATGAGCGTTTATTTAAAATACAAGTGACAGGGCACAGACCATTGTCCCACAGCAGGGCTTGGATGGAGGTGTCCTCTAGTCTAACCAATTTGCCTCTGGGCAGCAGAACCGTTTTTGTTTTGTTTTAAAAGATATAATTCATGTACAGAGAGTTTGCTTTTTTTATTTTTGGTGTGCATTTCTGTGAATTCTGACAAGCACAGTCATATAAACGGTACCATAATCAACAAATAGCCTGACTCTGACCCCGAAAAGCTCCCCTGGAACTCTTTGCAGCCAGTGCCTCTTTCCACTTCTAGCTCCTGACCACCACCAATCTGTTTTCTATCTACATAGTTTTAGCCTTTTAAAAATATCACATGAGATAGAATTATACAGCGAGGCTTTCTTTACAGCTGCGAGTGCTTTGCAGCTGGCCTCATGCGTTTACCAGATGAGTCTTCTACTCACTATGTTGTTGCATGCACTGTTCGCTCTTCTTGTCGCTAAGTAGAACCCCACTGAGTCAGTGGGTAGTTTGCCGATTCTTTCTCTAGCTAATGGCCTGCAATTGTTTCCAAGTTCTGGAAGCTGCTATGCACACTTGCCTCCAGTACGTGCATGCGATGTGTGAACACACATTTGCTTTTCGCTCGAGTCAGTCTTAGAAATCTGTTGCTGGGTTGTGTGGTTGCCTGGTTGCTTTTCTGTTGCTGTGACAAAATACCACACACAAGCAATTTCAAGAGAGAAGGATTTGGTTTGGTTCATAGCTGGAGGGTACGGTCCATCAAGGCAGGGAAAGCATGGTGGCAGGGGTGTGAGGCCACGGGGTACATTGCATCCACAGTCAGGAAGCAGAGACTGATGGGTGCTGCTGGACCTACCTTCCTTTCTAAAACTGCACAGCCCAGTTTGGCCCCGAACTCATGATCCTTCTACCCCCACCTCTTCAGCATCAGCTTACCAGAGCGGTCCACCACAATGATTCTTCTGCATATTCGCCTTAACCCGAGTCCCTGGGATGGTGCTGCCCACATTTAGGGAGAGTATTCCCACCCCAGTTAAACCTCTCTGGAAATGCCCTTATAGACCTACACGGAGGTTCGTCTCCTAGGTGATACTAAACCCTCTCAAGCTGACGATAAAGATGAACTATCACAGATGGTATGAGCATTTCTAACCTCAACTGACAACCGGAAAATAGTTTTTCCAAGAAGTAATACTCACCCTGCACGGAGGCCTCATTACTCCAGTCTCGTCTGCATTGCAATAGTTTAGAATGTTTATTTTTTATTAGTTCTTTGAGGATTTCATAAATGTGTTTTGAGCATAGTCGCTCTCTTCCCCCACCTCCTCCCAGATCCCCTCCCCTCCTACCCTTTGTCCTCTTGTTTTTAAACCCATCAAATGTCACTTATGCTGACCATGCATTCTCGGATGCGTTTTCCTCTACTGGAGCACGGTCAACCCGCCACGGGTGACACCCTCTGACAAACCCGATTCTTCTGCTCTCCGTAGCTATCAAATTTTAAGATGTTCTGAATTCTTAAATTCTTACAAAACCAAACAAGACTTCAAATGTGTGTTATGGATATAGCTCAGCGAGTAGGGCACCTGCTGTACAATTTTGGGTCCCTAGCACCCGTGCAAATGTTGTAGGCTGTAGTGGGCATCTGTAACCCAGGCACTGTAGGATGGAGACAGGCAGATCCAAGAGGGCAGCAAGGCTAGCTGAAACTGCGAGCTCTGGGTTCACTTGAGAGATTTGCCTCTTGACCCGAAAGACTCAGCTCGGGCATCTCCTCTGGAGATCCCCCCTGATTTGTAGGCGGTGTCCTGAGATGTTTCTGTGAAGATGAAGGTAAACGTCAGAGGTCTGACAGAGCCAACACTTCGGCTTTCCTTCAGTCTGGGTTTCCGCTCTAACTCTGACTGCATTGCTTGCAGAGTCACCTCTCTGGTGTGGTACCAGAAGAATGGTCCGAGGAGTTTTGTGATGATGGTGGGCATGGGTCCCTGGAAAGCACAGACCCTGGCCTGTAATAAGAACTGAATTACAGTATTCATTCCTAATGATCAGTATTTAGAAGCTTTTATCCTATTTTGGGGGATTTAATATTTATTTATTTATTTAGTGTGTATGAGTGTTTTGCCTGCATGCATGTATGCACACCATGTGTGTGAAGTGCCCACACAGGCCAGAAAATGGTTTCTGATTTCCAGAAACTGGAGGTACAGCCCGCTGTGAACTGCCATGCAGTGCTGGCCTTTAACCCCGGTCCTCTGCAAGAACAGCCAAGGCACTTAGCCACAGAGCCATCTTTTAGCTCCATCATTTTGTTCTTTGAGTAATGTTTCTATTTATTTCACATATTTATACAATGTATTTTGACATTCATCCACCACTACCTTCATCTAATTACCGCTAGGGTCCCCAACTAGAAGCTGAGCTTTGTGGGATAGGGGTGAGACAGGGCCTCATGTATCCCAGCCTGGCTTTGAACTCATTGTGTAGGGAAGAATAACCTTGAACATCTGGTCCTCCTGATTCTACCTCCTGAATGCTGAGATTACAGACATATGTCACCATACCCTGTATATAAGTGCTGGGGACCAAACTCAGGGCTTGGTACGTGCTAGGCAAACACAATTAATTGAGTCACAGCCCTTCCCATTTTTTAAAAACTTATTTTTTGTTTTATTTGTGTCATGTGTGTGTGTCATGTGTATGTGTCGTGTGTGTGTGTGTGTGTGTGTGTGTGTGTGTGTGTGTGTGTGTGTGTATCATGAGTCTTTGGGTACCGTTGGAGGCCTGAAGGGGGTGCCAGATTCCCTGGAACTGGAGTTATAAGTGATTGTGATTTGCCCAATGTGGGTGCTGGGAACTGACCTTGGCTCTTCTGGAAGAGCAGCATAGGCTGTTACTGTAATACAGATTAACTGAGCTCTTAAATATCTGATGACATTTCAATACTTCTTTATCCCCCCTTCACCCCACATGGTATCTAAATTATAGACTCTATAGGACTTTAAGTACAAAGAAATCCTGTGCCCCCTTCTATTTCCCTGCCAATCCTCATAAAGTTATGAGGAGTGATAAAGTTATGAGGAGTGTTGGCATTCGGCAGACTTGGATCCTAGAGCAAACTAACTCTCTGACCTCAGCATGGCTTCCTTTCTCACACTGTGGCTCTCTTTAAGAAATGTTCTCGAGTTGGGCAGTGGTGGTGCACGCCTTTAATCACAGCACTTGGGAGGCAGAGACAGGCAGATCTCTGAGTTCGAGGCCAGCCTGATCTACAGAGTGAGTTTCAGGACAGGCTCCAAAGCTACAGAGAAACCCTGTCTCGAAAGATCAATCAATCAATCAGTCAATCAATCAATCAATCAATCTTCTCACCCTGGGTATCTGCGCCTTTCTATAGCCACCTGAGCATCTCCTTAGGCTGTATCCTGTATTGACTCCTGACCACAGATGAAGTAATGAGACCCTTCCCTTGCGTTGTGAAGTTCCATCAAAGGTCCCAACTCAGTCCTGAGTAGGGCAGTCTGACCGTGTCTTAAGAAGCATATCTTTTTTGAACATGTATTTTGTTCCCTTTCCCCAACCTGGTTGTGAGAGTTTTGAGAGCATGGATAATTCTCTTGGCCTTTGCGTCTGCTGTCATGTCTTACCTGTGCTTTTGCTGTCCTCTATCACTGCTGCATGCCCTTGTCGCTCGGGTCTGTCGACTGTCGATGACAGTGCTATCACTGCCAAGTAGTTACCAAGTGCCAGGCCTATTGTCTCACCTCGGTATGACCACCATACCACGAGGTAACTTCATTTTCAGCCTCAACTGACAGATGAGAGAACCGAAGCTTACAAAGTGACTGGCCCTGAGGTCAGCCAGATGATTGGCAGAGCCAAGAGGGAGCGCAGGGAGCCTGACGCCAGAACCCGTGCTTCTCTCAGTGACACCCTGCCCACCTCCTCTGCCATCAGAGAGATGGATTGGACTATATTTGTCCTACTTGCGTCAAGGGCTGGTCTGAGCGCAATAGAATGAAATAACTGGAGAGGGCGTAAAAAGATGAAAAAAGTTGGAGATTCAAAGGAAAAGCATTGTCATTAAAGCTCGGGGATTTCCAGACATTATTCCATAGCGCCGGTTCTCTGACATGATTATCTGCTACCATCTGCCCTCTATTAAACGTTTCCCAAAGGGACGGCATTGATGAGAAGCCAGTGATACTTCAGAGGAAATTACTCCCCTAAGTGGTTCTGGGTGATCCTAAAAACCTCTGCCCTTGCAGACAGAGTGGGTTCTGAGACATTCGGTTTTGGTGTTTTATTCAAAAGGATGACAAAGAAGCCAAAAAAAANAAAAAAAAAAAAAAAAAAAAAAAAAAAAAAAAAAAAAAAAAAGAAAAAGAAAAACATTGATTGATTTTTCTGGGGATACTTGTAGGCTTTGGATGTTCATATTGTCTGCCTCCCCTTTCCTAAGGCTCTCTTAGGGCTAGAGTCTTATGGGAGGATGTTGTCCAGGAGGATGCCTGAACGTTCAGTAACTTCAGTGGGAGCTCTGAGTGTCTCAGCAGGTAAAGGAACTTGCTGTCAAGCCTGGTGACCTCTGATGATCCTCAGACACACAAGTCCTGTAAGTTGTCCTTTGAGTTTCACAGATGTGCTGTGACACACGTGTGTGCCCGCGCACCCCCCTCCCCCACACTAAACAAACGAATAAATATAAAACCAGAATTTTAAAGTAACCCCTATGGCCAGGAAGAATGGGAACATTGACTGGGTTTGGGAGAGGAGTCATCTGAGTGGTGGCGGAGGAGTCTGTTGAGTGGCGGGAGAAGGACTCTAAGCACAGATGCCACTGGTCAGGTTCCCTAGTCAATAGCCAGGTTCTCATTCCGTTCCAACCAATAGGAGGTAACACAAGCAACCACTGCCCATTTTTTTTGCCTTGACTAAATAATTGCACAGCTAGGAGCTAGAGAGTTGGCTCAGCGGTTAAGAGCGCCTGCTGCTCTTGCAGAGGACCCAGGTTAGTTTTCCAGCAGTCACAGTGCAGTGACAGCCATCTGTAATTCCAGTTCTCAGTGATCTGACACTTCACTAGTGTACATACATGCATGTATACATACATACATACATACATACATACACACATACATACATACATGCAGGCAAAACACTCACACACTAAAATAAAAAATAAGCGATTCTTTAAAGGCTTCCTGAGCTTGTTGCTGCCAAACCAAAAGAAACTCGAGACAATGTAAGTCTGCATCCATTAGAGAGACAGCTGTAGGTGACATTGACAGCCCCATTTACTGTGTCAGGAGTGAGGACATGTGTGCTTCATAGGCCTCATCTTCCTTAATTCCACAGCCTCACCAGATAGGTTCTATTATTATCCCACCTCAGCAAAGGAAGACGAGGCGCTCGGAGAGCTTGAGTCACCTGCCCAAGTGGCTCAGGTGGCTCACACTCCCCTCTTTCCCTGGCTTTCTCCTGTGGAAAATGTCAAGTCAGTGGAAAACTTGTACAATGAAAAACGTGAAAGGGTACAGCCACAAGTGAGGGCGTCTTTGGCTACGCTTAATCTTAAACCTATAGTTTCTGTAGTTTTGTCTGATTTCAGTTAAGTCTGTAGATCGTGAAAGACTAAAACGGAGTAACAATCTATCTTCATGTGAAAGATGCCACATTCCTTAGGTGCTACTCTGTGAAGCCTTCCGAGTCCAAGGAAGGCAAAGCCATCTCCAATTGCTCAAAGGACAGAGGCTCTGTAACTGGTTAAGTCTAGAGAGAGGCCTTGGGGGTTCCATGGGTAGCTCGTGGGACGACCCTTTCTTCCATCTTTGGGTATCTCTTTCCCGGCTTGCTGCTCTGTTTGTTGTTGTTATTGCTGCTTTCAGCCACTGCTCTCCACCTGCTCATTTCTACCTGACAAGGAGCTTGTCAGGATGAACGACTGACGGAAAGTGTTGAAAATTAATGCACCCAGCAAACAGAGAAATCCTAACTAGTAATAAGCATAATTGCTCTTCCCGATCTATGCAAAGCCCTCGCCCCCAACAGCAGGCAAACAAAGAGGGAAAACTTGCTCACATCAGACACCTCCTGAGCTGGGGTGGGGGTTAGGAAAGTGTTGGAGGAATGAGTCACTCGCCAACTGTGCTGCAGGCTCATCTCTGCCTATGCCTCGGGTGGCTGGGCCCTGCTCCTGACTAGCCGGAGTCTTCCTTTTTCTAAGGCTGTGCACTGTGGTGCTGGAGAGAGGGCTCTCAAGATCCTACCTGCTTTGGGCTCCATGTGGGCGTGGCTATACTCCTGCACTGAAGATCTCTTCAGCTCTGTTTCCTAAGTGGAAGTCAGGAACGTGGTCTATTTGGACAGCAGACATTGGGATATTAGGAGACCATGACCTGCTAATTTATTTTAAAATGCAGGAAAATGCAGACCGAGGCAGGGAGAAGGAGGCATAAGTTGGAAGGTACGTGAAAACAGTAAGCTTTTTGTTGCTGCTGTTGTTTTAGGTTTTCAAGACAGGGTTTCTCTGTGTTGCCTTGGCTGTCCTGGATGGAACTTACTCTGAAGACCAGGCTGGCCTCAAACTCACAGGCTTGACCATACATGTATTACAGACCATACATGCCTCAGGTTGTCATATGTCTGTCTTGTGACCATCTGGAAGAGCCTGTCTACCATGGAATGCCCCAACAGGAAGTAGTTCCACGGGGAAAAGTTCCTTCCTGGAACAGAACTTTCCATCCTGTCTATGTGCTCCTCCAGGTGGGTGTAGGGTGGGAGATATGACCAACTTCATATTTTACTTTTCAGTGAGAGGCCAGAGTAAGTCAATATCTTTGTATCTTTATGGCATCTAATGTACAGAGCCACTGAATTCTCAGAAGCAGCTGTCTTGTCCAGTTAAAAACATCTCCCTAATTACAAATGTTGGCAAGTCTTTTAAAAAACAATTTGGCAGCGTGTAGTACATGATTTAGGACGCTTATGTTTGAAAGTCAAAACTCAAAAGGCAAGTGATTTAAATAAGAAAGGCAAATTTATTATTTATTATTATTTTTAAAAAGATTTCGTTTTTGGATCCCAGCTCACTTGCTACCAGGGACCTTGTAGCTACCATCTTGTGGCATAGACCCAGGCAGATTACCAGCATTCTGTATCTCAGCTCAGTTCCCAACAGGAGTCTAAGAACCTTATTATTCGCCTGATTGGGACCCTCCAGTTACGCCATCCAGCACTGAAAATCACAACCAAAGAGCCAGGCAATGGTGCTCTGGGAGTTCGAGGCCAGCTTGGTCTATAAAGTGAGGTCTAGGCCATCCAGGGATACACAGAGAAACCCTGTCTTAAAACAACAACAACCACAATAACAGTAACAAAAAAACAAACAAAAAGAAAACCATAACCAGGACACACTACCAGAGGAAACTTGTTTCAGGCTCCTTGACTAAACTCCTGAGTAACTGAAGACCTTGGTAAAGGCTGTATCTGCCAAATACCAAATAACAAAGCAGAGAAATGGAGACTCCAAGTCTGCTGGGAAATACCTCTGATGGAAGAAGAAAGGTGTCATGAACAAAAAAGACAGGAATAAATATATATCTTTTTTATAAAAACTCTGAATATTAATGGTCTTTATTCTCCCAGTAAAAAGATATAGATTAACAGATTGGACTAGAAAACGTAGCGGAAGTTTCTGTCTAGCCCAGTCCCACAGACATTCAGTCCCAAATAAATACATAGAGGCTTATATTAATTATAAACTGGACTATTGCTCAGGCTTGTTACTAACTACCTCTTACAACTTAAATTAACCCATAATTCTTATCTAGGCTTAGCCATGTGGCTTGGGACCTTTTCTCATATGCCGTTCTCATCTTGCTTCCTTTGTTTCTAGCTGACAACTGCGTCTCTGCCTTTCCTCTTCCCGGAATTCTCCTAACTGTCTGTACTTCCTGCCTGGCTACTGGCCAATCAGCCAGTAAAACAATACAAATCTTTACAACATATAAGAGCATTATCCCACAGCAAGAAAACAGGAGCCACCTCTTTGTTGTCTCAAAGAAACACACCTCAGCAACAAATACAAATATCCCCTTAGGGTAAATGGATGGGAAAATGTATTCTAAGAAAATGGAACTAAGACAGAAGCAAGTGTAGCTATTCTAATATCTGACAAAATCAACCTCAAATCACAACTAGTCAAAAGATAAATGCAGTAAACACAGGAGCACCCAATTTTATTTTTAAAAAAAAACCTGTTAATAAATCACATTGTACCCCAAAAGAGTGGTAGTGAGTGGTTTTAATACCCTATTCTCACAAACTGATCATCTGGAAATTAGCTAAAAGAGAAGCTAGGGAAGTAAGTGGCATTACAAATCAAATGGGCTTAGCAGATACCCATGGAACATTCCACCCAAACACTAAAGAACATGTTCTTTTCAGAAGCCCATGGAACTTTCTCCAAAACTAATTATATATTAGGACACAAAGCGATATTCAACAAATATAGAAAAATTGAAACCATATCCTGAATTTTATCTGCCCACAGTGAAATAAAGCTGAATATCAATGGTGATAGACACTGCAGACAATACATACATTTGTGAAAATTAAAGACACACTACTAATACTAATTGGGCCAAGAATTAAATCAGGAGGAGAATTTAAAAATTCCTAGAATTGAATGAAAATACAACATGCCATAACCTACGGGACCCAATGATGGCAGTCATAATATGAAAATTTATAGAACTAAGTGCCTATCTTAAAAAATTTAGAGAAATGTCAATTTAAGAAATTAATGAGAATTCATGGTATAGAAGGAACACAGATAAAAAGAAAATGGAATAGTATTTAAATATTATTAATTTTAAATATTAAATAAATAAGATATTATTTTGAAATTATAGCAGAAAGCTTCCTAAACTTAGAAAAGAAGTAGACAGATAAACACAAGAGGTATAAAGAATTCTGAATGGACATGATCAGAGAAGAAAGTCTCCATGACACATCATAGTCAGGATGTCAAAAATGCAGCGTAGGAGCTAGGGAGATGCCTCAGTGTTTGGGAGCACTGGCTGCTGTTCTAGAGGATGGAGGTTTGATCCCCTGCTCCCAAATGGTGGCTCACAGCCAACAGCCAGCCATCTGTAACTCCAGTTCCAGGGGACCCAATGCTCCCTCTGACCTCCAAGGGGATTGGGCATACATGTAGTACACAGACAAACCTGTAGGCAAACATCCATATATATGAAATAAGATAAAAATAATTTTTAAAATCAAAAAATTGCAATAGTTACTTATATCTTATCAGACCATGATGGAATAAGACTAGAAATCAACAATAAGAGGAACTACAGATACCACAAAATATTTGTAGACTAAACAATACGTTTTTAAATTGGGTTATCCAAGAAATCAGGGAGAAAATTAAAAAATTCCTAAAGACAAATAATAATGAGAATAGAACCTATCAGAACCTTTGGGATGCATCCAAGGCTGTCCTAAGAGGAATGTTTATAGTGATAAGCACTCATATTAGAGAAATCTGAGAAATATCAAATAAATGACCCAAAGCGACTCAAAGCGCTCACAAAACAACAAGCAGCCAATCCCAAGTAAATATAATAAAGGTTAAGGAAGAAATCAATGAAATAGAGACTAAAAGACAATACACAAAATCGAACAGTTCTTTGAGAAAGTTAGTAAGATAGGCAAATTCTTAGCTAAACTGACAAAGGAAATAGGAAGAAGATACAATGAACAGAATCACAGGTCAAAAGGGTAATCTCCCAACTGACTCCAATTCCATGCACAACGTTTTGTTTTGAGCGATTACCATGAAAACTGATGCACCAGACTTGTAAATCTAAGAGAAGCAGAAGATTTTCTAAATGCAAATCATCAACCAAAATTAAAGTCAGATGATATGAATTACTCTTTGATACATTGGGGTATGCGTGAATGTTGTGAGCAGAACTCCAATAGCACAGGAACTGGTCTCAAATGTCCACAGATGGGAGTCTATGAAACTGAAAAGTTCCTGCATGGCAAAGGAAGCTAGCCAGCAGGGCACAAGCAGTCCATGGGGTGGAAGGAAAATTTTTGCCAGCTTCACTTCAAATGGTTAATACGCTGAATTTATAAAGAATTATAGAAATTAAATATCAAGGAAATAAAACTGTCACTCATCAAATGGATTAATGAATTAAATCGACAGTTTTAAGAAAGATAAGTGGCCAATAATTATTTTTAAAAGTGTTCAATTTTCCCTGCCACCCAGAAAATTCAAATTAAACTACTTTGAAATACCATCTCATCCTAGTCAGAAGAGTTATTATTAAGAAATCTATGACGAACTCTAAGGAAGAGAACTAATGGATGGATGCCTTTCAGAGAACTATGGCAGAAGCCAGCCTTCTTGGGTTGATTTCACCTTTCCAACAAATTTCCTCCATTTTATCAAATAAAAAAAAAAAAAAACTATGACAGATGTTGGAGAGTATGTGGAGAAAGAAGAACCCTTGTTCACTGCTAGTGGAGGTGAAAATGCCATTATGGAAATCAGTTTGTAGATACCTCAAAAAATTGAAAATACAATGTCCATATGACCCATCTGTCTTAGTTAGGGCTCTCTATTGCTGCAATGAGACACCATGACCAAAAAGCAAGTTGAGGAGGAAAAGGTTTAGTTGGCTTACACTTCCATATCAATGTTCATCATTGAAGGAAGTCAGGACAGGAGCTCAAACAAGGCAGGGTCCTGGAAGAAGGAGCTGATGCAGAGGCCACGGAGGAGTGCTGCTTACTGACTTGCTCTCCATGGCTTGCTTAGCCTGCTTTCTTATAGAATCCAGGACCACAGGCCCAGGGATGGAACCACACACCGTGGACTGGGCCCTCCCCCATTGATCATTAATTGAGAAAATGCCTTACAGCTGGATCTCATGAAGACATTTCCTCACCTGAGGCTCCTTCTCTGATGACTCTAGCCTGTGTCAAGTTAACAGAAAACCAGCCAGTGCACCAGATATTTTGCTTCTGGGCGTAGACCCAGAAAATCTTACACCTTACCAAAGAAATATTTACACCCCTATGTTTATTGCTGCTTTATTCACTAAAGCAAGGGAATGGTACCAGCCTAGTTGTCCTTCAACAGTTGAAGGAACAGTAAGAATCTGGACAATATAAAACAACACTATTCATCTTTAAAGTAAAATGCAATTACAAAATTTACAGGAAGATGGATGGACTTAGAATGTGTTATACTAAGTGAGCACACCCATATCAAAATGACAAAAAGCCCAAATGCTTCTCCTCATGTATGTATTCTAGACCATCTAGACTATAATGCATACATGTATATACATAAGCAGATGCACACGTGGGTATAGTCTAGCATGGAGAAAGGAGAGAAATAAATGATTAATAGTAGATGATGGAGAAGGATCGAAAACAGGCAAAGGGTACATGAGTTACAAAAAACAAAATGCCTTTTCCAGTTTTAACTCCCTCATGGATTTTTCTCTTTTGTGTTTGGTAGATAAGTGCGTAAAAACGGAATTGATAGTTATTCCAAGTATATGGAAGATCTTGAGATGTGTTGACGTAAGGTATGAGCAAGACCTTGTTTGAGGAACTACGTTAAATTTGCTGTGTGATGTTTTATATTTGCACATTTTAAAAATATAATAATGTGATTTTTATTTTAAAAGTATGCATATGTGTGAGCCTCTGTTGAGTGAGTGTGTATACGTGTGCAATGACTGTGGAGGTCAGAAGTGTGGCTCCGCTGGTGTTTTCCTTACAGGTGGTTGTGAGTTGCCAGACATGGATGGATGCCAGGAACAAAACTCAAGTCCTCTGCAAGAGCAGTACATGACCTTCAATGCTGAGCATTCTCTCCAGGCCTCATGGTTCTATTTTAAAATGTTCAGTTTCTAACTATTCATTGGTAGTCTACAAAAATAAGATTAATTTTCGTACAGTGGCCTTGGATTGTAACCTTGTCAAATTCACCTGTTAGTTCCAGGAACATTTTCTTTTTATAGATTTCTTGAGGTTTCTTACATAGGCAGACAAATTATCTGTGAATATGGGCAGCAGGTGTCTTACTTTCCAGTACGTATGTCCTCTATTTCTTGGATGGGTCTTGTTGCAGTGGCTAAGGCTACTTGTGGAACACTGAAGTGGCGCACTGAGTGTGGGTGGGTCTTGCTCCCAGGATGATGCAGAAAGATGTTAGCTGTGGCGTTCTTTAGAGACACACCGTAAAAAAAAAAATAAAAAAATAATAAAAAAAGAGAGACACACCGTTCAGGTTATGGAAGCTCTCTTCTAATTCCAGTTTGCTTAAAGATTTTAAAAATGAATCATGACTGGATATTGGGTATAATAAGATATTTTTCTGAACCAATTAAATGACCTTTGCGTTTTTTTATTTCCTCTACGGTGTTAATGTGGTGAATTGCACTGATTTTACATGTTGAGCCAGTTTTGTACTTTTCAGATGTTAGGCCAAGACACGTGGGGGGGATGGGGGAGAGGAAAGAAAGAGGGAAAAGAGAAAGGGGAGGAAAAGAAGGAGACAGAGAGAAGAGAAAGAAAAGAGAGGAAGGAGATTTGCATATGTTCATGAATAATTAGACAATGTTTTGTTGGACTCATAGGCATGGTCTACAGTTATATTTGTTAGGAATATTTTTAACTACTTTTTATATTTTATTTTAATTTTTTATATTTATTTTATTTTTGTATTTAAACTTTTCCACACTGGCTAAACATCTTCTCCCTGATACTAGTTTATTTAGTAGGCTTGGAAATATTTCAGTCATTATCATGCGAGTTTTGGTAATTTGTGACTTTCAAGAAATCCATCGCTTTCCAGTAAGCTGTAGATTTAAGTCACAAACTATCAGAACACGGTCCAGGAGTGGCACTGTGTGGGAGAATGCTGAGAGCCTGTGAGGACTCTCCAAGAAAATATGATGGGAGTCTGTGGCTTTAGTGTCTTCAAAACATGGAATTGTTGGAGTGTTCTCGTGCTCCTCCCAGATGTCGTGGACAGGACTGAGCTCATTTCAGATTACTCGGTATTGCTTGCTGGTGTTATTCAATTAAATCTTCACGCCTCTACAGAAAAACACATTTCACCATGTGTGGCTCGTCCTTGTGATTGTGTACAGCCTGAACGCATGAGAACTTTCCTCACATGACCTTCCTTAACCCACAGAGTATAAACTGTCTGAGGCTCCGAATAAAGCTGGCTATAGCAGGAGACTTTAAGCCTCTTCATTCTCCCAGATCCCAACCACCTGTAATGCGGTGGCCATGAACCTAAATACTAAACTCATGGTATTTCCTCCTCAAGTTAAAACATGTTTGTTTTATGTGTACAAGTGTTTTGCTGATATGTATGCATGTGCATGTTGTGTGTCTGCTGCTCATAAAGATCAGATTTTCTGGAACTGGTGTCACAGATGGCTGTGAGCCACTGTGTGGGTGTTGGGAGCCGCAGCTAGGTCCTCTGAAAGAGCGGCCAGTGCTTTAACTGTTGAGTCATTTCTCCAGCCACCAAGGCATTTTCTTTCTGGTTGGTGACTGCAGTCTCCAGCCTGGGAATTTGTGTCTTCTATCTTTCTTTGTTATTCTAACTAGAGAGTTAGCAATCCTATTGACCTTTTCACAAATGCATCTTTTGTTTTGATTGACTTTACCATTTTTCTGTTATCAAATTCATTCATTTCTGATCTTTGTTATCCTTACTTCTCAAAGTTTAGAGGGTTTTTTCCTAGTTTTTCAAGATGACATCTTAGACTGTTGACAACTGTCTTATTTTCAAACATAAGCATTTAATTACACAGATTTTTCTTTTGAACACCTCTTTCATTGTGTCCCTCTAACTTAGATACACAATTTCAAAATTCCTCCAATTCAAAAGTTTTTGTCTGTATCCATTCTTAAGTTTCTTGGTTGGGAGTAAGAACTTCAAACAGGGGGTCACAGTTTCCATATGATGGCTCTGCTGGGACTCCCCAAGATTTCCCATAACCTCTCTTACCTATCTTTTCACTTAATTGACACAGATGAACCTGTTCTTGCACCTCTTGACAACATGAAATTTGTGCTCATTTTCTGGACTTTTCAATTGTTTGAGCCAATGCTTTTCACATAAGGCAGTTTGACTGTAATTGGTCCTGTAATCTCATAGGAAGTGGCACAATGATGAGTTGTGGCTTTGTTGGAGGAAGTGTGTCACTATGGGGTGGGTTTTGATGTAGGCAGAAACTGCTCATTCATTTCCCGGCTATGCAGACCTGAATAATCACAGAAACTTTATTAATACAACACTGTTCGGCCAACAACTCAGGCATGTTTCTAGATAACTCTTTACATCTTGAATTAACCCATGTCTATTAATCTTTGTATCACCACGAGGCTTTAGCTTACCAGGAAAGGTTCAGGCATCTGTCTCCTTTGGCAGCTCCATGGTGTCCCCTCGACTCCACCTACTCTCTCTCTAAATCTCTGTTCAGATTTCCCTCCTGGCTTTATTCTGCTAAGCCATTGGCTGAAACAGCTTTATTCATTAACCAATAAAAGCAACACATATACAAAAGGACATCCCACATCACTTTGAGGTGTCCTACGCTCAGGATATGTTCCATGTCTTAGTCAACTTCTTTTTGCCTTCTGGTCAAAATGTAACTGGCACCATGACTGCCTGCATACCACCATGCTCCCTGCTATGATGATGAAGGACTGAACCTCTAAAACTGTAAGTGAGTCACCCCAATTAAATGTTTTCCCTTATAAGGGCTGCCATGGTCATGGTGTCTCTTTACAGCAACAGAAATCCTAAGGCACCATGTATCCTAAACTAGATCATATTGGTTTGTATGATGTGGGTGACAGTCTGAATGCAAAATGTCCCCCATAAGCTCATGTATTTGAACACTTGGTTCCCAGATGATAGGGTCATTTAAGGGAGGTTATGGAACATTGTTATATAACAAACTTTTCCTGGGAAGATGCAACACACAGACGTAGACACAGACACAGACACAGACACACACACACACACAACTATTCAACCCACAAAAGTAATCCATGACAGGCCAAAGTAAGAACTGTACCAATGTCCGACTTGGGGAACCGACGAGTTTTTATTGGAGTTACTATGAGGAGTATGTGTGAGAGATTGTTTACAAGGAACAGAGATGACTCAAAAGCTGCTGAATTACTAAAAATCCCACCCCAGCACAAGCAAAGACTCAAATCAAAAGCAGCAACAAAAAGCCCTGCGGCTCACAGGCCTCAGCATAGGTTGCGGGCAGCTTGCCCAGCTGATAATCCCTTCTCTATGCGGTTCAGTTGGCCAGAATCCTCTTCCAGGCAGTTGTTGGTTTATTTCTACACTGCTGGGAAGGGGCTCTCAAAAGTTTTCCCAGTTTCTGTTTTCCAGACATGTGAATTTTTGTTTCCTCCTAGGGTATCATGAACATTCCTCTCTCTCCTAGAGAGGATGTTTCTATTAGGGGGAAAATGCCAGACAACAAAGCCTTCACACGTAGAGCCTTACAGCAGGAAGTACGCCACCAGGGGTGGGGTTTGAAGATTTATAACCCTACCTCACTTCCAGTCCTCCCTGGCTACTTCCTGGCTGTGGAGGGAAATGGGATTGGTCAGCTTCCTGTTCCTACTGACGGTGGCCACGCCTTTCCCACCATGATGGACTGTAACCCTTTGGAACTGTCAGCCAAAATACAAACTTTATTCCCTAAATTGTCTTTCTTTGCGGGGTTATTTTAGTTACAGTAAAGTAACTAATACACTATGGCACCAGGGAAAGAGTTCTGACTGACATATGGACAGCAAGGGGGTATGAGAGCCACAGTGAGGATGAAACTAGCATACGAATGTGTCAGTGGTAAGGAGGAAAAGGGACCCCCTTTAAATGACAAGTGGTGAAGAAGTCATTCAGATCAGAGAGACAGAGAGCTGTTTTTGAAGGCCTAGAAAACGAATGCGTTAAAACAAAAAAGTAGAGAGTAATCGACAGTGTAAAATCCTTTTGAGGAGGGCTGGAGAGATGGCTCAGTGGTTAAGAGCACTGCCTGCTCTTCCAAAGGTCCTGAGTTCAATTCCCAGCAACCACATGGTGGCTCACAACCATCTGTAAAGAGGTCTGGCGCCCTCTTCTGGCCTTCAGGCATACAGACAGAATATTGTATACATAATAAATAAATATTTAAAAAAAATCCTTTTGAGGGGCCAGTTGAGATAAGAACTGAGAAAGATCCTTTGAATCTGCCAACAAGGAGGTTCGTGTGTCTGCCAGATTAGAAAAGTCCTTGGCCTCTTCATGCACTGTGCCCCTTTCTGCAGAAGAAGATATTAAAACAAAGAGATCCAGGCAAGGAAACTGTAGCCATTTTAAGGCAACCCCTGGGAAAGGTGTATTTGATAAAGATGACTAAAGCAGAGATTTGATTTTAAGGAGATCCTTGGCCATAGCAGAACTGGCTACTCATGAATTCATCTACCTACTTAAATAAAACCAAGTACTTTTGTAGCAGACATGAGGCCCTGGATTTAATCCCAGCATATCATAAACCAGTGATACACACCAATAATCTCAGTGCCTGGGAGATAGAGGCAGGAGGATCACAATTTCAAGATCATCTTTGGTGGCATAGTCAGTCTGGAGTTGGTTTTAAACAAGACACAACACAATAACAAAAAACTTGGCTAGGTATGACCTTTCCATACAGAGGTCAGATATATGCCTCTTCCTTTTAATTTGGGTGGACTTGTGATGGATTTGGCACACTGAGTTCAAATGGAGTGATGCTGTATGATTTCTAAGGCTAAGTCATAAGAAGTTACAGAGTTTAAACTTGTTTTCTGGAAAACTAGCTTTAAAGAATCCTGAGTGCCGGAGACCATTTCCTAAATATAACATCAGTAGCACAGACACTGAGAGCAACAATAAATAAATGGGACCTCCTGAAATTAAGAAACTTTTGTAAAACAAAGGACACAGTCAATAAGACAAAAATGCAGCCTACTTAATGGGAAAAGATCATCATCAACCCCATATTAGATAGAGGACTGATCTCCAAAATATATAAAGCACTCAAGAAACCAGACATCAAAATTTCAAATAATCCAATTTTAAAAATGGGGTACAGACCTAAACAGAGAATTTTCAACAGAAGAATCTCAAATGGCTGAAAGACACTTAAGGAAATGTTCAACATCCTTATCCATCAGGGAAATGCAAAGTCAAAATGATTCTGAGATACCATTATATACCAGTCAGAATGGCTAAGATCAAAACTACCAAAGATAGCTTATGTTGGAGAGGATGTGGAGTAAGGGGAACACACATCCATTGCTGGTGGGAATACAAACTTGTACAACTACTCTGGAGATCAGTATGGCAGTTTCTCAGAAAATTGGGAATCAACCTACCTCAGGACCCAGCAAAACTACTCTTGGGTATATACCCAAGAGATGCCCAATTATACTACAAAGACATTTGTTCAGCTATGTTCTTAGCAGCATTATTTGTAATAGCCAGAACCTAGAAACAACCTAGATGCCCCTCAACTGAAGAATAGATAAAGAAAATGTGGTACATTTATACAATGGAGTACCATTCAGTGGTAAAAAAAAAAAAATGACATCTTGAAATTTGCATGCAAATGGATGGAACTAGAAAAAAAAAAACATCCTGAGTGAGATAACCCAGAAAGATGAACATGGTATGTACTCACTCATAAGTGGATACTAGCTGTAAAGCAAAGGATGACAAGCCTATATATAATTTCCCCTGGGAAGGGGAAATAGACAAGATCTCCTGAGAAAATTGAGAGCATGGGGGTGGGGGAGAAGGGAGGGTGGAAGGGGAGGAGGAGCAAAGAAAGGAAGAGGGGAGGAGAACGTGAGGGAACGGGATAGTCGAGATAGGGAAAGGACAAAGATGGAGAGCAAGGAAAGAGACATTTTGATTGAGGGAGTCATTTTGGGGCTAGCAAGAAACCTGGCACTAGAGAAATTCTCAGGAATCTACAAGCATGACCCTAGCTAAGACCCTAAGCAATAGTGGAGAGGATGCCTGAATGGGCCTTGTCCTGTAGTCAGATTGATGACTATCTTAAATATCACCACAGAACCTTCATCCAGCAACTGATGGAAACAGAGGCAGAGATCTGCATCAGAGCACTGTGCTGAGTTCTCAAAATCCAACTGAAGAGTGAGAGGAGTGAGAATGTGAGCAAAGAGGTCAAGACCATGATGGAGACACCCACTGAACCAGTTTACCCGAGCTAATGGGAGCTCACCAACTTTGGCTCGATAGAGAAGGAACCAGCATAGAACCAAACTAGACCCTCTGAATGTGGGTGACATTTGTATGGCTGGGGCAGACTGCAGGACCACTGGCAGTGGCACCAGGGTTTTATCCCTACTGCTTATACTGGCTTTTTGGAACCCATTCTTTTTGGATGGAAACCTTGCTCAGTCTAGATAGTAGTGAGGGCTTTTGTCCTTCCTCAAAGCAATGTGCCTTACCCTCTCTGAAGAGTGGATGGGGTAGCGGTCTGGTAAAGTGTATGGGAGGAGGGGAGAGAGTGGAAACTGGGATTGGTATGTAAAATGAAAACAGATAGTTTGTTTTCTTAAAAAAAAAAAAAAAGAACCCTGAGCCCCTATGCTAGGGAGGCCACAGGCAAATGCTCTGGTCACATCCTACTGAGGCTGGCCCTTGAGTTACCAATACCTGGGACTCTACGAGTGAAGTCTCCAGGTGATTCCAACCCTTGGCTATTTGGGTTTGCTTATTTGGAGTCTCAGATGTGTACAGTAGAGACGAGCCACACCAATTGTGTTCTGTGTGAATTCCTGGTCGAAGACATGGAGCATAACGCAGTGACTGTGTTCATGTAGTTTGCTGTGCCGTAATAGATAAATGAAAGAGTACAGATTCTGAGCAGTGTTTCACTTTAAGATGAAGGAACTGAACTGGGTTTCAGGAAGATTAGGCAAGTTGACCCAGGGCCCACAAGTGGTCAGTGCAGAGCCATAGCTGAACAAATGTCTGGGCTATCACAGGGTCTTCTCTCCCCTGTTATCCCAAGTGTGTCCTGCTGGATTAGGTATTTAATATCTCCCAAGCTTCTTATCACTGTTCTTTAGTCTGGGGGCTACCCTTGGTCTATATAGATTGCAATGACCGGGGCTGGGCTAGATAAACAATCTTAGTGACACATTTGGTTTGCCTTCCCTCTAGATAATTGAAAGATGTTTGCTTTGCAATTAGTTCTTTCCTGATTTCCCCTCCACACAGCACAGGCAGGAGCCAGGCACTTCTGCCAAGCCTGAGAGTTCTACTTCTCTCCTCACATTGCCCTCGGTGTGCCAATACCCACCGGTTCCCATTAAATTCTAATCACACTTGTAAGAGGGCTGATTCAGCCTCCTCTGACATGCCCAGGAAGTGCTAGAGATGAGCAAGCCTCTTATTGGAGTAATTCTGGGAGCTGAGGCAAAACCATGGCAGGAAGCCACCCACTAACTAGGAACCCAAGACATCAATCAGCCAAGCTGATTTCTCTGCTTTCGCAGCCATTTGAACAGTTATCCTTGCTCCAGGCTCTGTTCAAAGTTACTCGACAAGTGGGTTCCTGGGTGATAAGTCACCACAGCCTCACTGCACTCTCTCTGTGTCCTGGGGCTCTCTTTACTCATTGCTGATGCTCATTTGCTGCACTTGAAAAAGAACAGAGCCGGCACTTCTCCTGCTCACATCCTGATTGTGGCAGGAAGATGAAAAAGGAACCCGAGGTAGGCTAGGATATCAATATGCTTCTCATTTGGTACCCTGGAGAGATAAGGGGACGAGGCTTAAATTCACTTCACTGTGCCCCCACTATCATTCTTCTCCAACAGCAACAGTTGCATGATCCAGCCCTGGAAAGCTACTGATAGCCAGAGGGAGCATGGGGAAGAGACCGCACTGCCATCAAGCCCCATTTCCTCATTTTAAGTAGAGTAAACTGAGGCCAGAAAGATTTACCTAATGTTAAGTAGTGATGAATGCTTAAGATTTGAGCCCATCTCTCCCAGGCTAGCATTTCTTACAGGTTTCAGGAGCCCCCTGCTAAGCACATAGTGGTGATCGACGCCCAGCATAAAACCAAGGGACCGGATTTGCATCAGTATTCTCTCACTTATACCTGTGGTGAGAAGGTAGCCCGCATAGCCTCAGTTTCTCTCCTGTAAAATATGAATAAAAATGGAGCAAAACGAGGCTTGTGGGTATTCATTCATCCACACATCTATCACAACTCGTGAGGATTAACTATGTGCCAGGCTGTGTCCTGGGTACTCAAGCTATAGTAATGACAAGGCTGTTGCTGCCGGCTTTGAGAGTGATGGTCTCGTTAGTTAAAGTGAATGGCATGCACACATCACAGAAATTCAACGACCATGGGAAGGGAAACAACTTTCCCTTGGTCTCCCTTAGTTTTAGGTAGCAGGAGACACAGGGTCCTGGCTCAATTTTGTCAGTCTAAGAATACTGGTGGCTTGAAGAGATTAAGTGTTCAAAAGTCAAGGGCACATCAGCCTCTGTGTTCTCCAGCATGCCGGGCCCCAGGATATACTCAGTCAATATTTGTTTGGATGCGTGAAAATTACAGATGATTCTTTCTTAGGTTCATCTTCCTTTATTTATTCTGGTTCCGTTTTGTGGCTCATCCTTAGCCCAGAAAGTAGACCTGAGCTTAGTGTTGGGCCACAGCAAATACTAGCATTTTTGACATGTGTAGTTTCTGTTGGACCACACTTGGTAGATTTGGGGACATGGCATCTCTAGAAAGGAGGAGCTTTTCCCATCTTTGAATCCTGTTGGAATAAGACCTTGTGGCTTATCCGTTTACAGGTACTCTAGTCATTTACTAGCTTATTCCAGTCACTTTGCTTTGCCTTCCTCAGGGCCATCAGTATTCAAGCTTTTTGGATGTTCTCTTTGGTACATAGGCTCTTACACTGGCCTCCTTGCTGTTCCTTAGACATGTCATCTTGTTCCTACTTTGGGGACTTGCTAGTGTTGTCTGCAACCATGTGACCACCATATGTCTCATTTTCTTGACTCTGTTACATCTGTACTCACATGTCACTCCTCAAGGACGATCACGTTATCCATAAGCACATTCCCTGCCCTTATATGTCCTCTTTCCCGCAGTTACGTGAGAGCTCGCTTGTGTGTCTGTTGTTTGTTTGTTTGCATTGCTGCAATAGAAACTTCAGGAAGCCAGAGACCTTGTGGCCATTGTGCCCAACTGTATCTGAAAGTTCTATAATATCCCAGGGCACGTTAGGCTCTCCGCAAATGTTTTATAGAATCAACGAGTAGACAAAAAGAGTATCACAGTATATAGTGGTCAAAATAAATCTGTAGCCAGTTTCAGCACTCATCCAGTTCCAATTCAATGACCCAAGACTTCTCTTGTCTCTTGTATTCTCATGCCTAGCTTTGACTGAAAGATGTTTACATGCTTAGGAACAGATGTGGATGAGATCTCCTGATAGGGCATCAAAGAATTTTGCCTTTTTACTGTCCAAAAGCAGGCAGAGGAAAGCCCCCACTACCACTTTTATAGAACATTTTCAAATAGTGGTTTATACAGATGTATGCTCACTGTAGAAACCCCCACCATGTGTGGTGATTGAGGACACGTATCTTCTTCATGTTTCCAACTGAGAAGAACTGCCAAGAGGAGACATCAGGAGGAAAATAAAAAGGAAATATTAAGTTTAGATTTCAAGCAATGGCAAAATGAAGATGTCACTAATGCCCAGTGGAAGTCTGGCTCATCATTCTTCTCTCCACTCACTTCCCCTGGGCTCTATTTTCTGCCTCTGCACCTGAGACTCAAGGCGAATAGCAAAAAATTTTCTTTTCAGAACCTCGGACAGCAACTGGCAAACGGCCTGGGCGCCAGGGGGAGCCAGACTAGGGGCAAGGATCCAACTAAACAAATATTGACGTACTACCCAACTGAACAAATATTGACTGAGTACATCTTGGGGCCAGTCCTGCTAGATGATACTGAGATTCCTATTATCCTGACCTTCAAAAACTCAATTTCTTCAAGTCATCAACATTCTTAGACTGACCAGGATGGATCAGGGGCCCTTGGATCAGGCTTCCTGATACTTAAAAAATAGAAAGGCCAAAGAAAAGCTGTTTCCTTTCCCACGGTGGTTAAGTTCTGTCGCGTGCGCATGTCATCCGGTTTACTAACGAGACTCCCACCCAGCAGCAAGAGCCTGGCCATTGCTACAGCCCAAGAACCCAATAAAGAAAACGGACTAAATCTTAGTAAACTAGAGCTTGAGCGCAAGTCTTCTTAAACTTTTCCACTTGCCAACTATTTTGGGACAAGACATTTTAATGCAACCCCAGGTACATAACTATACAGAGCAGGTGAACAAGCCAACCTTGTTTAGGTAGCCTGAGCTACCTAAAACATGTCAGCTAAGATTTATGAGTTTTGTATGTTATGAATTGCAGTGGAGTTTCCTCCCCCCTCATATATAGGAAGTTTTCTTCTCTACAAGAAACAATGATTTGATTGTGGAAAATAAACCTACCATTATTTTTCAACATGTAAATATCAGATTAGCCTACCTTTGAATTGTATAGTACTAAAACATAGGTTTCATTATACAGATTAAGAAGCCAGGCTTGTGTCCAGAAAGGGAATCCGGTAGTAGACGCAACTGCTACCAAGCTGGATGGTTCAAATTCAATCTCTGGAACAAACTTAGTGGGAGGAGAGAACCAACTCCCAAAGATGTCCTCTGACCTCCACATGTGCTCTGTGCCACTCACACACACACAAAATAAATAAATGTACCGAAAACTTAAAAAAAATTTAGGTTATTTATGTCACACGGAATCTTGTCTTTTGAAAAATTTAGAAAATATCTTATTTGTTGCAGGACAAATCAAATTTACCTGTTTTATGTTTAATACGTATAATGAGTTCTTTGATTGCATTAAAGATTTTAGGGGTAGAAAATTAAACACTATTCAACAGCAGAAATAATTTTGAAAGCATTTTTGTGCCTAGAAATTAAAATTTAGAGGATGAATGGACTACTCACATACTGTTATTACTTATTATTGATAAAAATAATGTTATAACTAAATTTAAAATAAATCATAAAACTGTAAGTAAACATCTTTAATTTTTCTCACCTTTAGTTTTTCACAACTAAATTCTCACAATGTGTTCTTTTAAGAGAACTTTCTTAAGTATTTTATTGCCTGACTGTCTTTTGGTGAATGACAAGAAACCATTCTTTATTATAGATTTATTTTAAGGTGCTTCTCAACCTGAGTTTTTGCTTTTGCTTTTGGCAAATAATGACAAATATATTTATCTTGATATATGTGTCATATATATATCTCAGAGCATCACATCATAGATGTGAATACACACACATTGTGATTTGAATGGCAAATGTATTCATAGGTTCCTCTCTGAACACTGGTCCCTAGTTGGTGGCACCATTTGCGAGACTGTGGACCCTTTAGGAGGTAGGGTCTTGCTGGGGTCCCTCTCTACCCTAGCATGTCACTGGATGACAGGTTTTGAGGGTTTATAGCCCTTCCTCCTGCCAGTTTGTTCCTTACTTCCTGTGTGCAGTTGAAATGTGATTACTCAGCTTCCCACTCAACGCTAAGGATGGCCCTTCTGAACCTGAAAGCCAAAATAAACTCTTCTTTAAGTTGCGCTTGGTCATGGTATTTATTGGAGAAACAGAAAAGTAACTGACACAACATATATACAAGGGGATGGTTAAGTTGAGCTAGTTAGCATGCACAATGCCTCATATAGCTTTTCTTGAGATGCTGGTGTGGGATTCCCTTCTGTATGCTTTGAATGTGTTTGGTTAATGAATAAAGAAGCTGCTTGAGCCTATTCCAGGGCAGAATAGAGTAAGGCAATAATTCCAAGCAGAGATAGAGGAGGAAAGTAGGCAGAGACAGAGAGAAGCCAAGTAGCTGCTGGAGGAGACAGACGCTAGGAACTTGCAGGTATGCCAAGATTCATAGAAATGAATTAATTTAAGATGTAAGAGATAGTTATGAATATGCACAAGTTAATAGGCCAAGCAGTGATATAATTAATATAATTTTTGTATAATTATTTCTGGACTGGGTGACCTGGAAACAAATGAACAGTCTCCACCTACAAGATGTTTCAGAATCTACTTAGCATTTTCAGAACTATATTGTTATTAACTAGAGTCACACAATGTATGCTACATCTCTTCAACTTATTCCTTCTACTGAATGAAATTATGTTTTTGATCAAGATTTTATTATTTTTGCTATAACCTCTAGCCCCAATTACACTTTCAAATCTGATAAAGTAATTTTTAAAATAATGTAATTTAAATTTATTATATGCACATTAAGTTTTGCCTTTACATACATCTGTGCACAACATGTGTGCCTGATGCAAAAGGAGGCCAGAAGAGAGTTTCAGGTTTCCCTGGAGCTAGAGATGATTGTGAGCTGCCTTATAGATGCTGAAAACCAAACCCAAGTCCTTGGGAAGAGCAGCAAGTGTCCTTAATCTGTTACACCATCTCTCCAGCCCCCGACTAACTATTTTATGGTATAACACACATTAAGAAAGAAGCTGTGCTCTAGACCCCACCACAGAGACTTGGGTCCCTCTTTTTCTTTTTTCTTTAGTTTTGTGCTTTTGTTTTTGAGACAGACTCTTACCATGCAGCCCAAGCTGTTCTCACACTCATGATCTTCCTGTCTTAGCCTCTAGACTGCACCACCACATCCAACCCAGTCTCTTCTTCAATGGAAAGAGTTTGGGCTTCTTTCTGCCAGGTGGCATACAGAAAGAAACATTTGCAGTGTCTTCACTAAGACTCTTCTTTAGTCTTCACATCAACCATGCAGTGTGTGTGTGTGTGTGTGTGTAGGGGGGGTAACTGTCATCCATATACAGATCTAAAAGTTCTATACACTATACACTAATCTTCCAAGCAAGCATCATTTCTTGGGCTATCCCTCCTCGTGTGCTGGAGGATCCTCAGAATCTTCGAGGGTTGGACTCACCATGTAGACATCTGACAAATGCTAAACCAAAGACTAGAAAGCTTAAGTGATTTTTCTCAGCTCGCAGAACACTAAGAGCTGAAATAGGACCCAGCCCCAACTCCGTCTGACTCCAAAGCCATTTTTAACCTGTTCCAGCTAGTTTTATGTCAACCCGACACAAACTAAAGTCATCTTAGAGAAGGGTAGAAAATATCTCCATAATACTGGGCTGTAGAAAGGCAAACTTGTAGAGCATTTTCCTAACCAGTGATTGACATGGGAGGGCCCAGCTCCTTGGGGGTGGAGATACTTCTGAGCTGGTGGTCCTGGGTTCTATAAGAAAGCAGGCTGAATAAACCATGAGGAGCAAGCCAGTCAGCAGCCCTTCTCTGTGGCCTCTGTGTCAGCTCCTGCCTCCAGGCTCCACTTGGTTTGAGCTCTCATTTTGGCTTCCTTTAGTAGACTGTGATTCAGGATATATTTGCCAAAAATACTCCTTTCCTCCTCAAGTTGCTTTTAGTCATGTTTCATCACAGCAATACGAACCCCAACTAAAATAAGACACAGTTTTCTTTAGGCTATCCAGCATTCAATTCATGACTTTAACTTGGGGCAGGGGGAGATTGGAGCTGGAGAGATGGATCAGCAGTCAAGAGCATCTGCTGCTCTTGCAGAGAACCTGGGTTTGAGTTCCAGAATCCATAGCAGGTGACTAACAACCACCTGCAACTTCAGTTCCTGGAAATCTGGCACTTTCTTTTGGCATCCACAGGTACTGCACACATATGGCGCACATACATACATGTAGGCACACACATGTGCATTAAAAAAAATAGACCAGTCCCCTACTCAGAAGGAACCAACTCTGATAACAGAAGTAACTGCTAACTCTACTTCTCTGTGGCACCATCTTATTTAACTTACTTCACCTTGATGTTAGAAGGGGACAATGGAGTGAAAAGTAACAGCTGGCATTTATGGATGGTTCTGGGGTTGTAACCACTATACATATATTAATTTCAGGCTTGTAACAGCTCTATAAGGGTCATTTTGTTATTGCTGATTTACATAAAAGATAGCCAAAGCAGAGAGAACCTAAGTAGTTTGCCAAAGATCACGTAGCTAGTGAGGGGCAGATACAGACAGTTAGCATGCAGGAACCCTTCCTTGCTCTCAGCTGCTGTATTATATGCTAAATTATATACGATCCTACAAAGGATAGATTTGATTAAACCTCAGATGAAACCCCAACCTATCCACAAGGCACCACATGTCCTTTTCCCTGGCAATGCAGAGCCTATTATGCGACATCTCCGGAGAGACACAGAACAATTTTAACTATGCCAAGAAGTCCCGAGAGTGTTTTCTTTAAATGGTGATTGGTACTGTGCAGTTGTCTGATATTCTCTCCCACTCACTTTTCTCAGATGTGGAAATCGCAGTGCTCGCTGCGCCCTCCACCAGCTTGCAAATGCTTCACCAAGGAAGGTGAACCTTTTTGACGGGAGTTGGGTGTTCAGAAAGTTACTTTTTTTAAATGCCACTATTACAAGAAACTTGTAAAGGTGACTCAGAGAGGCAGAAGCTTGTAATGGAAAACTAATCGTTTTATCAGAGGTGGAAGCCAGCTGAAGACCCAGCTTTAGACTGACAGTAGCCTTCCTCCAAGGAGTCCTGAGTTGAGCAGCTGTTCAAGGTCAGTCAAGAACAGGGATCCAGAAGCTCCCATTCCCTGTGATAAGATTCCCGAGTGTGTCACAGACTGAGGGTGGGAGGTGGGTCCCCTGCAGGATGTGTTTGCATGGTACTTTGTGGTTGCTCTGTGAGCATGTGTGCATATGTACACTCATGCAATCATGCTCACGAGTTTGCAGCGACAGGGTGTTGGCAAGGGTCTCTACATTGATCTTGTTTGCGTGTATCTGCTCTTATTGGTGTATATTTGTATGAGGACTTATTTGTCTCAAGTCTTATGTATAGATTTGGGGCACCTGAGGTCTATTTTAGAACATCAATTAGGAGACATATCCTTGATGTTTCGTGAGAAATCGACAAATGTGAAATGTCTGGGATGATGGGAGCAGTTTCAGGACCAATCCTGCTGCTAATGGCATAGGAGAAGAAAGATGCGCTACCACTCTCAGCATTACATGATGTTCATTTCATAGAGGAGGCAGCGGGAGCTCAGGGAAGGATAACCTGCCCATGCCACACAGGCAGGAAGAGTGGTACCCAGAAGAACATCCAGAGCCTGGGCTTCTCCATCCCTCCAAGCTGCATCCCTTCAGCCACACCAGCCTCCATCTGGAGAAGTGGTCTCCCGGTGGCCTGCAGCAGACACAGGAGATGCTGGGAAGAAAGGAAAGAAACTAGGTTCGGGACTCAGCTTGCCATCAGTTCTGTGGCCATAAGACATTAGAGGGGCTTCTGTATTGCTGTGACAGAATGAGACTCTGGATTTTAACCCAATAGGGCTCCCCTGATCTGACTGTGTGGACTGTATAGGAAGGAGGTCCTTGTGGGTGGCCTTCCTACAACCCAGGCAGTGTTGAGTTGGGAAAAATATCTCCAGTGGGTACAGAAGGTGAATTCAAGACTCATCCACCTGTCCTGGACACATGCTGCGATTACATTTCAGATATTTGAGATTTGCCCTTTTTAGATCTGGTCAAAGTATTCCACACCACTATTCAGTGAAGTCTAGACCTGGCGCCATCACTACCTTTTGCCTGTTGACTGACTAGAAGTCAAGAACACGCTCTAAGATGTGTGGTCATAAATATCAATGATGTTGCTATGTCCAGAGCCCAGATAAGTGCTCAGTTAGCAGGGTGTCCCTTCTTCTGGTCATCTGCTGATCACAGTCTTGTTCAGGAGTTGCTCCCCAGTAGCTAGGAATGAAGGAGGGCATTGTGGGTAGATGATAGAAAAGCACTTGGAGTACAGACCAAGCAGACTTGGCCACAATTGTGGTTCTGCACAAGCCCGATACATCATTTAAGAAGCTTCCTGCCCCCAACCCAGAGTTTCATTTTCTTCACTTGAAAAATAAACATAGGGGCTGGAGAGATGGCTCAGTGGTTAAGAGCATTGTCTGCTCTTCCAAAGGTCCTGAGTTCAATTCCCAGCAACCACATGGTGGCTCACAACCATCTGGAATGAGGTCTGGTGCCCTCTTCTGGCCTGCAGACATACACACAGACAGAATATTGTATACATAATAAATAAATAAATATTTAAAAAAAAAAAAGAAAAGAAAAATAAACATACAGAAATTTGTCCCTGTTTATCACTATGCCTGGTGCACCGTGACTCTTCTCTGTGAGTCACAGAAGCCATGTATGGCTATTTAGGTGCTGGTTGACTCTGTAAGGCACTTAGATGCTGATGGATCTTGAGTTTCTGAGCTGTGTGACCTCAGGCATAGTGGTGTGACCTCAAGCAAACCACTGCTTTCCAAGTTCAGTTCCTTCCTTCCTTCCTTCCTTCCTTCCTTCCTTCCTTCCTTCGTTCCTTCCTTCTTTCTTTCTTTCTTTCTTTCTTTCTTTCTTTCTTTCTTTCTTTCTTTCTTTGTTTTGAGACAGAGTTTCTTTGCGTAACCTTGACTGTCCTGGAACTCATTCTGTAGACAGGCTGGTCTTGAACTCACAGAGATCTGTCTGCCTCTGCCTTCCTAGTGCTGAGATTAATGGCATATGCCACCACCTTCCAGCCTCCAAGTTCAACTTCTTGCTCTGACAGATGGAGGTAAAACTAACATCCACTTTGTTGTGAGGGTTAAATGATGCAGTACATAGAGATTACTTAGCAGAGTGATAGGCTCCAAGTAGGAAAAAATAGTTATAAAGCAGGGGCCAGAATGCCATTGCTGAGACAACAATCTGAGCGAAGTTTTGTCCATGAGAAATGGAGCTCTTCCTCGTTCCTGTTCCCCCTCTCTGCTCCTGGCACCTGGTGAATTTTTGGGCAGAAGATGCACACAGCTCTGTGTTTTTGTTGCTACCCAAGAGCCCCTGTCTTCTAGGAAATGACATGTTTATAAATTCAGGCCAAGAGCACATGTGTTCCATGTCTAGCTTGGTGTCTGGGTGATTAGGTTCTCAAAGCTTAGAGTCGCTGCCAGGATTGGGAGCTTCTGCCAGCTCTTGGCCTGGTGAGTGAATGTTTCTCTCTGAGAATGTCTGCCAGCTTTTCCTGATTCCTCAGTGATAGCCTTGAGCATCCTGTGGCTATAGTGAGCTTTAAAAGATAGAGACCATTTCTTACCATCTGGTTATTTACAGCCAGGTTCTTTGTTGCCATCCTGAAGTTCTGTAGAGAGAGCTAAGCCTTGGTGTAGATACTTTTGGCTCTGCCCTGGCCATTCCAACCTTATTTCGTAGTCAAGATACCTGTTATGGTTGGTTTTAATGTCAACTTGCCACAAATTAGCATCACCTGAGTATAGAGAGCCTCACTGAAGAAGGGATTAGTTCATGTGGGAAGACCCACCTAGATTGTGAGAAGCACCTTCTGGTAGCAGCCCACATAAAAATAGCATAGCAGAAGGGAGGCCATCTTGTCATTTGCACACTTGACCTTCTCTCTTCCCACTTAGCTGATTTGCCCTGTGGTTAATGATGATTACTTTTTTGCAGATATTAGAATCGGTGTTTCTTGACTTTCATTATAGACCAGGGACCAGCACCTTTCCAGAAACCTTCAAGGCTTGCTTGAGGAAAGCTCCTTTTGTTTGCAGGAAAGATATATCCCATGAGTTCTTCAAGTCCATCCTTGTTTCAGATCCCAAGTCTTTACATGAACGGATGTGAGCCTGGGGGCACAGTGGATGGGAAGACCTGGGGCTGAGGCAGGAGTCTTAGCAAAGTATAAGGAGCTCCTGGATCCTTTAAAAAAAAACCCACTATCAGGTCAGGATTTGTTTCTTTTTCCCAACTGTGTGATGATATGGCCATCCTGCTGTGGAGAGATTGTGTGGGTGTGTGTGTACACACAAGGTTTACCATTGTAATGAGTTACACATTTAGTTCATCAGTGTTAAGTTGTGTGTTTAGTTCATCATGATGTTCTACAACCGTTGTACATTTTAGTAACTGTTTCTTCTTTCCAGAGACTTGAGCAGTGACTCCGTATGTCTCCCTTCTGCATAGGAGTAAGTTAGTTCCACCCTACTGCTGTCTTACAAATGTGTCTGTCTGGACTCACAGGGCTGCTGCTGTGTGGCGTTGCCTTCTGGGTTTGCCTCATTGGGATGCTAAGACTCATCTTCCACAGCAAATAGCAGGACCCCACCCCTTCTCAGAGCCAAATGGTACTGCAGTCTCTGCGTAGACTGTCGGGTCTTACTCTTTCACCAGTGGGATTGCTTTTTAAAGTCGGTGTGTGTTTATCCTTTTAAATTCCTAGTGCCAGTCTTTCCGGGGTTATTCCTAGAAGTAGGATTGCTGGGTCATATGATAATTTCATGTTTATATTTTGAGGCAACATTTTTTACCATAATAATTATGTCGTCTTAAGTGAGTTTTTCATTTCTCTGCTTCCTTAATCTTGGTTCTTTGAGGCGTTCTAGGAAACCCAGTTTTGTGTCTTTGGTGAGCTCCTATTCTTTCAACCCAGGTGTTACCCGGGTAGAGGATCCTTCCTGAGCATGCCAGGAGAGAGATATCGCTGCTGCTTCTGTCTCTTACGCTGCTTCTCTTTTGCAGTTCTTTCTTTCATATTCTTATGCCTGCACGTTTCCTTCACGGGATTATGAGCTTGATAAGGATGGGAATCATGTTGAATTTGAATTTGAATAACTGGTATCAAAACACTGAGACATGCTTCTTGTTCAAGGGCTGAGTAAGTTGTTTCTGGATCTCTGGATTCTTTGTCGACAGGAAGAACCATTTCCAATCCCTGGCAGCTTCCCAAGTCTGTTCTGAGAACTGTCTGTTTTTATCCTGGGCTCAGGGTCCTGCAAGGTCTCTTCTCTCCCCATGCTTTGTCTTCTGCTGCTCAGCTCACTTACCTCGCTTGGAATTCCTGTGGTCACTAACTCAGCAAATGTTTGTTAAGCACCTACTAGGTGTTCGGCAAGACAACCCATTTGCCTTCACAGGGTTTGTATTAGATGAGGGGAAGCTGGCAACTATCACAGAAGCTAGCAGTCATCATACACTTGATGTGAGGATGGACCTAGCGGGATGAGGGGCAGTGATTAGCATGCGGTAGCAGGGTTGCTCCGCTAGAGGGCGACACTCTTCATAAGTAATGGAAGGACTGAAGGGAAAGTGGCCCTGTTACAACCCAGAGCCTTGACGCCGTCTAGGGATGGACAGGTCATTCTACTCAAGTCCTAAGTGATCTCTCTGCCTCCCACCAAAATACCTTTCTGTGGCTGGTGGGCATGGACACGCCATGAACTCTATTTCTTATTTTCATTATATATATTCATCATACATGATATTGTTGCACAATGCTATTTTCATATAAGTTTGTGCTATGCATTGAGGACATTCCTCCACATCCCTTACCCTCCCTTTTCACTCCCTCACCTTGCATTAGCCCGCTTTGTTGCTCTAGACAATTTAGCTTTTGTTTTCATGTCATATCTGAATTGATGCATATGTATAAAAATCCAGGAACCACACGTGAGAGAAAACCCAGGATATTTCTCTTTCTGAGACTGGATTAATGTACACAATATAATTACTCCTAGTTGCCTCCCCTTCCTGAAAACGTAATTTCGTTATTCTTCATGACTGAAAAATTCCCTTGTGCATAAAAGATAATTCCCATTATCTTTATCCTTTGCTGTTGGACACTGGGGTTGATCCCACAAGTGAGCCTGTGTGGACGGTGTTGTGGTAAACGTTGATGAGCAAGTGTCTCTGCGGTGTCAGCTAGGGAAGCCTTTGGGTAAACAGGAGCGGTACAGCTGGATCACCTAGAAAATCGTTCAGCTTTTTGAGGAAGCTCCATACAGCTGGGCTAGTTCACAAGCTGGTGAGCAGTGTTCCGGGTCCCTTTTCCTCTCTTCACCTCTTCACCAGCACCTCTTGCAACTCTCTCTCTTTTTTATTTTATGTGCATTGGTGTGAAGGCGTCAGATCCCCTGAAACTGGATCTTCAGACAGTTGTGAGCTGCTATGTGGGTGCTGGGAATTGAACCCGGGTCCTCTGGAAGATCAGTCAGGGCTCTTCTTAACCACTGAGCCATCTCTCCAGCAACTCGCTCTCTTACGTCTAGGCTGTGATAGAATCTCACTATAACCTTGATTTGCCTTTCTCTAGTGGCTCATGGGGTTGTAGGCTAAACTGAAATTTCCATATTTGCAGAGTCTGCTAATTTCATTAGCCTAGTAAATTGAGTTGTTTTCTTGTTTAGTTTTAGCAGTTCCTTGTATAGCCTACATATTAGTCCTCTGTCAGCTATATAGATGGCAGATGTTTTCCATTCTGCAAGCTGTCTCTTCCTTCGCTGTATAAAATCTTTTTAATTCATGAGGTCTCATTGTCAATTACCAGTATTATTTTCTGATCGATCAACTGGAGTCTATTCAGGGCTCCCTGCCTATGTTTATATTATGAAGTATTTTTTTTTGTTCTGGTTATCTTTTGTTAACTTGACACATGTATTTTGATCTAGGAAGACGGAATCTCTATTAAGAAAATGTCCCCATCAGATTGGCCTGTAGTCAAGTCTGTAAGAAATTTTCTTGGTTAATGATTGATGTAGAAGGGCCCAGCACACTGTGGCTGGTGCCATCTCTGGGCAAGTGGTCCTGGGAAGATATAAGAAAAATTTGCTGGGTGGTGGTGCATACCTTTAATCCCAACACTTGGGAGGCAGAGACAGGTGGATCTCTGCAAGATCAAGGCCAGCCTCGTCTACAAGAGTTAGTTCTAGGACAGGCACCAAAGGTATAATACAGAGAAACCCTGTCTCAAAAAACAAACAAACACAAAGAGAAAGAAAGAAAGAAAGAAAGAAAGAAAGAAAGAAAGAAAGAAAGAAAGAAAGAAAGGAAGAAAGAAAGAAAGAAATAGAGTGCCTGGGATTGGGGTGGAGGTGCTGGAGAGACAGAGGGATAGCCCAGTAGTTAAAGGCAATTACTGTTCTTGCAGAGAACCTGAGTTTGGCTCATAGAACCCACAAAGTGGCTACAACCATCTTTAACTTAGTTGCAAGGGAACCAACTCCTTCTGCTACCCACGGGCACCAGGTATGAATGCACTGCACACACATCCATGCAGGCGAAACAATCACACATTTAAAATAAAAGTGAATAGATCTGTTTTTAGAAGGTTGTACTATTTAAAGAGAAAGGGGGAGGGAGGGACAGAGAGGGGGAAGGATAGAGGAAGGGAGGGAGTCAGGAAGGAAGGAAGGAAGGAAGGAAGGAAGGAAGGAAGGAAGGAAGGAAGGAAGGTAAAAGTGAGCCGGAAGAGCAAGCCAGTAAGCAGTATTTCTTCATGGTTCTGTTTCAGTTTGGGCCTCAGGTTCCTGCTTGAGTCTCTGCCTTGGCTTCCTTTCTTGATGAACTCTAACTTGTAATGAGTAATAAACCCTTTCCTTGGCCAGTGTTTTATCACAAGAATAGAAAGCAAGCTAAGCTATTTTAAATTGGTACCATAGGATGGTATGCTCTAAAGAACCTGATTATATTGTTTTCTGGAGGAATGTGAAAGACTTTGGAACTTTGGTCTAGAAAACTGGCTGAACACTGTAAGAGAGTAGGAGGCTGGAAGACTGTAGTTATGAGAATAATCTAGATTGTAGAGGCCAAGCTCAAGAAGTTTCATAAGGAAGCAATTATTTTAATAGCAACTGGGCCAGAGGCTACTCATATGCTACTTTGATAAGAAAAAAAGTTAGCTGCCTTTTGCCCCTGCCCTAAGAACTTGCCTGAGGCTAAATGGAAAAGCAATAAACTAATTTCTTTGGTAGAGGAAATTTCTTTCTTTCTCTCTCTTTCTTTTCTTTTCTTTTCTTTCTTTCTTTCTTTCATCCTTCCTTTCTTAGTTTATTTCTTTTTACGTTTTCAAAACAGGGTTTCTCTGTGTCTCCGTGGCTATCCTGGAACTCTGTTCTATAGACACTGTTCTATAGGCTGACCTCAAACTCAGAGATTCGCCAGCCTCTGCCTCCTGAGTGCTGAGACTAAATCTCTCTGCTGGGAGAGGAAATTTCAAGACTATATGATATTAAATCTGTGGTATGGTAATTACTGATAACCCTTATGCAAGCCTACAGTGAAAAAAAAGTGGATCACAAAGAAATGCAAAATTCACTGTTTGGAGACACAAAGGATAATAAGAAGCTTACTCTCACAGCTGAGGCTTATGCTGAATGGACCTGTAATTGTTAAGATTAGTAACATTAAGTAGGTGGATCTCTGAGTTCAAGGCCAGCCTGGTCTACAGAGCTAGTTCCAGGACAGCCAGGGGTACAAAGAGAAACCCTGTCTAGAGAAAAAACAAAACAAAAAAGAAGTCTGCTCTGCACTGGAGTAAGGGAAAGGCGCCCTCAGGGAAACATCTGACCCAGTTAAGCTTCCAACTTGGGAAGGAGAGCTGCTGAGGCCGGGCAGCCTGAGGGAGGGGATTCCCTGCCTGGATGGCCTTTGTGTGAAACTGTGAACGTGAAGCCAGAGTTGTGGTGGAGACTCCATGATGTTGGAGATGCCACAGCTGTGAGGGAAAAATCCATGCCCCCCCCCCTGCACCCTTCAGGTCTCTGAAGACACAAACTTGGCAACACCAAACAGAAGCTGTTCAAAGTGGCCCATCCCAAGTTGGTATCTCATCTTGATAGCATCAGCCATGTGGTGCTGGCTTTAAAGGCATAAAGAATGTAAGAGTGAAGGGGTTCTTGAGTTCTTCCTCTATGACTTGGGGGAGCTGTTGAGGCCAAGCAGGGGCAGGGGAGTCCTTGCCTGAAGGCCCCCAGAGAGGGGGAAAGGCTGTGAGAAAGAAGCCATTGTGCAAAGCTGGGAAAGTAAAGCCTGGTTTCAGTGGAGACCCCGAGATATTGGGGATGTCAGAACCATAGATATCTGCCAAGGAGTGCTCCATAGAGGGAGAGAAATCACCCCAAGAGAAAGATGTATGTTGCAGGCAGTGAACCTGGAGGGCCAGAGCCATCGAAGCTCTTTAAAACGAATGTCCTGTACATCAGATGTGCAGCTACAGAATGTGGTGTTTGCCCTGCTGGGATTAGGTCTTTCTTTGGTCCAGCATTTCCTCACTATGCTCCCATTCCTCTGTTCTGGACTGGTAAGGGATATTCCAAGCCATTGTATGTTTTTACCTTACCAGGGGTTACAGTTTGAATAGATTGTTTTGTGTCTCAGAAAAGACTCTGAACTTTGTTATTTGTAAACAGTGTTGAGACTGCCAAAGAGTAGGAGGACTTTTGAAGTTAGACTAAATGCATTTTATTGGCCGTGAGCAATATGACGCTTTGAATGAGAAATGTCCCTTATAGGCTTGGGTATTTACAAACTTGATCCTCTGTTGGTGGTGTTACTTGGGAGGTTGAGGGGGTGTGGTCTTCCTGGAGGAAGTAAATCATTGGGTGTGGGCCTTGAGATATGTAGTCTCACCCCATTTCCTATTTGCTCCCCACCACCTTGCTTTGTGTCTATATTCACAGGTGTGGTCTCTCAGCTTCTGGCTCCTGCTACATTCCTGATGGTTTACTCCCAAGCCTCCCTGTTGTGATGGACTCATCCCTCTGAAACCATAAACCCAAATAACTCTTTCTCCTTTAAGTTGTCTTGGTCATGGTGTTTAACCACAGCCACAGAAACGGAACTAAGACATTTCCTTACATTTTCTTCTATAAGTTTCGGAGTTGCAGGTCTTATACTTAGGTCTTTGATGCGTTCAAAGTAGATTTTTGTGCAGGGTGAGAGAGAAGACTGTCCGGTTTTCCCATCACCATTTGTTGAAAGTGTTACCTTTTCTCCGATCTGTGTCTTTTTCCATCTTTGTCAAGGACCGGGTGGCTGTAGCTACAGAATTTGTAACTGGTCCTGCACTGTGTTTCTCAGATTTATGTGCTGGTGTTTGCACCAGTCCCATGCATATGATGGAAGCCAGCTATGGTGATACACCAAGAAATACTCTTTTAATCTTTTGTACTCACACAGGGATTTTAATGTATTTTATGTTTCCGTGAAGAACTACCTCGGGATTCTGATATTGCTTTTGATAAGATAGCTATTTTCTCGGTATTGATTCGTCCAATCAGTGATCCTGGAAAGTCCTTTCATCTTCGAGTGTCTTTTCCTATTTTTTCCTTTGGTGTTTTAAAGTCTTCATTATTTTTCACACTGGGATAGGCTTATTCCGAGGTGGTTTGTTTGTTTTCCATCTCCCAGCCTATTTCTTAGTCTGCAAGCAGAAGGTGAGGGTCACAGCTGATCACAGGACAGCTGATGGATGAGAGAGGTTTGCAGCAATAAGAGCTGCCTTTGTTTCCTTTATTTTTCTGTCTTCTAACGTGATTTTCCTGAAACCTTTCTAACAGCAAACTTGAGGGTTGATTGTTTCAAGCATTTCCTTCACTTTGTTCTTTGTTTCTTGTCCATTTCATGATCAGAACTGGAGATCATCATTTAACGAGGACAGGCGGCAAGGCGCAGGAGAGAACGCAGGGATTAGTCCTGACAACTAGATAAAGCTGCCGCTATCTCCCTGCCTTCAGAGGATGACTCGGGCATTTGTGCATCTAAATGAGGTGTCCATCGGTTGTGATGGATAGAGTCAGCCCACAGGAGAGTCCAGGGAGCCCGGTTTCCTCTTTCCCTTCAATGGTGCTCAGAGGCCTGCGTTAGGACCTCAAGTGGGAGGGGTGTGTGTCCCAGGCCTAAGGGAGACAAACTTTGTGTTAGGGTTCTCCAGGGATAAGGAGAGTCTGTTATTAGCCTTCTGCAACATGTGCACAATAATTGTGTGTGTGTGCCTAGGCATGTGCATGCCTGCGTGCGTGCATGTGTGTGTGTGTATTTAGATAAAAATAAATACCGAAAATATTTGCTTTGAGGCTATGATGGCCTCCGGCAAAGGCTACTCAACACTGAGCATCTCTGCCTGCGCATCTCTTTATGATGTAGCATCTCCCACTTCTCTCTCTAGCGTCTGCTGATTTCCAGCTAAGGGAATGACGTCACCCCATCTCTTCTAGGATTCTTGGTCTATTCCAAGGTTATTGCCAAGAGCTTACGTCGGTAGAGATTAGGAGAAGGGAGGGGGAATTAAAGAGAATAGGAGCAGAGGGCATGAGAGTTAGATCTTGAGGATGAAGAAACAGCTCATTTTCAGGTTGTGAGATCTTCGGGTAGCAGTGACTAGAGACACTGGGAGCTCCAGCTCGGCAAGCAGGAAGACAGCCTGAGACATGGCTACCAGATGCCGGGCAAGTGCCTGGAAGTGTACGTTCCTGCCTGTCAGAGCCAGCCCTTGGTTCACCATGGAAGAGGAGTCCTGCAGAAGGAAAGATTAGGGTGGAGATGAGAAAGAGCAGGGGGCCTGGAGTCACAGCCAGAGGGACAGGGCATATGGGACCTCCCCACTCGCCCTGCATAACTGTCACTACACCAGACTGCAGCTGCTTAGTCACGCAAGGCTACATTGTGACAACCACATCACGGGGTGGCTTTGCTGAGGCTCCGGCGAAACAAGTGATGATGTCTGGGATGTGCTGGGATGTGCTAGGTACTCACCAAATGGCCCCTTCTGTCATCCTGGGTGTATGAGAGCATGAGATGGCCCAGCGGCAGGAAGAGGCTGATGCCCCAGAGAAGCGTGAAGCATGGCTGGTGCATCAGACCGAGCACGATTGAGCTAATCACTGCAACCACGAGGGCAGCTGTGAGGAAGTGCTGGGCATGTGCCAGCGACGGCAGACGTTCTTGGCATTTCCTCTTTTCTCTATGGCAAGCTCCCAATGGGGGCTCTTTTCCCCATTCTACGGATGAGCAAACTGAGGCCGAATCTATTAACTTGTCTCAGTACTCTGCACTGGTGAGTGGCAGAGGCAGAAGTTAAAGCCAGACTGCCGGTGTCACTAGCTGCTCTTGTCTACCTTGTTCTGGCAAACCGACTGAGTCTCAGAGGTGGACATTCTAGAGCCAAGTCCTCGGGGTGGGCCATTGTCCAGTAGGTAGGGAGTTAGGGCCAGATCCATCTGGGTCTGGATGACAGGTCTTGGTGACAGATATGCTACATTCAGGGGCCAGTCAACTCTCTAGCCTATGCTGCTGCACCTGGCCAGGACATGAGAATTAAACCTGACATCTTTGTTCACTGCCTGGTACAACCCAGGTGTTCATGACATGCACTCCCTGGCCAGCCGCTGGCAGTCTCCCCGCCGAGGCAAACAGTTGTGCTGCTGGCTAAAGAGACAAGCATGTTTTCTTCCACACTCAGAGATGCCCATGTTCTGGGAGCTGTTTCCAGCTGTGCAGACCCTGCAGGCTGCTCATGGCGGGGTGGAGGGGTCCCATGGGGCGGATGTGATCCCTCCCAGATATATCACAGCCGGGACTCTGAGGACTCCCCCTGTTACTGCCAGAGGAAACTGAAAATCGAACCGCAGCCCCTGGTTGTAAGGGAAAGGCAGCGCCTGGCATCAACTCGGGCAGGTGCCCAAGTCAACTGGCACCCTAACACAACTGTGCACTCTTCTCAGTGTGTGCGTGTGACCCAGCCAACATGGAGCTGAGTGTTCCTTTTCCATAGCCAAGAACTGTTGTGGGCACTCCAAGACATTCCTTGGTCCCTATATTTTGAGACAGCCTTCCTTGTCCCAGTATTTCTGTTTCTCTGACTCTCTGTCCTTCTTTACCTCCTAGTCTCCGAGAGCCTCTGTGGCTGTGCGTCTTTTTCTCTTTTCCTCTTGCTTTGTCTGCACTCTTCCTGTGTCTCAGCCCCGCCTGTTTCCGTTCTCTGTCTGCTGACTTTCTCTCTGCCTTTCTATTTCACTCAGTCTCTCCATCTTTCTGTCTCTGCCTTTCCCCACCTTTGTCTCTGCTTTCCTGTGACACTCTCCGGGAAATGCGGAAAGTGGCCGGATTGGAAGTGACAAACAGCACTACACTGCGAATCCACCCCCAGACTGCGCACTTGCGTCCTCCCCCACATCCCATCACCAGCTATTGTGTCTCACCCAGGCCCAGGGAGTTGAGTGGAAGGGCCTGGGGGGTCTGAGCTCTGACTGCTTTGCCATTTCCCCATTGGCTCCTGGCAGCGTGTGCTGTGCTAGCAAGCGCAAGAGGGCTGAGCGACAGGGGGAGACTCTCATCCATAAAAGGGGGGGAAAGGCTCCAGAACTGCCATTCTAAGGGGACTTGGTAGCCCTCACAGCTTCCTCTGTGGCACTTCTCTGAGCTAGAGTCAGGGTGCCTCCTGACTCTTGGATCGGCCACCCGACCACCCGACCAGCCAGAATACCAGGGACAAAGCAATATACAGGTAAGATCTGCAGGCAGCTCAGGCATGCTGGCTTGACGCATCTGCCCCTGACGCCAGGCAGAGGGACCCGTGGGAGCTTGGGCTGGGAGAAGTCAGGTTTGGTTCTGACTACTCAGAGCAGAAAGTCGTCCTTTCAAGGCTAGTTGACAAAAGCCAGGTCAGGGAGTCCTAAGAGCTGCCTGCCCTCTAGAACCCAAGCCCTGTACAGTCCTGACTTACCCAGGTGCTAGCTGCGCCTAAGCTCTGCCACACAGCGGTCCCCATGCTAGTTTCCAGGGTCTGAGGGGAAGGGGGCAACCTGGGCGGAAGACCAAGAGGTTTCACTAATTAGCCGGATTTTAAAGGTTAACAGCCTCACCGGACTTAGAGAACAAGGACTGGGAACGTTAATGAGGTCCGGGACTCGGCATTTGCCAAGTGTGGAGCGGCACCATCAACGCGTAAACAAGCGCCGTCCGTCTTTTTTATTCTTTCTAATTCATGTTTAATCGCTGATGAGGTGCTAATTTGCTATGATGTTACTCCGAATGGAGGCTGTGGGAGCGTGGCTAGACACCCGAGCCGGCCGAGCAGGGCTCGCCAATTTTACTTTGAAAAGACTTGTTGCGTTCATGTAAATTACGCCGGAGGCAGTTAAGTTAGGCTGCAGGAAGCTCGCTTGGGGAAAGCCATGGGCTCTCTTATAGCAATGCCCACATCCAAAGAAGTATTGTGGAACCCCAAAGTTTGACATTAGTAATAAAGCTGGCGAGCTTCAGAGAAGGTGGCTGGAGACCACTCCATGGTTGAACAGTAAATTCTGTGGCTTGTTACTTTCGCTGGTTTTTTTTTTTTTTTTTTTTTTTTTTTTCTGAGAACCTCTCAAGGTTTACAAGTATCCCTTAATAAAGCCTCCAAGCTCTTTAGGTTATTGGATCTGGTTTCAAGCACCCTCCCACAGACAGCGAACTCTCATTATCGCCCTTCTGCCAAGGGTTGGTGAAATAGACACCGTTCATCCTCCTAATCTGACAGGCATGGCTGTCAAGATCTGTTGCGAAACCTTTCCTGACGTCAATCCCTTTCCGTTCCTTCTCGTGGGGGCTTTCCTCCTGCTCACTGCTCACCTTCCTTCCCTGCACCCCTCACCACTGCCTCATCTCACCCCACTCTGCCTTTTGTTCTGTTTTTGCAGGTCATTCTTCCCCAGGCTTTGAGATCTGTGCGGGGGAAGTCCTTGAAGCAGCCACAACGGGTGAGTTATGGTGCTGGTGTATGTGTGTGTGTGTTTACCCACACACTCCTGAGCCCATTGCTTTGTCCTCACTGTGCTAAGAATGCTGGGTGGCAGGCGACTCTCCTTGTCTCCCCGAGTAGCTGACAGCTGAGTTTGGGGTGTCCCAGAGCTCCCACAGCAGCTGTGTGGTAGGCTCCCCAGTTCTGCTGCAGCAGGCTGCTCAAGTGCTTCGCTCTGGGGTGTTTGAGAAAGCACACGGAAGACTGTGAAAACTCACAGGATTCCCTGAGCGCTACTTCAAGAATTTCCCAGGTATCACCTGAGAGTGCGTGGCCACACCTGAGCCTAGACTGAGTTTAAACTCCGTAGCCAGCCTTCCCTTGCTGGGTAATTTTGCAACAATTCTTTTCCTTTTCTGGGTCTTAATTTCCTCACTGATATAATGCAGATAATAATAATAATGTCCTTTCCCTCATATCTCCGTGAGGCTCCGAAGGGAGGCTGTATGCACCTGGTATTTGGTAGGCACTCAGTAAATGCATGGCCAACTCTCTGCTGATTCAAAATGGCGGGCTTCAGAATGAGCCCCCCCCCCTTCCTTTTCTTATATGACATCTTCGGTCACCCCATTCCATGCTGCCGTGTGCTCTTCCAGGGAAATATGACTAAAACTCAGATCTTTCTGGGGCCAGTGTTCCTCTCTGCACCCCTACAGATGACTTCATTTCTTTATCTGCCCTCCCCTGACAATGAAATCCCTCCCTGACATCTCATCGCTGCCCCCGATATCCTGGCCCATCTTTTCTATATTTCATATCTCACTTTTATTCTTCGAGGGGTCATCGCTGCTTTGGTTTCAGTGCATATCTGAGGAAGGGCAGTCAGCAGGTGATTTCCCTCACCCACTTGCTCATCTCGGCTCCTAAGTGACTGGCAGATCTTAGGGGTCTGACATGGTGTTAAAACAACTTCACCGAGACAGAGCTGACCACAGTGGGAAGAGATAGGGACGTCAGGCTGAGCTATGTCTCCAGGTCCTTTGCAGCCCAGCCTGGATCCTACTCCACGCCCCCACCACAGCTCTCATATCTGAGGCAGGTGACATGCTCAGGAGTTTTCTCCTCACTCCACCCCAGTTACCCCACTTGCCAGAATGCTTGGCTACGACTTGCAGACATACTCACCAGAGGAGATGTGTCTACGGTAGCTTCACCTGCCTGTGTTCCCAGTCTTATTCCTGTAAGATTCAATTTAACTTGATAAGGGTTTCCTGAGCTGTTACTATGTAGCAGATTTGGGGAGAGGCAGAAGAGGACACTGGCATTTACCTCCTTTTCCTTGCTTCCTCTCAGCCCCGCCCTCTCTTTCCCCGGTATCTGCACTGCCCTCCCACCCACTCGTGTCCCTTTACTCTGACTCTTCATCTCTCTCCTTGACCTCTCGTTCTCCGTTTTTCTTTCTCCTTATCCTACAAATGCACCAAACGACAATAAGGGAGGGGGGAGGAGACCCCATTACAAATCTGACAGCGGAGACACATTCCTTTAGAACTGCAGCTAATGATGTCACCGAGACCGTGACCATTGGGGCCTGGGCTGCAGGACCCGTATTTCTATTTGTCTCTCTGCTCAGCAAATGTGATGACCTTTGGGCAAGGCCTGGTCCTATGTCTGTGCTTTGATACATGCTGAACAAAAGATTGGCTCATTTTCTGCTCAGAACTAAAGCCATTCTGCAAACTGGTTGCCCCTCCTCTATGAGTGAGCATTTCTCAATAAGGGGCATCCTCCAGTTTCAGAGCCTTCTGTTGGCAGCCCCTTGAGAACTCACAAAAATGAACTTGCTACTTTCTATTAAGGTGAAAAGTCCCAAAGTGGTTTCATCTTCAGGAGTGTGACAGTCTGGGGGTTAGCCCACAGGACATGCCATGTGTCCCTATACCTCTGGACAGCGGGTGCAATCGGTGGATTAATGTCATGCCTAGTTCCCATCTCTCTGAGTTACTGCATTCCCACCTAAAAAGTGGGGCTGACAGTGCCCAGATCACAAATGCAGGTGATTCCTATCAAAGATATAAAGCATTTGGCCTCCAGGTGGAGGATGCTACAGATTCCAGTCCTGCCACCAGGGCAGTTCTCCTCTGAAGCCTGAGCCTTTACTGACAGCCTGCCTTGAGGGGCCATCTGGAGGCGTCTGGCCCAGAGCAGTGGCTCACAGTTTGATAGATTCCAGCGAGGCTGTCACCGGAGGGTCACAGAAACACTGACATGTGTCAAGGTGGGTGTGAGAGCTGGAGGTTCTCCTGACTCATTGTGTGACCTTAAGCAAATGACTTCATTCTTCCCTCTTCCCATTTCCTCTTCCTCCAAATAGACATAATCATATGCATACATTGCTCCCAGAGATAATTGTGATGTTAAATCATGCTATTATTATTCCTCCCTGGCTTTTCAAATAAAAATGCTTGTTGCCTCTGGAGCCCCAGCTGACTACAGTAGAAATATCTCAGAGCTAGGTAGAGGACAAAAAATGAAATCAAAACAAAACCCACTCTTTCAAGGAACTCTGGATAATAAGACCAGACCATCCCTTTATACTTTATTTAAAGTGCCCGATGTGTGCCAGGCATAGGTTTAGTGTGCCTACACGGTCTCTCACCTGATGGCTAAACAACCCCTAAACCCTTTGTTATTAGCCCCACTGTCTAGTAAAGGAAATTTTTCTCCAAGTGGTGGTAAGTGGCTAGCTGGAGTCTGTGCTCTGCTCTCCTACTGAGCAGACTCAGTGGCCTGCAGCGGGATTGGAGGGGCCGCCTTCTCAAAACCATCTAACACCTCTCATCTCAAGTTGCTTTCCCAAGTTGTTTGAGTCAGCCTTCCAAGTGTGGCAGAGACAAGTGTTTATTCGGTGCTTTGCAGGGACAGTGGGGACTGGTCTGTGAGTATGTCCCCCTATGACTAGGACCAAAGTGAGATGCAAGTCCAATGCCTCAAAGGCTTTTGACGTTTTTTCCAAACAAGTTGGAAATAAAGGTTCTCCCCGGTTGGAAAACTCCCAGCTTTAAAATGTCTGTTTATTCAATCAACAAACTTGTATGGAACTTCTGGTCTCATCTGAGTCCTGGATGGGGCTCTCGGACCCATTCATCTATCATCCACCCACCCATCTGCCCATTCATCCATCCATTCGTCCACCCATCTGTCCATCCATCCATCTATCCATCCATCCATGCATCAATCACACAAACTTCTCTGGTCCTCTCATGATGTTTCAAACAAATGCAAACTATAGCTAGGCCCACGAAGCTGGCACAAACTGGCCCCTGCCCCTTCTTGGCATTTAGTTCTCCAGTTTCTCTTTGATGTATTTTTTCTCAACTGTGGCCTCCCTGTCATGGTCAAGCATACCACACGCACTCATACTGCAGAAACTTTGCAATGACAAAATCCCCTCTTGTGTCAGACTCAGATAGTCAGATGTACTATGTGCTGGGGCTAGCATGGGTGGCTGCAGGAGCTCCAAGGAGAGATCATGTCCAGACAGACTTCCTGGAGGTGATTCCTAAGGCTGAGTTCTAAAGACTCAGTGAGAGTTATTTAGGTCAAAGATAATAGGAACGGGTAACCAGTGTTCAGGGCAAAGGGAATTCTGAATGCAAGGGCTGGGGATAGCATGCATTGGCCCTTGGTTATGGAGCTGGGGAAAATATTGCTTCAGCATTATGGGGTTATCTCGAGGATTTCCTCATGTTAAGATATGTTCAGGATGGAGCACAGAAAGACATACAGTGTGCACTCTGCAAATAGAGGTTCTCTGCGTTGGGAAGGCTGCTGGGTATAGGCAGAAGGAGTCAGACCTCTGGGAGGCATTATGGAGCCTGAGAGGCTGGAACAGAACTGGGTCAGATGAGAGTGTCCAGAGAGTCCCTGGCTACCATGGAGATTGTGTCTAGGGGGATACCAGTTTTGTATAGAGAGTTCGAAATTGGGTCTATTTTAGAGCTTGGTGCTTTTGGAAGTCTCCCAACAGGTGTTAGAGACTGACACTGGATCACCAGTGCTTTCATTTGCTCAAATATTATAATGGGTCAGGTCAGCTATTCTTAGTATCAGAAAAACAACACACACACACGCACATGTGCACACACACACACCAAAAAACAAAACAAGCTCCCCCCCCCCACAAACCATGAACCTTTTATTTTGTCTGCATGTAAATGGAACATTCGCTTGCCCAGACCTCTGATTTTCTCCTCTGATAGAACAGGGCACTAACCCGAGGGACGTGGAAACTCATAGGGTACATAGGCATAGCTCTCTGCATTTTCTACTCTGAGCTTCCCTGTGCCAGCAGCAGTTGAGCCCAGTCTCAGGAGAAGCACATGGACCTGCAGTCTGGCCTACAGTTGCATAGAACTTAGGACAAACTATCAAGCTCCTGACACCAGTTTTTGCTTCTCTAAAGTGGGCCAATCACGCCTACCTCTCAGCGAGTGGGTAGACTAGGCTTGGGCTTAGAGTCAGGGCTCTGCAAATTGTTGCTGGGACTCGTGGAAGACTTAGCTGTTGGTGACTAAACCTGTTCTAGAAACTGCAATTATTAGCTGGAGAGAATCAACAGAGTGGGCTCTGCACCCCAGCTCCCTGCAACAGAAGCACCGCCATAGGGGCTTAGGGCAGGAGAAGCTCAATGATGGCACCTGAGACAATGGTCAGGAAGGCTCTGGTTGGGGAGCCTACTGCGTGCTTCGAGAGAGGAGACCTGTTCTGGAGTGTGTTCCAGGGTTTGGGCTCATGGGTGGAATCTTTGAAGCTCCTGGACATCAGAAGAGAGAGGGCAGTTTGCAGGAGGAGAGCAGACAGTGTCTCTTTTCTTGGAGACAGTAGGTCAGGATGTCTATGTGGGGAAGAGAGTAAAACCCCCCCAGCTGGCCAGCTAGGGGTCTCTGGGGTCTCACCGTTTGGCTTGCAGGAACTACATGGTGATTTGACCATAAAAAGTTGACTGACGAAGCCAGAGTGCTGAGTCAGTGGTTGGGATGAACACTGAATTTGCAAAGGACCCCATATTGGTGTGGGATTGTTTTGTGACTTATGTCATCACCAGTTAGGTTCTCAGCACCCATGCCAGGCAACTCACAGCTGCCTGTCACATCAGCTCTGGGGGATCCAGGGCACCCTCTTCTGGTCTCCATAGGTATCTGAAATATATATACCCCACCTGATACTGACATATAGTTAAAAATAAAATAAAAATATTTTAAAAATTGGCTGTGAGGGGGACAACTTTAATTTTTTACCCCAATTGAAATATAATTACATGATTTTCCTCTTTCCTGTCCTCCCTCCAGTCTTTCTCATGCCCCTTCCTTCCAACCACACCCATATTCCCCTCTCAAAAGGGACAGTTATAATAAGCTTCCTTATAATCCATCAGTCCACAGGTCAAGCACTTACTAAGGGCCTATGTATTGGCTGGAGTTTTAAATGCTGGGATAAAAAGCTAAGACAGCTAAAGTCAGTGCCTCTGAGAACTAACGTTCTAGTTGGGGGAAATGGTAAAGGCGGATACCTCAGCCAGTGTGAGCCTGTCCGGCCCTGTGACATTTAGTTTATTTAACACAGAGAGGCAGTCTTGTGAAAACCTGAGGTCAGAATACTTCAGAGGAAGAAAACAAACAAGGGCAGTGAGACAGGAACAAACTTAGCCTGTCTGAGGCCCACCAGCAAGTACTGCAGAGGACAAGAGAGAGTCTCTCTGTTCAGTGTGTGTGTGTGTGTGTGTGTGTGTGTGTGTGTGTGTGTGTGTGTGTATGTGTGTGCCTGCATGCCTGAAGGGGCGGAGTGCTTGCTCGGCTAGTTAGGGGGTGCACTATGGCGATGGAGACGGTACAAGTTACTGGCAGGTGAGACCTAATCAAGGAAGGAAGACATAAAAGGAGGGGGAAAGCTCCCCAGGAAGAAAAATCAGCACGTGCAAGGCCAGGAGGTGAGAGAGGAGATCCCAGACCTCACTGTTGGGGTTAGGGGTGGGGTCAGACAGAGAGTGTCTGACGGTGAGGCAGAGGCTGAGGCTTTACTCCACTTTGTGGGTGCCTTCTCCGAATTACTAAGCCGAGAAGGGTATTTCATGCTCCAATCCGAGAAGCTAAGGAGGGAGGCCAGTGTGAAGGGGGGGGGAGGGGTGAAGGGGAGTTCTGGTCCTCCTGAGGAGCAGTGCTAAAGAGAAAAGGGCGAGCTCTAGAGAACTTGCAAAAACCAGTAAGAACGGGAGTGTATGTCAGTCATACAATGCTTGTCTACCATGTATGAGGCCCTTGGTTCTATCCCCAGCACCAGAGAGGGAGGGAAAAAGGGACAGAGACAGAGAGACAGAGAATGAGACTAGGAGACAGAAAAGGAAAGAAGGGGAGGGAGAGAGAGAGAGAGAGAGAGAGAGAGAGAGAGAGAGAGAGAGAGAGAGAGAGAGAGAGAGATCATAGATCATTCCAGCTTGGGGACTCAGGTCATACTGCACACCTTCCGGTTGGTGATAGCCCAGGTGTGTCTTGCAGTTGGACAGACCCAATCGAGCCCTGACTCCCCAGCTTCCTAGCTGTGTGGAACCATTTTCCTGTGCCTCAGCTTCCCCACCTGTCCAGTGAAAACTACAGCACAGCCTGCCTTGCAGAGCTGCTGCGTGGATTGTGAACAGAGAAAAGTTCCCAACGGCAGTGATTACTCAGCCCTCCCGTCAGCCCTTATTCCGTGGCCTTGACTCCCACTTTCCCACCCCAGCTTCTGTGTCCTTGACTACTCGACAGGAAGGAGAATGCCCGCCCGCCTCATGCTGCTCCTACACAGAGACGTGAGTAAGAGATGTGGCCTTGTCAGCTCAGGACAACTTCACCATCTTGTCCTTCTCCCTCTCCAGCAAAAGAGTGAGGCAGAATGGCGTGGTCTGTGCTGATGCTGGCGGCTTGCCTCCTCGCGGTGGTGCCCTCCGACGATGCAGCGGACTGCCTGTCCCTGTGCTCCCTGTGTGCAGTGAGGCCTCAGGACGGGCCCCATCCTATCAACCCCCTGGTAGGTCTCGGCAAAGCTTCTCCATACCATTCTAGTTGTGGGTGGAGCCCAGAGACGGGAGGTAGCACATCTGGGCAGCTGCTGAGTCTGCTGCACCTACTGCATCGTTCATGGCCTCTCCTGCCCTCCAGTCCGGTGGGGACCAGGGTCTGCTGCTGTCTAGTTCCCATTGCAGTCCAGACTTCATCACCATGGCTCCCCCAGGCCTGCACAGAGACCATGTTTCCAGGCAGCCAAGTGCTTGGCAACAGGGTGTAGACCATTTGGGTGCTCGATGTGCTGTCTGCAGCACTGGGTACACATTCCAAGGCTTCTGTTTCTGACTGATAGTCACCTCAAAATTCGGTCATCCCTGTCAGGATGCACTTGGTGGGCTTGGAGCCTCCGCCCCTCTCCTGGTCCTGCTCTGTTGGTGCTGCTCTGGGCCACCCTCCCCCACATGCCTCACCCTGCACTGCAGGTGGACTGCAGCCGAGTTGGCTGTACTGTGGTGGACAACCCGCAAGGTTGAATTCTGGCCCTTTCTAGCCCCCTCACTCTGAAACGGTTCTCCGAGTCTCACTCTCCTCATCTACAAACCGAGAGCGATTCTCTGAGATCATGATGATGGCAAGTGTTTACTCTCTGAGTCTAGTCTACATCCGTTGAGCCGCGCAGTGTGTCCTGCTCACTGCGGGGGGGGGGGGGGAGCAATGTGGCGACACATGGGGACTCCAGCCTCAGACCTTCAGAATTCAAGTCCCAGCATTGCCCACTGCCGTCACTACCATTATAATCGAGGTGACTGAATGCTCCCTACAGCACTATGAAGCAGATCCTATGATCCCCCCCAGGACACATGCGCAGGTGTATAGACCCCTCCCATTCCCTATGCGTATCCTTCCTGCTGTTCTGAACCTCTGTTTCTAAAGTGTTAGCCGTCCCCTCCACTTCTGGTAGAGAACTACACCCTTTGGTGTATGCATATGTGCAGGGCATTAGGAAGATCTTGCTTCTCCTCTCGGCATTTCCACCCTTGCCTCTGTGCCTTTGGGATAAGTCTGATTTCTCACCTCTCGCATGATGACAGTCATTTGGTGTCATTACTTCTGTGCTCTTTGGGATCCTTTCAGATTTGCTCCCTGGAATGCCAGGACCTGGTGCCACCAACAGAGGAGTGGGAGAGATGCCAGCGCTATTTGTCTTTTTTCGCCGCCTCTGCCGTTGGGCTCCCGGGCAAGGATGACGCGGATAACGAGGTTGCTTTGGAAGAAGGGTACAGTGCACTGGCCAAGCTCTTGGAGCCCCTCCTGAAGGAGCTGGAGAAAAGGCAATTCCTCACCAGCGTCTCAGAGGAAAACCTCAGGGCTCTCTCGGGCAGGTTTGGGGATGGAAAGGAGTCTGAGCTGCTGGTGGGTGCCGAGCAGATGAATGACGGAGCCACGCAGACTGACGCACTGCATTTCAACGAGGAGGGCTTGAGGAAACAGGACAAACGCTATGGTGGCTTTTTGCGCAAATACCCCAAGAGGAGCTCAGAGATGGCCGGGGACGAGGATGGGGGTCAGGATGGGGAGCCGGTAGGGCATGAGGACCTATACAAACGCTACGGGGGCTTCCTGCGGCGCATTCGGCCCAAGCTGAAGTGGGACAACCAGAAGCGCTATGGCGGCTTCCTTCGGCGTCAGTTCAAGGTGGTGACTCGGTCCCAGGAAAACCCCGATACCTATTCTGAAGATCTAGATGTTTGATGCGTAATACTTCCCCACCAGGGAGTTGGGTCAAGAGCCCCCCCCCTTCCTGTACTAGAGGCCACCTCTTCACCCCTTCCTGCTTGTCCCACCCCCTGCTCCATTCAGCATTCACGTGGAAACATCTAAGCCCAGCCCACCCCTGTTCTGCCTGTGAGTGAGTGCAGTATTTGCAGTCAGTGACAGAGAAGAGCGACAGTCCCTGGCCAATAGGTCCCATGTCCGGTTCAAACCTGTAGGGCTCTACCCCCATCAGTGGTGGTTTTTGACACCAACCCAACCACGCTGTCCCTATGACATCCCCCACCTCAGAATCCAGGGAAGACTTGTTCTTCATACCTGTCAATCTGTGATCCCCAAACTTCACTGATCACCAGCTCCTCTCAGAAGAAAAATGAGCTGTCCCTGACAGCGTGCATGCATGAGACAGAGTAGAAACTTAAAACAAGATATCTAGAAATCCTAACCGCATTTTCACCATCAGGGGCTCTTTTAAGGTACCCTGCTCTGGAGGCCACGGTTAAATGAAAGACCTTTTTCGTGGCAGGGATTATGACCCCAGTGAGGCCAGGCCTCTAGTGGCTAAATGCCCAGTCTGAGCATCCAGAGTTCTCGTGGCTTCAAACATGTCTGGAAATGCCCACTCCTAGGCTCTGGATTGGGGTAGTGCCTTTCCCCCACTGCTCATGCCGAAAAACCATGAGCTTCTAAAGGCTGAGACGGTAAGAGGGGAGCAAAGCAAACCAATTTGTTCTGTGCATCAAATTCAGAATCCGGGCCAGTTCCCACAGCCCTCATTAAAAAGGATCAGAATCACACTTCTGCCCCATGAGGAACTGAAGCCGAGTGGAGACAGGAGGCTGAGCGCAGCTGTGTTCTTCGGGAGCTGAGTTGGCTGCGGGAGTCCGAGCCATTTGGCTGAGTCATTTGGCCCAGCATACGCACGGGCACGGGCGCTGGGAAAGGGGATCCAGACGCTGCAGCTAAAGGAGCGTCTCACCTCAACACTACAGTGAGCCGTACTCCCTATGTCTCCAAGTAAACAACTGAGTGTTCGAGATCAGCTGGAACCCCTTGATTCCTATAACCCAGAGTCAGACGCAGGGCCCTCCTCGGTTTCAAATCGTCCCAGCATCAGGCAAATGTTGATGTCGGTAGGTTAGGGAGATGGGGCTGGATGGGAGAGGAAACAGACTGGATTTGCATTTTTGCATTAGCTGTCGTGAGTGGTCCCTCTCCACGCATAGGAGCTCTTTGTGTGTTCTGAAATCTGTATATTGTGTTGGGATGACTTTATGTGCTGCTCAAACATCACATTTATCCAACTTACTTGGAATACGTGAGTCCTTAATAGGCCTGTGTAATTCCCTACTTCTCTGGTATAATAAATAAGATTGTGCTGATGACTTGGTGTGTTTGCCTGAACAGTAGTCTCCGGAGGAAGTCTACTGCACTATATATGCATATATGATCCGTATATACCCACATAAGCACACACGTGTATAGCTGTATTGGAGGACTGAACCTGGTGCCTCATGCATGATTGGCAAACACTCTTCCACTAAACTATAACTCCAGTCCCTATAGTCATATTACAAAACAAAGTGTGGAATAAAGAAAACGAGGAAGTGAGTGTGCCCTAGGCTCAATTCTGTAAATTGAGTCTGGGTGACTTTGGGTAAGTCATTGACTCCTCTGGGCCTTTGCTGTTTTTCTGTCTTAGTAGCCACATCTGATTCTACTGCTATTTTAACTACCCAAGGCCTACAGTCAGCATCCAATGGCTAGACTGCCATCCAGACTACAGCCTGGCACAATTTCCAGTCCTGCCTGCACTGGCTTGGCCACAGTCACCAAATGTAATTTTTTAAAAAAAAAACTTATTTAACCTTATTTTATGTGCATTGGCATCAGATCCCATGGAACTGGAGTTAAAGACAGTTGTGAGTTGCCATGTGGGTTCTGGGAGTTGAATCTGGGTCCTCTAGAAGAGCACCCAGTGCTCTTAACCAGTGTTCTCTCTCCAGTCCTCCAAATGTAGTATTTAATCTAAGTTGTTTTATTTTCCAATAAAGACTCGGGAGTAAGATGTTGAGATAAAAATCTGCTAGATCAGAGAAACCAATAAGCAATCAGCTGACTTTCCTTTTTAGCCATAGACCCAGAGAGAGAGAAAGAAAGAGAAAGGAGGGTGAGAGAGAGAGAGAGGGAGAGAGAGAGAGAGAGAGCCTCCACACTGTCACAAACCAAAAAGATCGAGAATCTCTAAGTCCCTCCCTACTCCTTCCTGTGTCTCTCTATCCATCCATCTTACCAGGTCCTCCGTACTCTCTATGGGCAATTCTTGTCAACTAGTCACTGGCTCTGCCCAATCCAAGGTTAATTTTATTAACACAGTCTCAGAGTTTCATAGTGCCATCAAATATCAGGCAACACTTCTTGTTTATATAAAATATAGACTAGTAGGACCTTGTTTATAATGCGGCTGAGCGGATCAGATGAAATCATACTTAAAAAGTTCCCAGCGCTTAGTAGGTTCAGTAAATGAGTTTCCTTCCCTGTGTGGTCTTCAGAAACAACAGTGAAGTTGGGCAATTCAGCACTAGAAAAGCGAGGACAGAGAGAGGTACTGCCCGCCCCCTCAGAGGCCCTCTTCCAGAGCTGGGAAACTGGGACAGGTCACAGAGACGTTCCTAACAAGAGTGGATGTGTTAGTGGCAGACAAGCGCCACCCTCTGCTAACCTGCCATCATTGAAAGGTGCAGACGAAGTGCCTTTACATGGGATGTGTCAGTGACTCAGCGCCTGTAGACGTGGCTTCCTTTGGAACACTTGGAACACTGGAACACAGAAAGCCTAGGGCCCCGGAGATGGGACACTCATTCTCTAGTGATTAAATGAGGCACTAATTGAAGGCCTACTGTGTTTGGAAGACCTGCTGCAGAATGAACATGTTCTTTGTTCTTACAGTGTTATAGAAAGCCAATTTGGTTTTTTTTGGTTTTTCAAGACAGGGTTTCTCTGTAGCTTTGGAGCCTGTCCTGGAACTAGCTCTTGTAGACCAGGCTGGCCTCGAACTCACAGAGATCCACCTGCCTCTTCCTCCCGAGTGCTGGGATTAAAGGCAAGCGCCACTACTGCCTGGTCTGAAATCCAACTTTTTTTTTTATTGATTTTTATTGAGCTCTACATTTTTCTCTGCCTCTCCCCTCCCTGTCTCTCCCTCCCCTTCAACCGTTTCCTAAGGTCCCCATGCTCCCTGAAATCCAAATTTTGAAACTGTACTCAGAGAACTTAGCTTTATTCATGATTTTGCTAGCAGGCAATGTACCAATACCAAAGGCAGTGCTTTGTGTAAGTCTGGTTCCATCTTGAAGTTTCTTACTACTTTTATAGTCTATATTGGGAGTGTTGAACACTCCAACCATCTGAGTGTGCTCTCTGGGTTCCGTGACCGCTGACAGGGAGCGTCTACTGTAGTTCGGGCATGCCTTGGACTACATGGTTATTGGCATGTGGCATGGGCATTGCTGGGAGCTGTTAAGATGTTCTCACTCTAGGAAACAGGATTTTGATGTCTAACTGGACAGCTGTGTCAACTGTTTCTTAAGACAGATTTACAGGCGTTTGCTTTTCCCAAGATAAGAGGAAGGGGATTCAACCTAAGCAGGCAGGCGCACAAAGAGCAGAACTCAGGAAAATTCAGACTCCTTCTGTCTCTGCTTAGCCCTACAGTTCTCAGGCAGAAACTGTTAAGCTGTAACAGTGCATGGTAGCAGCTATGTTAGGTACGCAGACTACTGAGCACTTAAGATATATATTCCTCTCTCCCCCTTCAACAGGCTAGAGGTTCAGCAAGTAAGGAAAACTATGAAGCTAAAGTTAAAAACAGCGGCAACTTGCCATAGAGAAAAGAATGGGGATACGAAGTGAAGGACAGTGGGTTACCCAGACAATCCTTCTCTTAGGGGGATTTCTTTCCTGCTCGTCATGGGAAAGGGAGTAGGAAGGAGCCTAAGTTTTGAATTTATTCTACCCAGCCACACCCAGGTCCGAAGCAGACACTGCGTCTGCCTGACCACGTTTGTAGCCTGACACTTGGCAGCACTGACTTCTGTCATGTCTACCTGTGGGATCCTGATCCTGTGTCATCTGTCAGCCTAGAGTGTTCTCTGGAGAAGGTTTTTCTGCTGCTTTCAGAACTGGTTTCTGACTGCCTCAAATGGGTAAAGCAAGACTATTTGTTGGCTTATATAATGCAAACCCTAATAAGGCTGTGCTTCAGGAGAACTGGAACAAGGGACTCTCTAAGGACCTCAGGACCTGTCTGTCAGTAGGCTCTATGTATTTTTCCAGTGGCTCCCAAAAGTTTTAGCCCTCAACATGCAGGTTTCTGTTTTATGTATTATTTTCACAATAGTCCTAGTCAATATTCTGTTATACCTTTGGCAACATTTAGGTCTTATGACCAAAACTGAGCTAATTTCAGTCATCACAGGCAGGTTTGTCTGCTGCTCTGGTTGGTCACAACATAAACATCATGGAGTCAGGTTGGACCCATCCTCATGCAAAGTAATGGGAAAGGAAGGAGAGGGCTGGCCCAAAGGGGGAAGGAAAACTGGAGCATGATTCCCACAGGTAGGGAATGTGCCAGACCACAACAGCAGCGAATCACTCTCTAGCGAGTGGAGGGCTGGTGGGGACAGGGGAAGCTGGCAAGCAGATGCCGTGGGAAATGAACAAGAGACTGCAGACATCTGGCTCTCCAAGACGGCTCTCGGTTGGAGCTAAGTAATTATAAAATCGTATTACAATGTGCACAACTGTGCTTGACACCAGCCCATCACTCTCCCCCCACTTTAGGGTGGCTCTTTCCAAATTTTTAAAAAACGAGAAATAGCCCTTGACATTTTCCCATACATTATGGATTCCGCAATCCTAGTGTTTCTGGCTTCCCCTTTCTAGGTTACTTTCGTGGTCACCAAGAGGCCCACCTATGAGGGGTGGGCAACAGGGTTCGAGGGGCACAGAGTCTTGGGGCTCAGATTTCTAATCTCTTGAGTGGTGAGGAGATACTGACTTTACTGGTCAGCAGCAAAAATTCAGGAGCATCAAGTAAGTCACAAGACAACTAACTCGCCTTAAGCAGTATGTGCCACACAGTGCTGTGCTCCAGTAGTCCAGGCCCACGGGCCTGATATTGTTCTAGCACTGCACAGCCGCCATGGCAGGGGGGACTGGACCTCTTCAGCACCCCGTTTTCTAATGGTGACTCTGATCATGCTGTGCCTGGTACCACCCGAGTGATACACACACCTGTTGAAGGAACAACATTCTGCTGTTTGTGTTTAAAGAGTGGCATCAAGTAATTCTTCTGGAGTTATGACACGTTTGCTCTAAAGTCCCCTCCAGTAAGGATGCTTAGGTTTATGCATATAACTGTGGTCGCTGCCACTCGGTCCCCAGCAGAGAAATTTCCACACCTCAGAGGGCTCCACATCATCCTTTATAATGAGCTATTTGTGGAGACAGAGACTATCACAGCCCTTCCAGATTCCAGAGCCTCTGTCCCTGCCCAAGGCCACTGTGCAATGGTCACGCAGCACACAGGCACCGCTGCCAGCATGCCAACACCCTGGTAACCTTTAGAGAGCCCATTACTAAGAAGCAAGCAGTTTCCAGACAACATCGAACGCAGTCACCAGACAGGAAGTTTGGTCATAATGATTATGACAGTCATTACCGTCCTCTGCTTTGGATCATCCCTCCCCCACGCTCCCCCGCCAAGCCCCTCAAAGGAACCAGCCTAGCGATGGGGCTTATCTATTCATTAAAGGCTCCAATGTGAAGACAACAAAAATCCTCACATCAGCCAAGGGAACAATTCTCCCCTAATAGATGTCAGGTTGGCATCCATAACACGACACAGGAGTGTGGAGATTTATAACACAGATTTCTAATTACTCATCCGACGTGAAAATGTGCACCCACGTTGCACTCACACACAGTTTGTCTTGTTTCTGTCTAATTCCAGCTGAGTCCATCATTCTTCACTCTCAGGAGTCCTTCATCACCTCTGACAGGGAGTTTGTCTTCTGAAACCATGCACCTGTCTTCTTCTCCATCCAATGCCTCTGGTCCCCTGCCAGGCCCCTGCAGGAGCTTCCCTGAGGCCTGAGAAGCCAGGGGAGCTTTCTGATTACCCACATATGAAATATTGGGACTTGGGGGAGGAGCACTGGACAGAGAGTCCAGGCTCAGGGCCCTGAGCATTGCTCTAACTGCACAGCAGCTGCAGCAGGGGACTGGACCTCTTTGGTTTTCTCTTCTGTTAAATGCTGCTGGTGATATTTCAAGCTTCCAGGAGCCAGCATGTGATGATCTGCATGAATTAATTAATTCTGACCCAAACCACTGAGCTTCAGTTTCCTAGTGTAAGAATAAAGTTGATGGTTTCTACCCTATGAGCTGAGGGAGCTCACAGATAGACACACAGGGACGCCATCTGGCTAAAAGTTGTTGCATAATCAGGGGCAGTGTCTTCCCTATCTGAATTCATCTCAGTTTTGATGAACATTATTGAGCATCTACTGTATATACAGTGCCAGGGCAAGGCAGGGGATTCATTGATGCTTAAGCAAAGTCCTATTCCCACGGGGCTCAGTTTTCAAGGGGGAGATAAACTAGCTATAACCGAAAAAGTGGATCTGGCCGGAGCGGGTTAGGAGGGTGTGAGTCCTAGGGAGAGAAAGAAAGGGAGGAGAGGGTGAGTAACGGAGAAAGGAGAGCCACTTAGAGAGGTCACATGACTTCTCTGAAGGGGTGACATAAGACCAGAGATGTGTAAGGTTGACAGTAAGTTGTAGTTGTCTAGTAGTGTGTGTGTGTGTGTGTGTGTGTGTGTGTATGTGTGTGTGTGTTCCAGGCACAGAGAACAGCAAGTTCAAAAGCTAAGAGGAGAGAATGTGGTTATTGGTGGTAGAGGAGTAAAGAAGAGGGAGTGAGGGAGGGCCGAGGGTGGAAACGGAGCAGAAGCAGATGGACCAGATGGCACCGGGCTTCCACACTGTTCTGACTTCTCCTGTTAACCACTTCAGCCTCCGAGTGTCCTGCTCTGGCTAGTTTACAGTGCTGCGGCTCAGCAGATGAACCCTGGAAAAGACCCTTGACTTATGACCCACAGGGGACGGGGACCTCTGCAAACATGTGAACTAGACCGGGTAAATTTGCATCTCCTCAAGAGGATTATGGAAGGTTCCAGAAGTAACTCAGGAACTTTTCTTTACTGGGATCAAGCCCCAGTCACAATGCTTTCTCCAAAACAGCAAGGGAAAATGGGACTTGGTGCTCTTAGGTTCTTCAAATTCCCTGCAGGCAAGGGTAGCTCTGGGAATGGTTCCGGTGGAGGCTGGGAAGCCAGTTTGCAAAAATGAATTGCACTTGAGAAATTCGGTTGTGGAAGGTGCAAGAAGCTCCCACTTCCCCACCCTTTTAGCCCGAAAAATGTAGCCTCATGGTTTAAGCTTTTAGGAAGAAAATTGTCTGAATTGGTCTCTGAATTGCTTTATATAAAAGATTCATCACTGTCAAGTATATACATCAAATTTTTGCAAATCAAATTGAATTTCATTGCATTAGGGATTATTGCTATTCAGTTTCTTCTCTGATTTTGCAGGTTACAATGTTTCTTGCCTACTTAAAAGTGTCTGAAAACCCTCCAAAAGCATCAAGAATGTGACATTAACCAACAGTCAGGGTTAAGACAATGAATTTTCACTGTGCCCTTCCTTGGGCAAAGGCATAGTTGGGATCAATGGAGGCATGATCCCTGCACTCAGGACCAGTGTGGTCCAGTGGGGGAGATTCCTTAGAGCAAATGCCAGTACAAACACATGAAGGGCTATTCTGATGGGGTGGAGGGGAGAGAGGAGCATTGGTAGAGACAGCAGAGGCCTGGCCTGTGGGAGCCCCATGAGAGAGTGACCTCCAAACCAAGGCCTGAGGAGGAGCAATAACTGGAGTGGTACAGAGACATCTTAGTGACAGGAAAAGCTTGATCATGTATGCCTTGAAGGTTATGTTGTAACAGGTGGGCCTCATCGTTGTAAAATATTACTGTAACTAGGTAAAGATGTGTCACATTTGTTATGTTGCATTTGCTTAACGAATTAAAGATATGTTGCTTTGTCTGCTTAGGGCACCTGATTGGCCAAATAAAAAGCTGAATGGCCAATAGTTAGACAGTAGGTGGATAGGTGGGGCAGGCAGGCAGAGAGAATAAGTAGGAGGAGGAATCTAGGCTTCAGAGGAGAGAACTAGGAAGAGAGAGGGGCAGATGCCTGGAACCAGTTAGCCAGGCAGCTGCCAGACACAGAGCAGGACATGCAGAATAAAAGAAAGGTAAACATGGATGAAGAGAAACAGGTTAAACCAAGTTATAAGAGCTAGCAGGATGAGCAAAAGATAAGGCTGAGCATTCACACTTGATAATAAGTCTCCATGTCATGATTTGGGAGCTGGTTGGTGACCCAAAGAAAGCCTGCGATACCTCATTGCAGAAATGAAGAAAGCAAGCAAAAGCTCTCATCAAAGAGGTGATATGGTCAGAATGCTAGACTGGAGCAACACCACACACCAGAGTAATACAGAGAAAATAACATATTAAAAGGTGTATGTGTGTGTGTGTGTGTGTGTGTGTGTGTGTGTGTGTGACTTTTAGATTGGCTTGCACAATATAGCCCAGGTAGTCCAACAGTGATGGCCTCCACGCTGGAGAGGCTGAGATCCTGGTAGTTGTTTAGCACGCAGAGTTGGTCATCCCAGCACCTCCAGTCTAGCACTGAAGGCCTGGGGGTTCCTGGAGAGTCACTGGTCTTCAGTCCACATTGGAAGGCGGAAGGAATGGTTCTGATGTTGACAAATGGCAGCAGCAGTAGCAACAGGGTGGATGAGCCTGCAGCAAGGCTCCAATGGGGTGCACCAACTTGCCAGCCTGATGGAAAGACATCGGGAAGACAAGCAGGCAAAGAGCAAAGCTCCATATGTAGGATGGTCTCCCCACTTCACATAACCAGATCAGGAAGGTCCCTCGCAGGCATGTCCAGTGCTCTCTTGGTTCATTCTGGATCCAGTGAAGTTGACAAGCAAGATCAACACTCACAGTGGGGGTTCTCCAGTTACCCTACCTGTATACTGAAGGGCCTCTTAGTTTTTGAGAGAACATAAGTTTAAAATTAAGAGCTTTAATTATTATTAAAGTTGTCACTGTATTATGTTGTTACTTTAAAAAATATTTTAATTACATATATGTGTGAGCTTGCATGTGTTTGCGTGCACCACCTCATGTAGCCCTGGAGGTCAGAAGAGGTCTGGAGTTTCAGGCAGTTATGAGCTTCCATGTAGGTGTAACCCAACCCGGGTCTTCTATAGGAGCAGTAAGAGCTTTTAACCCCCGAGCCATCTCTGCAATCCCTGTTATTGCTTTTGATGCGAGACAGAATGAGCTAGTCCTACATGTGGTCAGGGGAGCACGCACAACGGGCGCAACATTTAGCAAATGACCTGAGAGAGAGCAAAGGAGCCAGTCATAGTAGTTAAGGGAGGACAATAAGGGCAGTGCCCAGGCCCGCATGGGCACATGGGGATGGGAGTGAGCAGTGCCCAGATCAGCATGGGTACACGGTGATGTGAACAGAGAGTGCCCAGGTCAGCATGGGCACATGGTGATGTGAACAGAGAGTGCCCAGGTCAGCATGGGTACATGGGGATGTGAACAGAGAGTGCCCAGGTCGGCATGGGTACATGGGGATGTGAACAGAGAGTGCCCAGGTCAGCATGGGCACATGGGGATGGGAGTGGTGCCCAGGTCAGCATGGGCACATGGGGATGGGAGTGGTGCCCAGGTCGGCATGGGCACATGGTGATGAAGAGTTGAGGATCTCATTGACTCGCCGGCTATTAAGCTCCTGGGAAATTATGACCCGGTTCCCGGAAGCTGCTGTGTCTCTACCAGGGAAGCTACGTACACCACAGTGTTTATGTAAAAAATCTGAGTTATGTCCCAACAACCCCACCAAGTCAGAATCTAGGTTCCATCAGCAAGGAAAAGAAGCGGAGGCTCCGAGCAGGAGGACGCTCGCACCCCTGATCTGACTTGACTTTGAGAACAACGAAACAGAGAAAGGAGCTCTGCGGAATTCTAGTTGTCTGTCATATCCATCAGGGTCAGAGCCTGGGCAGACAACAGGGGCAAAATCAGTTCCAGAATTCAATTAGGTATTAAGGAAATTAGAGAAGGAAGCCAGCGGTGACCTCCTGGGTGGGTGAAGCAAGGGCAAGGCGGGGACTGGGGAGCGGGATGTAGTCTCAGATTAGATGGGAGAGTTAATGAGATGGCCAGAACCCAATTGTCCACAAGATCCACCTCTTCTGAGAAAATGGAGTCCTTTGTTGACATGGTAACCAATTAGAAAAGGCTCTGCAAGTCTGTCAGCAGCAAGGCAGAACCTGCGCGATGCAGCTCAGCTCAGCCCACAGGTGCAGCAGGATCTGACAGATCCTAGAACTCAAACAAAAAATGCTTCATGCTCATGGACAAGTGAGACCTGGGCAGCTCACGGCTGCATTCTGTTCAGCGTTTGCTGCATAAACAAAACACCAATGATAACCTTTGCTGGAGAGGTTGTGGAGAAAGAGGTACACTCAGCCATTGCTGGTGGGAATGCAAACTTGTGCAACCACTCTGGAAAGCAGTGTGGAGGTTTCTCAGGAAATTCGGGATCAACCTACCCCTGGACCCAGCAATACCACTCTTGGGAATATACCCAAGAGAGGCCTTATCATACAACAAAAATATATGCTCTACTATGTTCATAGCAGCATTGTTTGTAATAGCCAGAACCTGGAAACAACCTAGATGCCCTTCAATTGAAGAATGGATGAAGAAAGTATGGAATATATACATATTAGAGTACTACTCAGCAGTAAAAAACAAGGACTTCTTGAAGTTTGCAGGCAAATGGATGGAAATAGAAAACAC
>NW_026067902.1:9718897-9752413 GCF_014885135.2 Alexandromys fortis
GCGGGGGGGGGGGGGGGGGGGGCGGGGGCGGGCCGAGGGGGGGGGGGCGGGGGGGGGGGGGGGGGGGGGGGGGGGGGGGGGGGGGGGGGGGGACTTGGTAGGGGGAAGGAAAGGGGAGGCGGAGGTGGGGAAGAGACAGAAATCTTTAATAAAAACAAACAAATAAACAAACAAACAAACCACCCTAAAACTCTGGCTGAAAACAGTTGTGTACCTTGGAGAGCACCTCTCTGAGGGGTTCACCTGGGCAGAAATGGGAGGCTGCGGAGCTGGGAGACTCTACCGGGGTTCACCCAGCTCCTAAGAGCAGATCCTCTGGCTGATGAGGGTCCCTCATCTTCCAGCAGGTTAGGGCAGCTTCGAACGCAGCACTGCATCTCAGGTCAGCACTGCAAGCAGGCAAACGGGAGCGCTGCCTTTGGACATCGCCCAGTGCCGATTTTGCCACAAGTAATTGATCCAAGCCAGTCACACAGAGGGGAGGAGGTGAGAAGAGGCAAGAGCACATTTCCAGGAAGTTTAGATGGGCAGTCTTGCTAATGAATCTCAGAATCCTCTATGAAGCCAGCAGAATCCCAGGATCCTGCTTCCTCACACCCGGCTTGGTCTTCTAGGACTAGGACAGGGACCAAAATCCAGCCGTCACACTTGTGACCCGGGACAAGACGGAGGAATGACTGAAACAGGGTGGGCAGGGCACATGTAGCAGCCCATTGGTTCAGAAGGCCTTCCAGAAGGGGTCATCTAATGTTTCCGCTTATATCTCCCTGGACAGATCTTGGTTACACAGTCACGTGTTACCAGGGATGCTGGGAAATAGCATCTTTGTTTCGTGTCAGGCAGGCGTGGCTACTTGTTTTGTTGCACATGGAACTTTTTTTTTTTTTTTTTGGTTTTTCGAGACAGGGTTTCTCTGTGGCTTTGGAGCCTGTCCTGGAACTAACTCTGTAGACCAGGCTGGTCTCGAACTCACAGAGATCCGCCTGCCTCTGCCTCCCGAGTGCTGGGATTAAAGGCGTGTGCCACCATCGCCCGGCTGCACAGGAACTTTTGCCCAGAGGTGACTCAGTGTGCTAGAAGAGGTGGTCTAATTCCCTTGGGCTGGAGAGCTTTTCACTTACTTGGGCAAATGGCTTTTAACTTTGCACACTTAGGTATTTGCTAGGTAAAATATTCATAACAACAAAGATTTTTTTGCATAGAGAATGAACAGATGAGCCTTGTAGCTCTAATTTGAAAGTTGTAATTGGTTTTAGACTTGCCGTCACTCTGTTGAGACCCTGTGGCTTCTTACACTAACCTGTGAGCGCCAGGGTGCAAGAGCTCTCAAGAGTCACTGCAGGTCCAGTTCTTAAATTAGATTCTCCAAAGTGCTTAAACTTTGGAGAGTTTTGTTTGTCAGGTCAAGCAAAGAAAGTGTTTTAAAAGTGATTGGATACATTAAATTAGTAAGTTCTGTGTTAAATGTTGAAGATAATTTAATTAACCACATTTGCAAAGGGGATGGATTTTTTGTTTGTTTGTTTTAACGGAGTTGACTGGCTGTTCATCAAACGTCCCTTGAAAGTGACTGCATAGAAACAGTGAGTTCTGTAAATTCAACTTAGAAGCTTAAGGACACATAGGATTTTCTTTCTTAAAAAAAGCAAGTGTAAAGCACTGAATATTAATTTAATAACAAGTACTTACAAATTATCTTCGTTTCATGACATCTCTGATCACACTCATGGCTAAGCTGGGGTGGAAATAACAAAGTTTCTGTTTGTCCCTTAGGCTCACAGCATACCAGCTTGGGTGGAGACTTTAAGACATGAAAGAGGCTAGATTCAGTCTAATGGAAAGAGAACACAGGGGGCAGCTATGGGGGGGAGGGGGCAGGTAAAGGGGGCAGGTACAGGGGGCAGGCACTGGGGGCAGGCACAGACAGTTACAGGGGTGCAGATACAGGCACAGGGGACAGGCACAGACAGCCCGGTCCCACCTTGCCTTGTCCACCTCCAAAAGTTACACACTGCCCTTTCTCTGGAGACTTTGCTTTGGAGCAGGTGGTCTGAGGAGACACCCTTACAAGAGTGAAAGAGATGCCCTGAGGGGAATCCTTGAACAGAGAATAGTTCCCAGAGCATCCTCGGGCTCTCTTCTGCCCTAATAAAAACCGGAAGCAATCCTTACCGTCCTAGTGCCCGTTCTTGGCAGGGACGCTGCTGCTTTCTCCGTTAACACACGATGCTCATCAGGCTGCTATTCTCCCCAGAAACCTCAACCTCAGCCCCAGGCCACAGACCAATCCCTGATTGAGCCCTGCCTGGAAGCTGGCTGGAGTTGGGCCACAGCTGAGATCGCTTTCTTGTTTTCACTCCGTGATAGCGGGACTGGCTGCCAAGAGAACTGGACTGGTGGGCATGTTCCTACTCAACCCGTAGGCTTCTTCCCTTCCTAGATGGCTCCCTTCCCCATAAATCCTGTGTCTGCAGAGCAGTTACATAAAATCCAGGCACACAGTAGGTCCTGGATTTACCTTCCGCTCCCTCTCCAGAAACCCAGGGTATTTTAATGGAAATTTTGATAAGTCTCAACAATCCTGCTCCTTTGCTCCAGCCTGCACAGCTGCTTCCTGACTTCAGGGGCATCACCCTGGGGCAGGAGACCTAAGCTCAAACAGACGGCTCCACAACAATGATGCATCCACCGCAGGGGGCAGCAACAAGCCAGGTGGCTGCAGCCAGCAGTAGCTGATCTGGGCGCGCCCCCTTGTGGCCACCTGGATCAATACACACGGGGGAGTTTTGCCACCATTCGGGTAGGCCTCAGAATCTAAATCCCAACACTAATAAAATTCTGGGTTTAAGGCAGGAACGCAGAAGTGTGCTGACTATAAATGGGTGGTTATTGCATTAAGATGAAAAAATCTTGGGCTTTTGTTGTTATTGTTGAAATAGCCTGTTCGTGTGCTGTCGGTTTTTTTTCCGGCTACAAACAAATAAGCAGTTTCCCTACTTTCAAAGAAAAGGAAGCACGGTTTGCAGCTCTCAGGCACCTGAGGACCGCAAGCTTGGATGTCTGCCTTTGGATTTCAGCTTCACTCCGTTACAAAGCAAGGCTCCTCCACCCATTCCTTTATTTTCTCCACTTAAAAAATGAGTATGAAGATAAAGACAGGATCATAATAGGGCTGTAGAGACGGTTCAGGGGCTAAGAGCAATTGTTCCTTTTGCAGAGGACCTGTCTCAGTTCCCAGCATGCACATGGTGGCTCACAACCATCTATAGCTCCAGCTCCAGGGGACCCAATGCCCTCTTCTGTCCTCCGTGGGTCAGGCATGAATGCGCTGCACACAAACACATCCGGGCAAAATACTCATTCGTATAAAATAAAACTAGAAACTAAAAAGGCTTGTCGTATTTGGCTACTTACTCTTCCCAAAGATCTAGGGAAAGTTTAGAATAATAACCGTAAAGGAAGCAAATGTGATAAGCCGTAAATTCTTAGGACTCCCGACTGAAATTGGCCCAAGCAGAGTGAAAAGGTGGCAAGGAGGATTTGATTCAAGGACATCCGTGGTGGAAGACATAGGGACGAACTCACTAGAAGGGATGTGGCAGTCCTCGTAGCAGGAAGATGGACTGGACTCAGGTCCAGCTCTGAAGATGATGAATGAGGACATATTGATTATATATATACCTTTAGTCTCTACATTATACCATCTGCCTCACTGGGTTGTGGATACCGTCGTGTGAGCAGGGGTGGAGCTCAGCAAGCACAAACTCATCAAGAGGAGCATTAAGGACAAGGGGTTTCTGGATAGGATTACCACTACAGGCAGGCCAGCATAGTGCCACTTACCGGACACCAGGGATGGGCGTGTCTACAGAGGGACAAGATGCTTGCTCCAACTGGAGTCTGCAGACACCAGGGACGGGCATGCCTACATAGAGACGGGATGCTTATCCCAACTGGAGTCTGGGAGGACAGAGAACTCTAGCAAGCAGAGAACTTAGCTCCATCCATCCATCCATCCATCCATCCACCCATCCATCCATTCTCTTAATCACTTATTTTCTCATTTATTAATCACTTAATTGATCATTCCCTTGCATCTTTGCTCATCTCATCATTTTCTCATCCTCTTACTCCATCTCTTATTAATGCCTTCCCTAGTCCATATCCCTGTCATCTGTCTGGACCTCTCTCCCCAGCAGTCCTCCATTCATTCATACATTCATTCGTTCATTCATTCATAGTTTTCCTTCCTCCCTTCCTCCCCTTCTTCCCTCTCTTCCCTTCCACTTTTCCCTCCTTCCCTCCCCCATCTCCTCCTGCCTTCCGTCCTTGTTTCCTTCCCCCCTCCTATTTCTTCACTCGTTCTTCCACAACGTCCCCTTATTTCTCATCTACTTATTTCTCATCCATTCTTTGAGTCCTCATGTTTACTCTAGAAGGTTCAGAAATGGTTTAAAAGCCCCGCTCTGCCTCTAACGCCTCTTATATCTATAGTGGAGAGGGAGAAAGGTGGGGGGAGGACACCAGAGGCTGTGGTTAGACTATAAGAGCTGGGGGAGGGGCTTAGAGGGACCCTAAGTCCGTTGGGAGTGGTTGGAGATGGATGTGGGCAAAGGACATTTTATAGTGCTCAAGTGTGATTGGAGTTTGGAAACAGAAGACGGCAGGAGCCAGCAAAGGGCAGGTCCAGCTGCCTGAGTTTACCCTTGTCTGTCCCAGGGACTTCCTCCTAAGATTTTTTTGGTTCTGCACACAGTGTGTGGCCAAGATTCAAACTCCCCCCCCCCCCACTCCCACTCTGGCCTCCCTGAGAGAACAGTCATATAGTATTGCAAGCGAGCCAAGCTGTCTCTGGTGTCCTTGGCGACAGCCTACTCTTTCCCAGTCATTGTTACAATCAGGATCTCAGCTTCTCCTTGGTCTGTGCTTATACCCCAGGCTGTGAAACCTTCAGGGAAAGAACTCCTAAATTGGCTCCAGCAGCCCTCTCGGCTACTCCACCCACCTTGTTGATGGGTTCCAGGTCCTAAAATTTCACTCTTCAGGGGCTGGAGAGATGGCTCAGAGGTTAAGAGCATTGCCTGCTCTTCCAAAGGTCCTGAGTTCAATTCCCAGCAACCACATGGTGGTTCACAACCATCTTGTAATGGGGTCTGGTGCTCTCTTCTGGCCTGCAGGCATACAGAATATTGTATATGTAATAAATAAATATATTTAAAAAAATTCACTCTTCACTCCACTGTCAGCCAGCATGGCGTGCACTTAATCCAAAGCTCAGTAGATTCTGACTGCACCTCTCCACCGGTCCCCATATCATCTCCCCACCTCTTGGGGATCACCCAGACCTGGCATGGCTATTTCTCTGCCTTCCGAGTTGCCTCTCTGAAGCTACAGTGTGGTCGTAATCGACTTGAGAATACATTTTAATGATACCCCTCTCCAGGCCAGGGATCAAGATCAAATCGCCCAGGCAGACAGACATCACAGCCCTTTATCATCCGGCACATTCAGTTTCTCCCGGCTTCCGTCTTAGACATCCCCTTCTATGCTCCCAAAGCCCCACCTCTCCGGAGCACATCTGCTCCTACTCCCCCTCCAGACGAGTGCCGTTCATCTTCCAAAATATGACTGACGTTCCGTCCACACTCTCTGTGCTTTAATGAGTCCATCCATCTCCATGCAATAGGCTGAGAGCCTGTGATGGTTAATCTTCATCATCTCCTTGACTGGCACCTAGAGATGCTCTTCTGAGCGTGGCTGGGAGCGTGTTTCCAGCGAGTTTTAATGGGCAGGGGAGACAGACCCTGCATATGGACAACGCCGTCCCATGGGGGTCAGGTTCTGAACCACATCGTGAGGGAGAGGTAAGCCCCTGGGTACCAGCAGGCATCTTTCTCTGCTTGCTGACTGCAGCTGCAGATGGAGTGGTGTGGCCAGCTACCGCCCTCTCCTACCTCAGCCTGAGCTGCTCCAGCCGCCATATGTGATAATACACTTTTCCTTCCTAAAGCCACTGAGGAATTTTGTCCTAGGAACGGGAAGAGCATGAATACAAAGAATACGGGAAAACCGAGCCTTCTCAGAGTTTTCACTCCAGCTCCGTCTCCAGAACAGCGTCTGGCAGACGGCAGGTGCCCTGTGAGCATAGGCAACTAGATTAACAAATATCTTTATGGGAGCCTGATTCGGATTCGATTAATATGTCCACGGCACGTCTAGAAAATAGCATTTCATCACACTCCTCCCCCATCCTCTGGCTTTCATATTCTTGATCCTTCTTCCTCTGTGCTCCCTTGGAGGAAGGGATGTCGATATCCTATTTGCTCATAGCCACTTTGCCAGTTCCAAGTGTTTGCATTAACCCTTGCATGAAGGAGCTTGTCTGACCGGTGCTGACAGCAGCGCTTGCCAGTGGATATAGACATAAATATTCATAAGGCAGTTGGAAAGCATGTCTGTTTAGCAAAATGAGAGTAGTGGGCAGCCCTCTAGGGCTGCAGCCTCCCAGTCATGGACTTCTAACAAGGCTTATAGTACATACCCAGCATGCATTCCCTTCTGTGGAGCGGGATACAAAGCTAATCAGAAAGCTGGTAGTTACCCTCATACCCATCACGCCACCGTTGCCCACATCGTACCTGGCAAGGTTGGTATCTGTACGGGACTGTTAACAGCCTTCTGGTGCCATGAAAGCTAGTTAACGGGAAGGAAATTTTCAAGTCACTTTCATTTTGATTTCTCTGCAGCCTATAACCCGAGTGTGTAGTGTCTTCAGCGATGGGGTCCTGTGTACTTCTTCTGGTGGGCAACCAAAAGTAACGACAGTAGCCTACATTATTCTGAAGCCACTGGGGCCTTCCTGACCCAAAATTCATCCAGAGGTGTTCCACATCTGGCACTGGGATTTCCATTTAGTAACATGAGTTCCAGGAGTAGTATGATCTACCCATGCGGGGAGCCGCCATTTGACCTTTTACATTTTTATGTGTGTGCATACATGTTTTTATACATGTAATGGCGTATACACATTGCTCATGAAGACTTGCATAGAGACCAGAGGAGGACTTTGGGTATTCTCTTAAGACAAGGCCTCTAACTTGGAGCTATGCTGGGGACCAGGAAGCCTCAGGAAAGTTTTCACCCACCAGCTCCAGCACTGGGGTTACAGGTGCTTACAGTCATACCTGGTGTTGTGGCCTCAGTGAGAAATATCCCCCATTGGGCTACATATTTGAACATTTAGTCTCCAGCTGGTGGCACTGTTTGAGAGTTGATGGAACCTTAAGGAAGGACAGCCTTCCTGGAGGAAGTACATCACCGGGGATGGGCATTCTGCTTCCTGGTCACCATCTCCACTTCCCGTGTAAGACTGAGATGTGATCCCCTAGCTCCTCACTCCACCTACCCACCTGCCATTACAGGCTCTATCCCCCTAGAACTGTAAACCGAAATGAACTCTTTCTTCTGTCTGTTGCTCTTGGTCGTGGTGCTTAATCACAACATCAGAAAAGGAACTAATACGCCTAGTTTTGATGTGACTACTCAGGCTTAAAACTCAGGTTCTGTCTTAGTCGGGGTTCCTATTGCTGTGGTGAAACACCATGACCAAAACCAAGTCGGGAAGGAAAGGATCTACGTGGCTTACACTTCCACATTGTACTCCATCAGTGAAGGAAGTCGGGGCAGGAACTCAAACAGAGCCGGGACCTGGAAGCAGGAGCTAACACAGAGGCCATGGAGGGGTGCTCCTTACTGGCTTGCTTATCGTGGCTTGCTCAGCCTGCTTTCTTATAGAACCCAGGACCACCAGCCCAGGCACCGCTCACAGTGGCCCGGGTCCTCCCCCATCAACCGCTAATTAAGAAAGTGCCCTACAGCTGCATCTTTGGAGACGTTTTTCTCAGCTGAGGTAGTCTTCTCTCAGATGACTCTAGCTTGTGTCTTTGGCATAAAACCACCCAGCCCAAGGTTCTCATGTCCGGGCAGCAAGCCACTAAGCCACCCCCAGCCCCAAGTTACCTTTTTTAACAGCTTATAAAGCCATGGGTCTCCATATGGCTTTTTCATACTTCCTGAGTTTGGGCTAAGCACCCCCTCCACCCCTTCTCCCATCCCTAAACCTTTCCGCGCTCAGCATTCTCCCACCCATGTTCACATCACACGTGTTCTGTTGTGCACTTCATCCCTGGAGCCTCTCTGCCCACCCCTTCTCATGACCTCCTTCTAGCTTCCCAGCCCTCTCTAGACAGTCCAAGCTGAATCAGAAGCCTGCACGTTTGAAGTTAGGGTCTCTGTGTGAGACAGAACATGTAGCATTGGTCTAGCTGGGCCTGCGTTTCCTTACCCAACATCACATATAGAGAATCATTCACCTAGGTCGTCCTATTTCCTCTTGTTAAAACCCTATTTCCTCTTTCAAAACCCCTGGAGGGGCCCTCTATATGCCAATTTTGTCCTTGGGTTGGTATACTGAGGTTTATACCTGCTTCAAGATTTGTTTTTAACTTATTGTTTAACTATTTTAAACTTACAAACAGCCTAAGAGTGATATACTTTGTTGCCCAAAGATAGCAGCTGTACAAGACAGTATTCGAACCCAGGGCTTCTGTGGCTTCAAAGCCAGTGCCATTTCTTTAATGAAATTTCAGGTCACTACCGTGACTCGCACCAGCCATTTCCCGTTGTTTGGGATATGAGTCCATGTTCCACACTTTGACTTTGAGCGGCTCCTGCCGTGGCATCCTCCGTGTTTACAGAGGCCCTGGTTGTGAGGAATGAGGTGCCGAGAGAGAATTTTCACTGCGCAATCTTTGTTGACTTCTCTGTTTACACGGTCTCCTGCCTCCTTCAGTCCGCACCTGGCTATTAAGTGGGAGGTGCACAGCCAGCGGCAAACGTGAGGGCTAATCAGCAGCTGGTACCCGTGGGCTGCACCTCTGCTTCCACAGGACAAGTGTGGAGCACGGCCAAGGCTGGTAAGCTACCTAAGCACAGTTTCTGTTGAGGAACTTAACAGTTTTAAAGACCTTAAATATTGGGAGGGTACATCCATCTTCGTAGTCACTGTGAATCATAATTTTGTTAATCTGGCATAATTTCAAAAATGTCCTTTTTTTTTTTCTTTCCTTTTCAACCTCATTTCCACTTTCCTTGAGATAGCAAGCGTAATTCATGAAGATATTTCAAACACGCCTTTCCAAAGTCTGAAGACTGGAGTTACAGACAGTTGTGGGCTGTCCTGCGGGGGGCTGGGAACTGAACCTGGGTCCTCTGCAAGAGCAGCCAGTGCTTTTCACGCTGAGCTGTAGCTGCTGAAACAATGTTTTTACTTAAGGAACCGATCATGGGGAATGTTAAAGAGACTGCAGAAAAAGATAGTCTTGTCTGAGCCTGGTGCCATTCTTCATCAGGTGCGTGTTTCTGGAAGACTGTTTAAAAAATTTACCCGAAGCTCTAAATAGAGTTGTATGATTCTCCTCAACAATTTGCCTCTGGCACGTTCCTTCCTTAGGAACTGGCAGACAGGTGCGTGGAGTTTCATCTGGAGGAACTGTCATCGGCGATGCTCGGAGGTAGAAAAGCGGGGGCCAAATCAATGCATCAGTGTGAAGGGCAACCGTGTAGCCTTTCCAAAGAAAGCCGAGCAACAAGAGCAACATTTATAGATGATTATAATAAATCCCAATTATGAAATTACAGGCATAAGCAACATAACAAATACTTCCTCTGTGTTTTACTAATTTAGCTAGGTCATGCAGTCCTCATAATAACCTTTTCTTAAATGAAAAAAAAATTCATCCACTGCATTCTGATCACAGTTTCCCCTCCCCCTCCTAAGTCCTTCCCACCTCCCCATGCTCCCAACTCCATGACCTTTTCTCTTTTTCTTTAGAAAGCAAACAGGCAAACAAACAAAAAACCCAAACAAACCGGACTAAAAAATGAAAAAGACAAAACAAAAGGAAACAGAACACACACACAGCCCATAAAACACAAAACCATAACATACATGCTGCAGCCAGCGCAGCCTGGATAGCCGAGACTGGTGGGGGGTGCGGGGACTGAGACACGGAGGCTTCTTTTCAGGTGGAAGAACAGCAACCTTTAGTTTGCCCAGCAACCTTTTATACCCTACTCCTTCTGTGGAGACCCACCGGCCAGAAGAACACAAACATCCTTGTCAATTACAGACCACAAGGAAGTTCCGCTGTCAGTCAGGGGGAGTGAGGGCAGCTGGATCACAACACATACAAAAAACCAGGCAGACAAAAAAAAAATGCCCAAAACAAAGCAATATGAGGCAAAAAGTCTACAGAAATACTATTGAGTTTGTTTCTTGTTGCTGGGCAGGGGGACCGCCTTTAAGTGTGGCTCCTATAACCCATGAGACTCCCTTGGAGAGAACTAATGTTCCCTTTCCAGGTGATATCAATTGAGAGCGCCTCTTGTTTAGGGGTGGGATCCAGCGTCCACCTCTCCTCTCAGTGCTTAAACGCTGTCTGTGCGGCTTGAACCTGTGTAGGCTTCCTGCTTGCGGCCTCAGTCTCTGGGAGTTCACACGTCTGTCAGTCCTGTTGTAGTTGGAAGACGCTGTCTCCTTGGTTCGTCATCTTAAAATACTTCTGCGTACTTTCCCTCAGAATCCCACTTAGGAATAAGTATTTCAGAGTCTCACTCTCTGCATGTCCAGTTGTGGGTCTCTGTGTTAGTTTCCACCTACTGCAAGAAGAAGCTTCTCTGGTGACGGCTGAGCGAGGCCCTGGTCTCTGGGTAGACCAGAATGTCATTAGGAACCATTTTTATTGCTGCGTTCCTTTAGCAGACCAGTAGTATTTGGCTTTGCCCCAGGCCCATGGCCAATGTGCTAATCTTAGGAGATGGATACCCTACCGTAGAAGCAGAAGGTAAACCTGGAGAGTCTCTCAGCGTGATCTTCCTGTCACTAGGCAGCAGGTGGCAGAGCTGGATTCTAAACCTTGATGTTCTGTCCCCGAGGCCTCCAATCCCCCAGAGCTTCAGACTCTCTCAGCGCTTAGAACTTGTTAGCAATGCTAGTACCATGGCTGGCTCTCCTTCCCAGAAGCTCTGGGGTAAGGCCCAGCAACCAGTGTCCGAGCAAACCTGCTGGGAGTGGAACCACCATGTAGCTCAACTCCAACTTTCCTTGCAATGATGTTGAAACACATCCTATAAGGCGGCAGCGTTGGTGAGATGGCTCGCTGGGTGACGGTGCTTGCTGCACAGGCCTCGCGGGCCTGCATTTGATTCCCGGAACTCACCAGAAGTTGGAAAGAAAGGATCCGTTTCCCAAAGCGCTCCTCTGGCTTCCAGCACATTCTGTAGCACCCTCTACCCACTGTCGTAAATAGATACATAACTGTTTAAAGATATCTTGTAAATGAGTCAATAAGATGTTAACAATGGGACTGGAGAGATGACTCCGTGATTAAGAGCACCACCTGCTTTTCCCGAGGACCTCGATTCAATTCCCAGCACCCTCATGGCAGCTCACAACTGTCTGTAACCAATACTTCCAGGAGAGCCAACATCCTCACACAGATATGTATGTGGACAAAACACCAATGCACATAAAATAAAATATTTCTATAAAAAAGAAACGAAGGATATTTAACAATGTCACTTCTAGATGATGAAGTTTTGAGTGATTTTTTTTTCCTTTCTCTGTCTTCCCCTCTTCTCTCCTCTCCTCTCCACGACATGTTTGTAATTTTCAAAAGGTAGCAAGGTAAAATAAAATACATATTCTTGCAGGAAAAGGAGGAGGAAGGGGGAAAAGACAACTTGGTGAGCGATGTGCACTTGCAGGAAGGGACCTGTAGACAGAACTCTTTTTCCAGAAGCTTGGGCGGTGTTTGTGACATTGTGGGGATCCTCAGCCATCTTGCGATGGTGACACCTGTGACTCAGCAGGTCCAGATGGCATTTCTTCCCAGCTCCCAGCCCCTGCTGCTGATGCTGGTCTAGGGGACCACACCTTGAGAAACAAGGAACCAGAGAAAGTTAAGCTTCTGTTGTAACACAAGCTCCGTGATGAGAAGAATGTGCTTTGGCAACGTTCCCAGCCCTGAGAACTGGAAGGAGAACCCTTAGAACATGAACCAAAGGAGACACTACAGCTGAGGGTCCAGGAAGCTATGTTCTGGTTCTGGCCTTCCGCTCTCCAAGCCTGCCTCCGAGATGCGCTTCCTCCAGCAAGGCCAACCACCTAATCCTCCCCAGGGCTGCAGGCATCGCCTTCAGCCAGCTGTGACCTCTTGGTGGTCATGCCTGGTACTGGGCAGGGTGACAGCTCTGGGTCTTGCTTCAGTAAGTAACGCCTACTAGGCCAAGGCTAGGATCGCCAGAATTTGAGTTTTGCTTGAAACAAAAAAGGATCAAGAACTTGCCAACACCAGCCAGGCTGGTTCTGGGAAGTTCAAGGAAAGATGTCAGAAATACCTAGGTGGAGGTTCCTGTAGAAATATTAATCATGCACAGGGTTGCTCGCTGCCTTTGGATTACAGGTTAGGCTTGTAAGTCTGAAGTAAATTATACACTCTTGATATTCTTCAGTCCCGTACTATATAATGATAAATTATACAGTTATAGGCCTCAGCCCAAGTTATAACAAATTATCCCACAGTGTATAATTATCCAGCAATGCACCATGTAATAATAAATTAGACAGCTACCAACCTAAGCTGAGATTCCTGGAAGAAACAGCAGAACCAGCAGAAGCCATTGGCCTAGTCATCTGAGTCCTTGTCAGACAAGTCAAGTGCCAATGGAAAGAGGAAGTGACTGATCCCTTCCCTTTCCCGCTTATACGGATGCTGCCTCGTCTGTGGGCACACACTTGGCCACAGGGTTCTGGATTATGAGAATCCAGCACTCTGGGGTCCTCAGATAAAGGGAACTGCATGGAAATGGAAGCCGATCCACAGTTACGTTGCCCGTCCTGGCCTGCTTTGCCCGTCACATAGTATGTCAGTCACTGAAACTCATGACTTTTGTAAGAGATAAAGGTTTGTAAGTGAGACAGCCACATGTGGGGTGGGCCCATACCCAAGTCTGCAGAATTCGGAATGTTCACGGGTTATAGAGTTTTGAATGAGAAATGAAATTCATTCATAGACTTGGGAATTTGAACGCTTGGTTTCTAGTTGGTGGCTCCGTTAGGAGGGTTTCGGTGCTGTGGACTTGCTGGAGGAAACACATCACAGGGTTTGGGAGCTTAAGGCCTCATCCTGCTTCCAGTTCAGGCTCTTTGCTCCATGTTTATGGTAACCCATGAGTGCTCAGCGTCCTGTCGCAGCCGCCATGCCTGCCGCTCGCCGCCATGCTTTGGCACTGGGATATACTCTTAACTCTCTGGAACTATAAGCTCCAAAACTCTCTTTCCTCTAATTCTGATGTTTCTCTCTTTACTTTTTGTCCAGATGGCCTGTGTATTAGAGAAAATGTGGTATTGATATTGCCTCCTATTAATGGATTGGTGTTAATCTGTGTCTTTAAATCTAGTAGCAGATTTTTTGTTTTTTTCTTAAACTATGTACTCTGGAATTTGGTGCCTATATGTTGAGGATAGTAACGCCTTCTCGGTTAACTGTTCCCTTGTTTAGAATGGAGTGTCCCTCTTTATCTCTTCTGGTTAGTTTTATTTGAAGTCTACTTTGTCAGATAGTAGGATAGCAATGTGTACTTGATTCCCGGTTCCATTTGATTCAACTACTTTTCTCCATCTTTTTACTTTAAGGCAGGACCTAACTTTAAAACAAAGATGTGTCTCTTTTAGATAACAGATAGATGGATTTTGTTTCTTGATTCACTCAGTCAGTCTTGGACATTTGATTGGAGAATTGAGGTCATTGATATTTAAAGTTGTTATTGAAAGTTGTGTGTTAATTATGATCATTGTGTTGTTGACTTTTGGTGTTGTTTGTGTTCTCGGTGATATCTTGTGTTTTAATAATGATGTCTTCATATGTCCTTCCATGGCCTCTCTGCTGGGCTCACTCATCTTTTCATCCTGAATGAATCCTGTATTTTCTTTAGGTTTGGTTTGTTGGCTATAATTTATTTAGGTTGTTTATGTTGTAAAATGTTTTCCTTTCTCATTCAAATATGGCAGATAGAGCCGGGTGGTGGTGGCACACGCCTTTATTCCCAGCACTTGGGAGGCAGAGGCAGGCAGATATGTGTGAGTTCGAGACCAGACTGGTCTACAAGAGCTAGTTCCAGGACAGGCTCCAAAATCACAGAGAAACCCTGTCTCAAAAATAAATAAATAAATAAAACAAATATGGCAGATAGTTTTTCTGAATATACTAGTCTATGTTATTAGTCATAGTTGTTTAGTACTTGGAAGACATTGCTCTAGGTTCTTCTGGCTTCCAAAGTTTCCACTGAGAAGTCAGTCGCTGTTGTGAAGGGTTTTCCTTTATGTGTGACATGTGTGTCTCCTCTTGCAGCTTTCCTTTCTTATGTATATTTAGTGTTTTAACTGTGATCTGCTCTGAGGATTTTCTTTTCTGCTCTTGTCTATTTGATGTTCTTTGTACTTCTTGTATCTGCATGGGTGTACCTTCCCTGAGTTCAGAGCAGTTTTCTTCTATGATCTTGTTGAAGATATGGTCTATGCCATTAACTTGGGATCCTTCTCTCCTATGTAAACCTATAATTTGAAGGTTTGATCTTTTTCATGGTGTCTCTCATTTGCTGTGTGTTTCTTTCCTGTGATTTAATTTTGTCAACATTCCTTACTTATTTTGTCTACTTCTCTACCTGGAGTCCTGACAATCTTTCTTCTGCTTTATTCATTCAGCTGCTAAGGCTTAGACTTTTCTAGTTCCATTGTCCTCATGGTTTCCATAAATCTTAATGTTTGGGTTCTGGGAGCATCATTGAGGTATTTATTAGCCTTAAACTCCTCCTCCTTACTTTCATTGAACTGTTTCTTTGTGTTTTCTTTAAACTCCTCAAATTCTTTAATGAAGTTTATGATTGTTCTTTTAAATACCTTTCCTGGAGTTCATCTAGGTAATTCTCATTGACAAACATTTCTGTAAGACTGCCAGTTTTTGAGAAGATACTGGTTTGATCTTTCATATTGTTGGTATCCTTGAGATGAAATCTGGGCATGGGAACTTTCTTTGTTAGTTCAGGCTAGACCCTGGAGGAGAACATGGAAAATCTGGGTATCTCTCTTTTCTTTTACTAGCATATTAAATATACATGCAATATGATTCCATTGTAATAAAATGGGTCCAAGCAACACAAAGGGATGAGGAAGTGAAAGTAAGGGCTTGTCTGCTCTCAGTGGGCAGGTTTCTGGGAGCAGGTGCATTAATTGCACAGAGTGAAGAGGCGTTCACACAGTATACAGGACACCACATCGTGGGTGAAAAAAGGTAATCCTTGGGGACTATTAATACCTTCCAGGCAATGATGGAAGTTAGACAGGAGGTGAAGCGTGCCCGTGAAAGTCTCATGTAGGAATCTGGCTCTATCCTGAAGGCATAGGTCCCTTGAGAACCTCTCCGCTCTAGAGTGTCACCTAAACAGTGAACCTGAGCCTTGCGAGTACCTGCTCCGGTTAGGCTCTTGTGTGTTCACTAAGTGCATATGCCAATGCTCTTCCTGTGGCCACTGGAACCTGCTTAGCTTTATAAGCCCCTCCTGCCAGGGGACGCCAAAGATATCCAGATTCATGGAGTGAGCAGCTACTGCATTCTAGCCTCTCCGTATTGCGAAAGGCCCTTGTTGGATTACCCAGCCCCTGTCATGTAAGGCAATGGTATAAATCCTGTTATAGTATGTACATATTGGATCTACTGGTTCTGTCACTTTTGAGCACCCTGCCTAATCCTCCAGCACAGTTTTAGAAAGATAACGCGAAGCATCATCCAAACAGCCCCACTACCAGCACTAAAAACAAACTGGCTCAGGCACACTGCTTGGGAACCGTCAGGATCTTAGCTACCCACTCCTTCCCCAAAATGAACTAGAAAAGAAGATCAAACTGGGGGGGGGGGGCAGCAAAACGGTGCTTCAGTCTCAGCTGCAGTGGCAGCAGAACCCACTTGGAATAGAGAGGCCAGTAGATCATTGGCCAGCAGGTGGTGGCTATAACAAGGAACTCCAAGGGGATGGGGAATAAGAAAGCCAGGAGGGTCACAAGGGGGCAAAATGCAGATGGCTCAGGGGTCAGTGACTCTCTGGGTTTCTGGTATTCAGAGAGATTTGAAGAAGGGTTTGCAACAGCCATTCAGCACCTGAAACTGCAGGGCCTGGCTTCATGGCAATCTCTGGGCAAGGGCATTGCCTTCAGGGCTTAAAAGGAAGAAAAGTCAATTCTGCGTGATTGGAAGAATAGGGGTAAATAGGCCCCCTTCCAGGGGTTGATGGCTTCTTGCTGGCTCCTTCTGGAAAAGGAAGACCTCTAGCCAGTTGTTCTCAACCTGTGGGTCTTGACCCCTTTGGGGGTTGCATATCACATATCCACATTATGATTCGTGACCATAGCAAAATTACGGGTATGACGTAACAATAAAATAGTTTTATAATTGGGGGGGGGTCACCACAACATGAGGAACTGTATTAAAGGGTTGCGGCATTGAGGAGGTTGAGAGCCACTGCTCTAGGCAGTCTTAGCCACTTAGCCTGCTCCTCAGAGTTTCTTCTGAGCTATCGGTAACTCCATATTGCATCAAGAAATCCGAATACATTTGCAACTGCTGGGTTTGTATCAGGGACAGAGGGTGTGGGCAGAATGTTCTCAGGAGCACAGCATCTGATGCAGGCAGTGTGACATCCTGGGAGTAATGTCCATGGCTCTGACCCTACCATCTCACTTCTTAGAATTTTTGTGCAATAGCATTTATGACAAAATTTACTATTAAGTAGGAAAAAATAGAAATAGCACAAATCTGCATTGATGGATTTTTAAATTAAATTATTATAGAGATAACCTATTTCTCTCTTTTAAACTCCATCCTCATCACCTGGACCTACAGAAAATACCGTGGAGGTATGTTCCTAGCTGGAGGTGGCCTCCAGGGTCCCACCACCCTCAGAAAATACAGTGGAGGTATGTTCCTAGCTGGAGGTGGCCTCCAGGGTCCCACCACCCTCAGAAAATACCGTGGAGGTATGTTCCTAGCTGGAGGTGGCCTCCAGGGTCCCACCACCCTCAGAAAATACCGTGGAGGTATGTTCCTAGCTGGAGGTGGCCTCCAGGGTCCCACCACCCTCAGAAAATACAGTGGAGGTATGTTCCTAGCTGGAGGTGGCCTCCAGGGTCCCACCGCCACAAGAAAATACCACGAGGTATGTTCCTAGCTGGAGGTGGCCTCCAGGGTCCCACACCATCATTTGTCTCATGGCCTGGGTGACTCCAGGAGTCTGATGCTGTCTACCTTTCTCCACTGGTGTCCCTCTAGGCCATTTCTATACACAGTCAATGTTCCCACCCAGTGGAATTGCATGTTGTTCAGGATAAAGTTCCAGCTCCTCACCAGGTCCCTCCCAGGTCCTACCTCATCCATATCCTTCAAAATGCTCATTCTCTCCCTCCTGGAGCTCAGTTCCACCTCCCAGCCTTAGCCTGTGCTGCTGCTATCTTGACTATGCTATTCCCTCAGCTTCTCCTTCTCTTTCTCCAAGGAGAAGTGGAAACGTCACCTCTCCATTTCCATCTCAGGCCCAGTATCTTTCCACAGCTTTGCCTATCATATTCTTTGCATAATAATCAACATAAGGTAATGCATTTTCAATTGATTGTGTTCTTATCTCTCCCACTAGGGCTGGGAATAAGGATTTAATGGACCATGAGTCCTTCTCTGGTATCCTTGCTTAGAAGTTGCTCACTCCTGTTGCTGCTGCAGGGGAGCTGATGAGTTGAGAGCTTTGGTGAACTGGAGAACCACAACACAAGGGTGAATTCCACAGGAGAAGGAGTGGGGCCCAGTCCAGGGACATTTGCAGAAGTAGGACTGGGCCAGTGACCTAGGCCAGAGCGGGCCTGAGGTGGTGAGTTCTACAGGAGCAGGACTGAGCTGGCGACCTAGTCCAGAGAGGGCCTGAAACAATGAACTCCCTGTGGAGTTGCTCCGGTAGCAGGTACAGGGGAGCAACCGCTGAGCAAGTGAGCCAGAGCCAGAAACCTCTGTGGGTCCAGGCATGAGTCTGGGACCTTTAAGGGAGTAGACCTGAGCCAGGACCCCTAAGGGTCCAAGTGTGAGTCTGGGACCTCCGAGGAACTAGGCCTGAGCCAGGACCTCTGTGGGTCAGATGTGAGTTTGGGGTTTCCAAGGGAGTAGGCAGAGACCAGAGACCTCTGCAGGTCAAGGGTGAGTCTGGGGCCTCTGAGGGAATAGGCCTGAGCTAGGTCCTCTGCAGGTACGGGTGCACCTATGTCTGGGACCTCTGATCGGAGCCAGAGACCTTTGCAGAACCAACCCCAAGTCAGGGACCTCTGCAGGAGCAGAACCAGACCAGGGACATTTACAGAAACAGGTCCAAGCCTACAACCTAGGCTAGAGCAGGCCTAGGACAGCAAACTCCACAGGAGTGGAGCAAAGCCCGGGAGCACCGAGGGACCTTCAGGAACACAGAGTGACCGACGGGGTAACTGGAACCATGGCGCTGACTACACCACGAGGAACAACCATCTGAGCCTTGGATCCCCTGGCACCTGGAAGATTGATCACCAGAGTCACAGACAGCCCCAACTACACCAAACGACTTGACCAAAGCACCTCCCTTCTCTATTCTCCCTTGAGAACCAGAGCTGCTAAGAATACCCTGGATGATGTGCTCAAAGTGTCCACTGGGACCTCACTCCTGTGGGAGCTAACATGGCAGCAGCTGACCTGTGGGAAGCAGGCCTAGAAGCCACATCCCAGCGCCTTGACCAGGCCACACAGGGCTCTACAAGTCTGGTGGCTTGGGTCCCTTGTGGAACCCCAGCTGTGTGGTGGAACATGACACTCTTGTCGTCTCCCCGGGGAATGCGCCTGGGCCACTTGTGAAATAGCTGGGGCCCAGGAAGCTTCTAGGTGCTAAGTGCAGGTGTAACCCCAGAGAGCCTTTGCAGCAGCCTGGGAAAGACGAGCACTCATAACTCGGCCACAGCAGAGCGAATCTTGTAAAAGAGACATCAAGTGTCTGGGAAATGTGACGCACGCTGGGCAGCAGCTTGTTTCTCGGAGAAATCGCCCGTAAAGAACGGGCTGCTTAAGCTCTCCATTTCCGTTCCCGTTTCCTTCCTGCTGGGACTTGACACTGACTATGGCTCACAGTTCTTTCTCGTTTCCTTTCTTCCTTCCCTCCCTCCCTTCTTTTCTCTCCTTCCCTTCCTTCGCTCTTTCCCCCTGAGATAGAAGGTTGTTATGCTGCCCTGGCTGGCTTCAAACTCCTCTGCTGAAGCCATACCCTGCCTCAGGCTTCCAAGGGCTGGGGCCACGGACACACACCATGTCCTGATGTGATTTTGATTAGTTGGCAATTCCCCTTATCTTCAACAAGGCCTTGGGTTTCTCAGCTGCTTTCCATATTCTGACCTGAGGTAGGCATACAACAAATACTTCTCTAATTAATGTCCACCCCCGCCCTAACACACACACACACACACACACACACACACACATACACACACACACTCATTCTGTCCTGTTGAAAGGCCCTGGAGAGAACCCTGCCTTGAACAATTTCAGGTGAGCAAACGTGAGTTTGTTTCAACTTTAACCCATGATCCTCCTGTCTCAGCTTCCCAGGGGCTGGAATTACAAGTGGCCCAGGCCTGGCTTTGAAACTTCGCTCTTAAGTGGTGCTAGGCACAGGGATCAGCCTGCCTAGATTTTAACCCAGGCTCTGTCTCTTACCAGATGTCACCTTGAGAGAGTTTTAAAATCTTTGCTGTGCTTCGGGCTCCTCAGCTTGGAAAGGGACCCTCATGATTCTTGTCTTAGTTACTCCTCTATTGCTGTTTCAAACACCATGACCAAGGCAACTTCTGAAAAAAAAAAAGCATTTATGGGGCTCCCAGTTTCAGAGCGTGTCAGGGAACATGGAAGCAGATAGACAGGCACGTTGCTAGAGCCATAACTCACAGCTATAGCTAACTGGGAATGATGCGGGCTTTTGAAACCCCAACCCCCACCCCAGTGACTTGCTTCCTGCAAGACCACACCTCCCAAACCTTCCCAGATTGTTTCACCAACCTGGTACCAAGCTTTCAAACATGTGAGCCAATGGGGTCTCACTCAAACCACCACAGCACCTCTTTAGACACTGGCGTGGGGGATATAATGGATTGACGAACACAAAGTGCTTACAAGAAAAACTGGCACACAGGAAGTGAGCTATTACTTATTGCTATATTATTTCCCTTAAGAAGAATTTTATTAAAGCATATAAATAGTGTACCAATTTTGAATTTAAAGTTTCGCCAGCTCTGCTATCCAGACACTCCCACTGAAGCTGCATACAGCACTCAAAGCACAGAGCATTTCCACCTCCCCCAAGCCCCTCTGCCACTTCGGTCCCCGGCTCCAGCCCCTGACAGGGGAGTTGCAACAGTCCTCGGTTCTAGCACTTTCCATAAAGAGGATGCACATCTGAGTGCTGACTCCTTTGGATCAGCATCAGTTTTTTTTGTTTGTTTGTTTTTGTTTTTGTAATTCCCTCTCTTAGTAGTTTACACCTTTTTTTTTTATTGCTCTAAGTCAGGTTATAGCCAATTATTTTCTCCACCCGAGTTTTCTTATTTGTAAACCGAGGTTAATGCCTTCAACCCTCTTGAAGATAGGAAGGTAGTAAGGAGATTTGCAGGCCTCGCTAAGAACATACGTGCTGTCTCCCATACTTCCCCTACTTCTCTGGAAGAGGTGCTTACATGATAGAGAGCTTTAAACCCAGAGGACCAAAGGCATTCTGGAACTGAGGGGGAGAGGGCTTCAGAGTACATTCGCAGCTGCAAAAGAATGGCTTTGTTTATCAAGCAGACTGTTATTTTTTAATTTTTTTAAAACCTGGGTATCCTTTCTACTACCTCCCTTCTCTGAGCATAATTAAAATGCAAGCCGGCACTCCCCAGGAGGAGATAGCTGAACATTTAATTGCCCTGAGCAAAAACTTCTAGCAAAAGGTCATGCTACAATGGTAGCCCAGGCTCCTTTGCATTTCTCCCACAACATTGGGGATAATGCATTAGTCTGTGTGCACGGGGGACCCAACTCTGAGACAGCATCGGTCGGGCTACAGGGTTACCATTAAACGCTCACCCAGCCTCATTCTGAAGACTGTTTCTGTGGCTTGGATTCGTGCCGTTGACTGCCACCCCAGCTGACCCTGTCTGAGTGGACAGGCAGGGTCAGAAGGTCTTGACCAGTGGGGACAGCTCCTTTTACCATAATGCCTTGTCCTTGAAGTGGGGCCAGGAAGACACATCTGCTGAGTGACAGACAGTGGGACTCTCAGAATTGGGTCATTACCAGCTGGGGCTGTACAGGCTTAGGATAGGAAAGGTTTCTTGCACTCTTGTTTTCTCTTCTTTTGCTTTTATTTCAACATATTTAAGAAGGGGAAAAAAGTAAGATAAATATAAACAAAAGCTTGTTCTTAAACTGATGGCATCTTGTGGCCTCTACAGAATCACACCTGGTAGGCACATCATCACAAAGCCTGTTGAAAGTCAGGGAAAGCTTGGTGAAGTTTATTTATTGCTTTACTTTTTAGACAGGGTCTCTCTTATCCCAGGGTGGCCCTCAGATCACTACTCGGGTGAGGATGACCTCGAACTTTTGACCTTCCTGCCCCAGCCTTCTCTTGTGCAACTGCTCCTGGTTCTCAAAGTACTGGGATTCAAATCCAGGGCTTTGAGCATCCAAGACAAGCAATCTAACAGAATCGCACCTATGGCCTGTGACGTTTACACATAAGGAATAAACCAAACTTAGACAACAGGGTCTTTGGATCGAAGCTAACCTCAGGACTGGGTTAGGTCCTCACTGATGCCACCAAAAATAGGGTTTTTCCATGTTTCTGCCTCACTCTCCTCAGCAAGATGACTCCCAGCCTTAATGTGAACATTAAGCCCTCCATGTTTCCCCCTTCCCCAAGCTGTTGGTAGCCACTGCTCTATTTTCTGTCCACACATTTAAATATTCTTATTGCCTCATACAAGGGAATCAAATAGTACTTTTGTGTCTGGCTTGTTATACTTAGCTTGCCTTCAAGTTTCATTTTTCTTAGAACACGTGCCTGTTTTTTTTTTTCAAAAGAAGACTTACAGTAGGCTACCAAGTCTATAAAAATGTTCAAAACCACTAATCATCAGGCAAATGCAAACTTAAAACAATAAGGTGTCACTTCCTACCTGTCAGGGTGGCCACAATCAAAAAAGCAAAGGATATGGGAGAGAGTGTGGAAAAAGCAGACACACACACACACACACACACACACACACACACACACACGACCTTTGAACATTGTTGTTGGAAAATTAAAGTACCTATGAAAATAGTGTAGACTCTCCCCAAAAAATTAAAAGTAAGGCTTGGAGGCTGCTCAGTATTAGGATACTTGCCCAGCACACACAAGGCCCTGGGTTTGACCCCCAGCACTGTTAAATTGCAAATAGAACCATCATATGATTCAGCAAACCCACTACTAGGTCTACAGTCAAGAGGAGATGGAATCCATATTTAAGACAGAGCTGCACTCCCAATTTCATGGCTGCGTTGTCTACAATAGTTAAGGTACAGCCTTAAGCGCTTATTAAACACTGAGTGGGCATAGCATAGCATGCTATAAAAACCTTAAGGGCCCCATATTAAAAACCAGAAAGTAATGCTGTCATACTGGCAACAACGAGGATGACCAAGGAGGACATCATGCTACGTGAAATAAACCAGACACAGAAAGAAAATTACCGCATGACCTCACTCGTGCACATAAATCTGAAAAGGTCAAACTCATCGGAGTGGAGAGTAGAATGGTGGTTACCAAGGGCGGGGGGGGGGGGGGGGGGGGGGGGGGGGGGGGGGGGGGGCGGGAGGGGGGACAAATCAATGTGGGAGATGTTGGCCAAGAGTATAGTTTTAGTAACTCAAGCTGGGTAAGTTCTAGAGGACTATTTATGGTGCGGTGACTATGGATAATAACAATATACTATATTCATCACGGTTGCTTAGGGAATAATTTTTAAGAGTTCTCACCACCAAAAAAGATGAGTAATACACCCACTAATTAGCTTGATTTAGTCATTCCAAAATATATGCATTTCAAACATCTTATTTGTGACATGTACAATTTTTATTTGTTAACTAAATATTTATTTCTTTAAAAAGTTCAAAATAATTCCTTCTTAAAGTTGAGCAACGTTCCATTTATGTATTCGCCACCATCATTAGTTGATGGACCCTTGAGCTGCATCCACCTTTTACCTGTTGTGAAGGATGCTACTGTGGACATGGGTAGGCAACGCTGAAGCCTTATTTTCAGCTATTCCAGGTATATACACAGAAACAGAGCTGCAGGGCACAAGGAGTTTTGTATTTGTTTTTGGAAACCATCTACAGCAATTGCACATTTATTTATCAGTAAGGAATGAGTTTTCCAATTTCTTTACGTATTTGCCAATGCCTGTTTTTTTTTTTTTTTTTTTTTGGTTTTTCGAGACAGGGTTTCTCTGTGGCTTTGGAGCCTGTCCTGGCACTAGCTCTTGTAGACCAGGCTGGTCTTGAACTCACAGAGATCTGCCTCTGCCTCCCGAGTGCTGGGATTAAAGGCGTGCGCCACCATTGCCCGGCTAAATGCCTGTTATTTTTTATTTACTTGACAACAGCAATGCAACAAGTATCAGACAGCATCTCATTATGCTTTTTCACTTTCCCACTGTTGTGGTTTGGAGGAAAATGGGCCCCGTAGATCCATCGGGGCTGGTACTATTAGGTGGTGTGGCCTTGTTGAAGTAAATGTGGCTTTGTTGGAAGACGTGTGTCACTAGGGGTGGACTTTGAGATTTCAGATGCTCAAACCAGCCCCAGCGTCTCACTCTAGTCCTGCTGCCCATGGATCCAGATGGAGAACTCTTAGCTACCTCTCCAGCACCATGTCTGCCTGCATGCTGCCATGCTTCCCTCCCTGGGAATAATGGGCTGAACCTCTGAACTATAAGTCAGCTCCAATTAAATGTTTCTTTATAAGGGTTGCCATCGTCATGATGTCTCTTCACAGCAATAGAAACCCTAACTGACACCCAGTAAAGCTGAGTAGCATGTCACGTCATTGTTAGTCATTTGTGGATCTTCTTTGGAGAATTATCTAAAGACCTTGCCTGTTTTGAAATTATTATTATTGTACACGGTATTCATTCAATGATGTTCTGTACTTAGTTACCACTTGGCTCTCTATTTGCATCACAGTTCCCCACCTTGGATTGGCTGGGCAGCTGGCTGTGATTTACAACAAACAAAGGGTCACAATGCTTTTGTTTCATTACAAAGATTTTTTTCTTTGCTTTAGAATCTTTTTTTTTAAAATTGTTTTTATTGAGCTGTATATTTTTCTCTGCTCTCCGTCCTGTCTCTCCCCTCCCCTTCAGCCCTCTCCCATGGTCCCCATGCTCCCAATTTACTCAGGAGATTTTGTCTTTTTCTACTTCCCATGTAGATTAGATCCATGTGTGTCTCTTAGGGTCCTCTTTGTTATCTAGTTTCTCTGAGATTTTGAATTGTAGGCTGCTGTGGAGCTCCTTCTGCTCCTTCAGCCAATAGCCTTTAAGATACCAGTCCACTTGTGCATGGTCTCTTTCACTATAAATGCAGCTGTAAAGCCTGTGCTCACTCTCTTGCTTCCAGCTGCTAGACTCTGTTCCTGTTCCCATTGTGCAGAGGACTGTGATCTAGGACAGTGATCTGTAAGTTTACCCTTTATTTTTTTATTTTTATTTTTTTTTATTTTCAAGACAGGGTTTCTCCATAGCTTTTTTGGTTCTGGTCCTGGAACTAGCTCTTGTAGACCAGGCTGGCCTCAAACTCACAGAGATCCGCCTGCCTCTGACTTCTGAGTGCTGGGATTAAAGGCGTGCACCACCACCGCCCGGCAAATTTACCCTTTATTATGCGTAATTCTGAACTAGTGTGGGATTATTTTGTAACTTCCACCATCATCTGGTGCCCAAATGTGGGGACTAGTCCATCTTTTTTTGGACATGAGGCTGCAACTGCAACACCTGCTGGCTATAATGATTATTACACCTACTCCAATTCATTGCAATTACTTTATAATGGAAAGATCTGAAAAGCTACAAAAATGACTAATACCATCCAGGAGTTCAATAATTATTTTGCTTATAATACGGAAGGTATTGTGCAAGACTGACATGATTTTCCTTCCCTTTATTTGATTCTAGGAATTAGCTTTGCCTTCAATATTATCTCATTTAAAATGGTTTAATACTTTGGAGAGGGATAGCATCAATTTGACAAAATTATCTGAAAGAATTTGTGCTGTTGAACCTAACTATCGAAGTCTGTTGAAAAAAGTTATGATAGGTCCAAGAATGAGACATTATCTTTACTGAACAAGTTTCATACCTTAGAACAGAACACTAGACAGGAAATTCAGACTTTACAAAAGGCAGTAGTAAAAATATTTGAAAAGATTGATGAATTTATTGAAATTGATGAGCAGGGAGGGATGGAAGGTACAAGGACAGGATTTAGCCTGGGTATGTGCCAGACCCAGGGGTGACTTACACAGAGTTTTAACTGCATATCTGGTAATTTCCTCAGAAAGACCATCTGGCACAAAGTACCCTAAGGTAGCCAAAGAATATTCATGGGAACCAATATGTATGAGTGATCTAAAAGAAATAAAAACAAGCAATAGTTTCTTATGGGCTACATTCACCTTTTGTCAGGGAAATGGTGAAAACATGGGCTTCAAGCACTAAGACCACCCCATACTGTTCTGGATGATGGAATAAACCTGGAAGGTGAGTCAAAAACTTCAGTAGGGAAACGTATGTTTTGATAGACTTCTATAAATGATCAAAGACCAAAGCTAAAAATGCATATAAATGAAATTGTAAATTGAGGGATTACTAGACACAGGTGCGGATGTGACTATCATTACTCCAGAATCTTGGCATCCAGTTTGGCCTCTTCAAGAGGCAGATACTTAATTCCTAGGAATTAGAACCCTATCTCAAGTAAAACAAAGCACGAGGTAGGTTGAATGCATAGGGCCAGAAGGACAGAAAGGAAAGCTGAGGCCAAAATATTGCAGTGAATTTATGGGTCCATGACCTATTGCAGCAATGGAATACCAAGGTTAACATTTCTGCAGTTCCCCAAACTCGTGTTTCTGGGAAGGATATTATAAAATATTATACACAAAGGTCACCAGCCATTCAGTCTGTACAAGAACACAAAGCAACTAGCAAACCCTCAGAGGTGCTAACAGCCTTGCCTTTAAAATGGTTAATTGAGAAACCCATATGGGTTTAAAATGGCCTTTACTGAAAGACAAATTGTAGGCTTTAGAACAGCTGGTACAGGAGCAATTAAATGTTCACCATATTGAAGAATCAACCAGCTCTTGGAATTCTCCTGTATTTGTTGTTAAAAAGAAATCTGGAAAAGGGAGAATGGTGACAGATCTAAGAGCTGTCAACAAGGTTATTCAACCTATGGGCCCTCTACAGTCTTGAATTCTTCTGCCTTCTCTATTACCAAAAGGATGGCCTCTTATAGTTATTGATTTAAAGGATTGTTTCTTCACTATACCTTAACAAGAAAAGAATTGAGAAAAATTCACTTTCACAGTGCCTACTTGTAATAATTCTCAGCCTACTAGGAGATACCAGTGGACCATCCCCCCACAGTCAATACTCAAAATAGTCTCTCCTTGTGCCAATACTTGGTAAATCAGCCATTGGAAATAATACTTAAGCAATTTCCTAAGTCTATAATTTACCATTACACAGATGACATTTTGTTATCAGACTCAAATGCAGATACTTTAGAAAAAATGTGTGAAGAAGTAAAAAAGTTTTGTCTTAATGGGGATTACAAATTGCTCCTGAAAAAAATACAAAGAGGAGATTCTGTCAACTACCTAGGTTACAAAATAGGTTTACAGAAAATTAGAACACAAAAAGCACAAATTAGGAGAGACTGATTGTGGACTCTTAATGACTTCCAAAGATTATTAGAAGATATTTCCAGTCTATGACTGGCTGTTGGGATAACACCTGACCTAATAGTTCATTTAAACAAAACCTTAGATGGTGAAAAAGACTTAATTAGTCACAGAAAATTAACAGCTGAAGTGGAAAAAAATTGATGGTATTGAAGAGAAATTACAGGAGGCAGTGAATCCAAATCTTAATTGTATTCTAGTTATATTGACTCCCAGAACATCCCCTACAGGAAGTTTAATACATAGGGAAGATATTCTCTTAGAATGGATCTTTTTTACCACATAAACAAGTAAAAAACTGAAAACTTATGTGGAAAAAGTCTCTGAATTAATTATAAAAGGAAAATTGAGACTTTGTCAACTAGCAGGTATAGACCCAGCAGAGATTATAGCTGTTTTTTTTTTCTGCTGATGAAATTAAAAAATTATGGGAAGACAATAAACCTTGGCAATGAGCTTGTGTTAATTTTCGGGAGAAATTAATAACAATTATCCCAAAAGTGGTAGAATTAACCTTATTGTTGAGGGAGCAGTCTGTTTGGTGTTCTGTAAACTTCTTGTATCTTCATATGCATATTTTTCTTTAGGTTGGGACAGTTTTCTTCTATGATTGTGTTAAATACATTTTCTGTGCTCTTGAGTTGAATTTTTTCTCCTTCTTCTATTCCTATTATTCTTTTCATGGTATCCCACATTTCCTGAATATTTTGTGTCAAGCTTTTGTTAGATTTAATGTTTTCTTTGACTGATGAGTCTATTTCCTCTATTGTATCTTTAGCACTTGAGATTCTCTCTTCCATCTCTTGTATTCTTCTGTTTATGCTTGCATTTGTGGTTCCTGATTATTTTCTTAAAATTTCCTTTTCTATAATTCCCTCAGTTTGTGCTTTCTTTATTGTCTCTATTTTGGTTTTCTTTAAGGGATTTATTGATGTCTTCTAATTTTTTGTTTGTCTTTTCCTCCATTTCTTTGAGGGAATTTTTCATTTCCTCTTTAAGAGCCTCAAACATTCTTCTAAAGTTAATTTTTAGGTAATTTCTTCTGCTTCATCTATATTTGGGTGTTCACATCTTGCTGTTGTAGGTCCACTAGTTTTTGTTGGTGTCATGTTGCTCTTTGTGGTGTTGAGTTTTTTTTCTTACATTGTTACCCATCTTTTCCTCTGATTGCTGTAAGTTGGGGCTGTGTCTCTGTTGATCAATTTTTCAGGTGCCAGAGGATCCAAGGCTCAGATCGTTACTCCTTGTGGTACTGTCAGGGCCACAGTTCCAGTCACCCTGAAGGTCACTTGGGGTTCATTTGGCCCTGCTCCTAAAGAGGTTGCTTGCTTGGGGCTGCTTTTGCTGAGGTTGCTGCCTTGGGCCTGTTTGGGCAGAGGTTGCTGGCTCTGGTCTGCTTCCTCAGAAGTTACTGATTCACACCCAGTTCCTCAGAGTTCTCTGGCTTAGGCCTGCTCCCTCAGTGGTGGCTCCCTTGTACCTGTTCCTGTGGAGGTCGCTGCTTCAAGCCTCCTCAAGCTGAGGTCACTGTCTCAGGCCTGCTCCAGTAGAGGTTGCTGGCTCAGGCCTGCTCCTTATTTCAAAGTTCTTTAGCTTTGAGATGTTTTTGAACAGAAAAAATGAGGATGACGTTGTGGGTCCCAAGTTAGGGCCCAGACAGGTTGCCCAGTCAACATAACCCGAGGCCTAAGGAAGGCCTCAGAGGGTCCATCTAAGGGAGAATCTAAGGCACCATAGTGAAGGACATGATTGACCCACCAAATATGGGTCTCATGGCTGCCCCTTGCCTGGATCCAGAACCATAAGCATTCCATTTAGAAGATCTGACAGAGCATCTGCAAGCAGAATTTGCTAATGAAAATGAGACAAGGCCATTCTTGGAAGAGTGTTCCTCAGAAGACACTCTCTGTCACAAGACCAACCAGGTCCCTTTCTAAGGTCCCTCAGAATAGCAGCCTGGGAGCAAGTAAGACTTTCCAAGGCTGACAAGGCACAGAGTGGACAAAGGAAAAGATTGCAACACCTGGGAAAATTTTTGGCTTATAAAACTCCAACCTCAGGCAGGGACAACAGTAAAAACCAACATGCAGAAGCAGATATGAGTGCAGCAGAGATGATCTCAGAAGTTGTCAGCATCCCCCACACTGCCCATATCCCAATGATCTACAGACATAGATCCGCAATCAAGGAGTCCGGAAAGAACACTTGGCAGTTTGAACTATGTTACAACAAGTCCTACCAGTCAGTGAAAGGAACACTGGCCTAAGTTTGCCTGAAGAGCCTTGGGTGAGAAGTCTTGGCAGTGCTCAAAATAGCCAGCCAAGCTAGAAAGTCTTTTGCTTCTCTTGCTTTGAATGGCTGCCTGCCCTGGTTGAAAGTCAGCTTATACTGCAACCGGATAGGGTCTTGGTGTGGGTTGTCAAACAGCGGCATCTGAGATACCTTGACTGGAGGCATCAAAGGACTAAACGCAGGGACCTTGGAGCTGGATGCTGGCTGCAGCTTCACTCGCATTGACTTGGTGACAGTCACCTGAATCATATTGTCCCAGACAGGCTTGGTGGTAGTGCTCATCATGGCCAACAGCAGCACCTGCACATCTGGGTGGCCAGGGGCCCCGGTCTGGGGGAAGTGCAGCAGTATTCTGAAGCCATTCCGGTCACACACGATGCTGGGTGGCAGGCTGCTGGGTTTCACAGACTCCAGTGGGACGTACACTTGAGCCAGAGGTGTATTCTGTGAGGCTGGGGAAGAAGCCAGTGGTCCAGCCTTCCAGGGACAACCTGGAGAGGATTTGGTATCTGGTGGCACTTCTTTGGGGATGCTCTTTTTGCAGCTCTTTTTTTTGCTCTTTTTTGGGGTGGCTGTGGCGAAAGGAGATCCAGCAAGCTCCTGCAGGCAGAAAGGCTCTGGACTCCAACCCCCAGGAGTGTGAGGGTAGCCACCTGCTTGTCTTTACAGCAACTTGGAATCACAACCTTGTTCCCAGCGGTACCATTGTATCACTGATCTCTATGGGTGCCGGGTCCTGATGAAGCAAAACTGGAGCTTCCAGGTCAACAAGGGGGCAGCTTTTCCTGTAGGCTCTTTGGTTTAGAGAGACTCTGGAATCCTCCCTCCGTAGTGGGTCACTGTGTTGACTCACCCTTCAACCACATTGACTCATCCCTCTGCCACCTGTTTGTACAGCCAGAAGCCCCTGAATGAGCAGGCCATTTGCCGTGTCACTTGCTAGCTAGAACAGGGTCCGTCGCAGCTTCTCGCATCTTTCATAAACAACTTGCATGGAGGACCTCGTGGTCAGGCAGGGCTGGGCCTGGCCTCTGGTACAAGCTCAGCATCTCCCACAGCATCTTCATGTGGTTCTGTACTTCCTCCACCGCACTGACTCACTTGAAAACTGTCTCAGACTTTCCTTGTTCCTCCTTGACCAAATTCTCCATCAGCTGGTTTGCAGTTGGAAGGTCCTCAGGGTGTTTGCTCTTGAGAAGTCTTGGCAGAGGCGTTGCCATTTCCTCGTCAGCATCAAAGATGGAGCTCTTTAGCCAGGAAGAAGGTGGGGGCAAGATTTTATCCATCGGTGGCTTAGGATCTTGCTATGTTAGTCCTTGCTTCTTCAGCGTTTGATGAGCGTCTCAGATCTTGATGTCTTCTGGAAACCAGACCATCCAGCTGAAGAGGAATCCAATAACTCTTCCTTTAACCTTCTCCATTACCCATGCCCCTAGGTACTTTGGGGATAACACTTTGATCAGCTTTTTCAGGAAGTAGAACTTGACCACCTCAATGTGGATCTTTCCCCCTCCACTTCCCCCACCCTAGAAGCGGTGTCTGCACATTTCCAGCGTGGTCAGGGTGTAAGAGTCTTCCTTCTCTTGTGGAGACTGATTCTTTGGACTAGTAGCCAGGGTGTGTCAGGCCACTGGGCTTACTGATAAAACACTCGTGGAAATTCTGGATAGCTGAACACTCTTGCTCCACCGTGCATGGGTCTGTGGCTGTGTTGAGCCACAGCTCCAGCACCGAGGTGAGGTCCAGGAGCTCCCTCAGCTGAACCGGTCTGCTCCAGGGCTTTGGTCTCCACTGCCACCGCTATCGATGCCGTTGGCCCAGCCCAATGCTGAGGCTACAGTCCTCAGCCACCCCTGCCCCAAAGCTGCAATCTCTGCCACCGCTTAGCCTTCTCTCCAGCTGCCAAGACAACAGGGCAATTTTATTATTATTGAGCTCTTTCTTTTATTTTTGAGACTTTAGCAAAATTATATCCACTTCTCTCTTCCCTCTAAACTCTCCCAGAGATCCCTCCCCACTCCCCTTCAAAATCACAGCCTCTTTTTTCCGTTATTTGTTGTATGTATATTTGTGTATGTATGCACAGATACATTCCTAAACATAGCCTGTGTGGTCTACGCAGTGCTGCTTGTATGGATGTTCTCAGGGCTGACTATTTGGAACTAGATGTGCTCTTTCCTGAGAAGACTATTTCTGTTATTGCTTAATAACACACAGTTCTTAGTGTAAGGTTGAGGCCTCAGGGGCTTCCCTCATCCATTTTGGCGTGTCTGTTCATGTCATTCTTGTTCAGCTTGTGTTTAGGCAGTCACATTGGTGAGATTTTTATGGTTGTAACTTCTGATATTCCTAGGAGACACAATCTCACAGCAAACTCCCTGATCCTCTGGCTCTTACCATCTTTCTGTAATGTTCCCTGAGCCTTAGATGCAAGAGTGTTTTGTAGATGTATCCGTTGGGATTGGGTTCCACAACATTACATTTTGATTGGTTGTGGATGTCTATTGTATCCTCCATCTGCGGCAAAGATAAGTTTCCTTGAAGAGGGCTGAGGACTATACTTATCTGTGGTTATAAGGCAAATGTTTAGATTGTCGTTGTGGATTATGCTGGCTTAGAAAAGTAGGCTCTCTTCCAAGAGCCATGACTTCATTAACCCTAAGTAGTTGGCTAGGTTCCCAGTACCACGAATGGTTTCACTCTTGCTGAGCACATCTTAAGTCCATTGAGAGGATCGTTGGTTACCACCAAGGTATTCATGCCACTATTGCACCGCCAGGGTTATTCTGCTGTGCTGGTCATTGTTGTGGTTCACAGCTGTCATGGCTGGGTAGGGCTGTTGGTTGCTTCTCTCCTTCGAAAGCTTGCCTGGTATCTTCTTATACCATGAAAACTAGTCTTCAGGGAGGGAGCATCTGGCTCAGTTCCTGCTCAGAGGCCTCTAGATCCTGTTTCTGAAGTGCACGGTGGCTTCAGCAATAGGGGCTCACCTTCTGCCTCTGGAGGATGAAAGGTCAACAGCAATAGGCTGTATGTTTTTGGAATCCTCTGGAGAACCTGGATAAGGGCTTCTCTGTCTGCTACTGGGGATTTACTTAGAAAAAGTCTTTGATTCTTGGAGGGAGCATTGCCAGGCCAGATGAGAAAAGCTTATTTGAACTATATATTTATATATAGAACTATATATTTATATATAGAATCATGTCATGCACCTACAGTGTCTTGTTGAGATAAATAGCTAATAATACGATTTCTTATTATCTTTCCCGACATCCTTATTGTTAATTTACCCTCCTCCCTCACTAATGGGTCCACCCTTTCCCCACTGTATCTTGTTATTCCCCTTTACCCTCCTCCCGCTTTCTGCTCTATTTACCCCCTTCCCCTCTCGCTAAAGAGCCCCCATTCTCTGTCAATCTGAACAGATCCCTGTGCCCTGCTACTTCCCTCTATATTGTTTCCCAACCCCTTTACTCCAGGAATGGCCCCCCTTTACTAAAGGAATGGCCTCTTTTTATTTACATGTTTTCTGCGGTTACTCTAAGATATGTACTCAAGGATTTGGAGCTAGGAGCCTCCAATGAGAGACAACATGCGATGTTTGTCCGTCTGGGTCTGGGTTACCTCACTCAATATGACCTTTTCTAGATCCATCCGTTTATCTGCCAAGTTCTTTGTTTTAGTTTTCTTTACAGCTGAATAATACTCCATAGTAATTATGTACCACATTTCCTTATCAATCTGGAGGCTGTGGGGGCATTTTGTTTGCCTCCATTTCTTAGCTGTTGTGAGCAGAGCAACAGTGGACATAGCTGAGCAAGTGTGGGTGCAATAGGGTGTGAAGTACTTTGGGCGTATGCCAAGGAGGGCATAGCTGTGTCATATGGCAGGTTTATTTTTAGCTCTCTGAGAATTCTTCCCACTTCTCTCCACAGTGGCAGTTCCAGTTAGCAACCCCACCAGCAGTGAACACAGCCCCCCCCCCCCCCCCCCCCCCCCCCCCCCCCCCCCCCC